>NC_053424.1:109773975-110087588 GCF_007990345.1 Gossypium hirsutum | reverse complement strand
TCTGATAAAAAGAACCAGACAGAAAAACCTTGAATTAATGGAGGGAGGGGGGTGGGTTTCATATATATATAAATATATAACTTGCTTGAAGATGTATATGTAACTGGATGTGATTTGAGCTCTGTTGTTGGGATTGTTAAACTTGAAGTTTCCTTTGTTATTATTTGAATCTTGGTCTTGATCAATTTATATATATAGTTAAGAGAGTATGCCGAAGAAGATAGGCTAATTCAAGCAAATTGATTTACTGTTAAACAAAGTGTTATATATAATTATAATATAAATTATCCAATTCGGGATCCAAACCGATGTACTCGTAATCTAAGTACTAAAAAGGAACTTGTCTCCCATACCTCGAAACTAGAAAAGATTTATCTTTATTATCTTCTTCCTCTCTTCTACTAGACCAGGAAATTTTTCCCTACTTTTGTCTCTACCGTTAATACCGTGTATCAACACAAAACCAAATATATGAACATTCAAATCAAACTATACAAACTCATATGTAATTTGAGCTTCACAATTAGAGTTAGACGGTTGAAACTTGAAAGTAATAGAATAAGATTTATTTATTTATTTAAAGAAAATATAGATTCTTTTTAAAATCAAAAATTTCACAATCTAATTATTCATCATAATATAAATATTAATTATAAATCAAAAGGCATAATATTAAATTTATCATCTAATATTTACCTTTTTATCATTTTAATCCCTATCTCTTTTTTATATATCACTTTAAAACATATTCAAATTGTTATTTTTTTTAGACAAAAACATTGACTAGATCCAAGGGCAAAAGTAGAAATGTTTGTTAGGAGGGGTCGAAAATAAATTGTAATTTTTATAATAGAAAAATATAATTTCATCATTTTAATATATCATATCTTTAAAATTTTTATAGGATTAAATCAAATTTTATATTTTTAGTGAAATCAAAATACAATTTTATCTTTATTAATTTTAAATTTTAAAAATTTTAAATGGACCATATAATAAAATTTTCATTTTACGAGGGCCTGTCAGCGTCAATGACTAGATCACTAAAATTTTAACAAAGACGTGGTTATTGGGTGACAAGTGTACTTCATAAAATTTTAAAAATCAAAATATATAAATTAATCCCCACAGCCATAATAGTAATTTGATCACATTCTTTATTAAAAGAATAATTTGATTAAATTTTAAATGTGAAAAAATTAAAGTGATAAAAAAATTATCACAAATGTAAAAAAATAAATAAATAAATAAACGTATCACTGTATCAATAAAAAACCTAAAAAAAATCCTAAAAATACTAAAAACTTTGTGGGTCACCTGCACATTCTATTACAGATAAAACCCAACATTGTTTAAAAATTAGTCCAATAATATTTCAAAAACTATTAGAGCCCAACCGCACCTATATTATTTATACTATTTAATAAGTATTTTATTCATCAACTTAATTAATTCAAAAAAAAAAATTATTCGATTCGATCAAACGCTCACCCCTACCATTTAAGAGTATTTTATTCTTTCCATTTCAATAAAAAATAATTAAAATATGCATATAATAGAATTTGAACCTATACCAATTAATATAGTACAATTTCATGTACTTTTATAATTAATTAATTTTAATCATACCTTTTATTATTTATTTTATATTACTACTCATATACATATGATAAGATTTCTAATAAATTGATTAAACACGTCACTACCTTCTCCTCTACCTTCTTATACATGTTCTTTATTTTCTTTTCCATTCCAACCCTAATTCTAAGTTACCAAATGAAAATGAGTATTAATCATTTTTTTCAAAAAAAACTGTTAAATTAAATATTATAGGCTTATTCTTCGAATATAACCTAAAATATTACGAGTTTATTTTAACATAATAAGAATATAAAAATTTACCTAAATAAAAATAAGGTTAAAAGTTTTTGTTAATTATTTTACCCTTCCAACCGCATGCACACATGCACATTAATTTGACACATTTCAATAATTTTGTATATATATGTTTATAGAAGGATATAAATTTAAATGCGCTAAAGCATATTATCCTCTTTTTTATGGATTGAGGAGAAACTATAGATAGTTTTAGGTATTGTGTCAAAAAAGATAAAATAAACAAATAATTATGAATTATGATGGGTGAACGCAAAAAATAAGTCAACGGCATCTTCTCATCATTTTGTTTGTTAGAACAAGTTTAGACAAGTGAAAAAGTGGGTTAAAAGGTTTCGCATGCACACATAACACAACAATAAACCCGATAGAAGAAAGAAAAAACAAAGTGATTTGTTCTGCCTAAAAAAATTACCTGTCAAACCGGCCAACATCCATCTCATGAGTCGGACACGATCAGATGAGACGAGGGGAAGTGTTTGGTTGATGGGAATGAAGCCTGGTCCGACATCATATAGGGCTATGTATGTATGCATATATAGATATTAGACGAACCCTAAATGACCTCGAGCCAAACAACATTCCCATCAACCCTTTCGCTTCATCATTTTATCAAGGAAATTATATAGAGGCGTACAATGAAAATGTAGTTTTGAATGAATGACTGCAGGTTCGATACCTTTCACTTTCATCGACCCACCCAGCAAACGTTCCTCTGAAAAACAACCCCGTTCTTCATCCCTATCAACTTCAACCCAACCCTGTGACACTTGACAGAAAATGAAGAAAAAAGAAAGTAAAGTAAAAGCCCAAATTTTGTGTTTGTTTTTAGCCTTGGGAAAACCCTACCCTACGGGTATTTTATAGAGAGAAAAGGAAGGTTACCGTAAGCTTCCCTGACATCTCTCATTCAATTACTTCTCGAAAAGGGTCTTATTCTGAATTTCACCCTTTTAGTTTTCAAAATTTGAGATTTTAGTCCCTTTAATTTAATTTGTTAAAATTGGATCTGCATAGTTTACAAAAATCGAAAAGTTAGCCTACTAGGTAACATTGCTAAACTTTATCATTAAATGGCAACCTGATGAAAATTAGTATTTTAACAATTTACACAATTTATATGCATGGAATTAAAAAAATGCAACAAATTAATAAAAAACCACAATTGAATTCGTATATGAAACATTTCCACACACTTATCTAGGGGTCAAAAAGACAAACTGATTTTTCTTTTCCAATTTTTTTTTTGGGTATTATTTTGATTACAATTAATGGTATGAACGTTTAGTCTTTGGAAATTGAGAAATTGAGAGTTGAGAGTGGGGAGGGTGGCGAGGCCGAGGGCCTGAGGCTGGTCAAACGCTTGATCCATCCTGTGACTTATACTAAATACTACATTACTTTATATTGGTATTAGGTCAAAGCATGACAAGATGAAGCAGTAAAAGTAAAAATCCAAAGAAACAAACAAAAAAACATGTTGGATAATTTAATTTTATGTTTGGTCTGTCACAGGCTGTTTAGATTCTTAAAACATAGCATGCACTGCTCTTTCCAATGTAGAAAACTATCACATGATTAGTTGTTCAAATTTTTGTACCGATATCCTCCCACCTTTCAACTACGTTCTACTACCATTTTCAACCTTTTACTCTTACCTTACCCCTTTTTTCACTATCTTTTATTCATTTAAGTCCATCTCATAACACAAGTTCCAACAAAGGTTAACCTTCTTAACCAAGGAAAGCATCAATATACTTTTATCCAATATGTGATCACTTTTTTTTTCATTTGAATTATTTGTAAAATATAAAAAAAATGAATGGTTAATATGAATATTATTATTAATTTAAATTCGATTAATATGAATATTATTATTAATTTAAAAAAATGTAAATTTGAATATATTGACACCTATTATATTGATATTTATGAGAAGTATAACTTCAAAACTTTGGAACCCAAAGTTGTTGTGGAAAAAAAATTTGAATATTATTATTGTGGCAGAGTGGTAGAGGGTAAGTTTCAAAAGAGAAGCCCATTAAAGTTTTATTTATCTCTTTCATCATTGCCCTATAATTGGACTTGGAAAACACACAGTCAAACGTCTACAACCTTTTATCATTCCAATGAGTCATATTCTTTTATTGTAAAAATATTATGGAGGTAGTTTTATTAAATATTGCCTTATTAATAAATGCCTTTTCTAATATTATTTATGGAAATAGGTCACTTAAAATATTATTTATTGAAATTGGTTAAAAAAATACAAAACGTCTTCATGTAAACGCGTTTTAAGGAAAAATTACAGAAAAAACCTCTCTCAAGAAAGCGTTTTTGTTGACATGGAAAAAGCATTCCTGGAGAGAGCTTTTTTGCCCGTGTTTTTTCTAGGGTTTTTTAGATATTTGTATGTTAAGGTTTACGGTTTTAGGGTTTATAGTTTTTAAAAAAAAATTTGGAAAAATAAACTTTAATTTATTTTTTAAAAATCATAAACCCTAATTTATTTATTTTTCCAAAAATCATAAACCATAAAATCATAAACCCTAACATATAAATATCCCAAAAAACCTTAGAAAAAACACGGGCAAAAAAGCTCCCTCGAGGAAGCTCTTTTGCCATGTCAGCAAAAGTGCTTCCTCAAGGGAGCTTTTTTTTGCAATTTCTCCTTAAAACGTGCTTACGTGGAAGCGTTCTGTGTTTTTTGGCCCATTCTGATAAAAAATGTTTTAAGTGGCTCATTTCCGTAAATAATGTTGGAAATGAGCCTTTTTTAGTAAAATACTCTTTATTAAAGGTTAAATTGTATTGTCATTTTTATTTAAAAATGAATAAAGTAATTTATGTGCGTTATATTAAAGAGTAAATTATAATTCTATTAAAAATTTCATCTATTTCTATCGTTTAAATGTTGGCATGACTGACAAAGCAACTAAATAATGATGTATGGTATGTCATGTGTATCTCATGCTGACGCCAGTAAATATTTAAAATGTAGAATAACTTATTTGGCCCTCTAATTTTACAAAAAAAATGTCATTTTAGCCCTCATTTCATTTTGTCTCTTTTAGTCCTTAAACTTCTGGTATTTGTCAAATCTCCTCAAAATGAATAGAAAAGTTCATATTTGTTAACTTTGCTGACATGGCATACATGTGGATATCACGTCGGTAATTAATTAATTTTTAAAATTTTAAATTTTAAAAATTCAAAAAATATGTTTTAAAAATTATAAATTATAAAGAAATATTTTTTTCAATATTTTTATTTTAAAATTTTAATTAATTGCTAACATGGATTGTAATATGGATGTCACATCAGTAAAGTTAACTTTTACATCCATTTTGGTGTTATTTGACAAAAAATATAAGTTTAAGGGTTAAAGGAGGCAAAAAATTAAATGCATGGCTAAAATGATTTTTTTTTGTAGAGTTGAATAGCTAAATAAGTCATTATGCCTATTTAAAAATTAAAATATTTTTTAAAAAATTAATTGTTATTTAAAAAACCACGTCCATAATAAACCTGGATAAATGATGGTCCAAATTCATTTTAAATGTGTTTTTTTAAAAAATAATTGTAAAAGATTATAGAAAATTATTTAAAACAACATTGTCGAAGTAATTCTTGTTGGTCTCTTAAATAATTATTAAATATTTTTAATTTATCATTTCTTATAGTTCTTAATAATTTTTAAATTTGTACCAAAAATTAAAATTTAAATGACTTTCTATATTTTATAATCATTTGAAAAACCATGTCTAAGATATATCTAACAAATAGTTGTCCAGTTCAAATGAATATGGACAAATGTTTATGTTTATGTTCATCTAACAAAATATCGTCACGTCATCATAAGGTACATGTGACATTTTATGTATTACTGTCTAGTTGCTCTCTTAACCATACTAAATGATAGAAATTGATAAATATTTTTAACAAAATGATCAGCTTGCTCTTTGATCTAACGAATAAAAAAAATAATTTTTCCATTTTAAAATAGAGTGAAGAAAATGCAATCCAACTTCTAATACAAAGGGCCTCCATGGTACTTGTACATTTTTTTTCGCTTTAACATAAGTTTTTTAATGTTTTTTTTTCTTTTGAAAAATATTGTACTACATATATTTATACTTATACTTAAGGTTTTATTTGAGTTAGTATCACGAATTAATTAAACACCAATTCAATTGAAAATTTATTAAAACGATATTTTATTTACAAAATAATAAATAACTATGAGAATATATGTGTGTTTTTTTTAAATAAAACTGAAAAATAAATACACATATCAGCTTTCATCAAGATTTTTTTTAGAATTTATTTTCTCTTTTTGAAAAGTACAAAACGATGAGTAACATGATGTTTAGATAAAAAAAAACAAATTGAAGAACCAAATATCGTTATACTAATAATAAATTTTTATTTTATTTTTAAAAATATTAAAATATTGATCTTAAATATTATAATTTTCAATACTATTTTTTTATATAAAGCTTAAAATTACATATAACCCTTCCTTAACCCTTAAATAATAGGGTAAACTAGTTCGAACACGCCTGAACTTGAGCCTTCCAACATTGGTAACAATGTCAATGCCAACCAAACTAACACTCAATCAACATAATTTTTAATATTATTAAACATACATATTTATATTTAACAATATATAATAAATTTTAAATATGGGGAGGAATCCTCTTACATGGTGTAAAAACTAAAGTAGTTTTACATACTTCCGTTACTATTTATATGATTAATATTTTAATGATCCAATCGTTGAATTTATTAATATAATTGTACTTATGATCCATGTAAAATTTCAAACCGGTCCAAAATCTCCATCATATTGATATAAATATTTTATATATTAATATATATTGAACGGTTGGTTTTTTTTTATTACATGGAACAAATTATTAGAAATTTTAAATTTACATCAAATTTGACATGCATGATCTACATTAATAGACCATGAAATATAATGGTTGGATCACTAAAATATTAATCATATAAATAATTATGAAAGTGTGTAAAACTACTTTAATTTTTACACTAAGTGGATCCCTCCTCTTTTAATATAATTAATTATTTTAACAGAATTATCTCTACTATTATTAAAGTCATGACCAAGTTTGGTGTCATGAGCCAAATGACAGCAACTAAGTTAAGAAAATTACGAAAATAACCTTACACGTTTTAAATAATTTATATTATTACAAGATTATTTGACTTTTTTATTTTAAAAAAATTAATAAAAAAATTACAAATATTAAAATTTAAACACATGCCATTAAAAACAAGAAAACCTCAACTTTACCATTACAACCAAAGTTTTGTTTTATACATTTTAATATCAAGGCATATAGACAAATTTAGCTCCTAACCTTTACTCATTTGGTCATTTTGGCCCTCAATGTAACGACCTGAAATTTAGTGGTGTCGGAAATTACGGTTTTGGGATCTCATTTTCATAAATAATAATATTTAATATTTACGTGTATAATATATTGTTGTATTAAAGTTTGGTCCAATAATTTCTGCCGAATTAATAGTTAATTAAGGCTTAGGGATTAAATCATAAAGTCTAATCGCTATAAATTTTTAAATGGCCAAAGGTTTAGGGACCTAATTAGTAAATAGCCAAAAGACCAAAAATGGTAATTAAACTATTTTTTCTAACAAAAGATAGTGGATGATGGTGGCATGGTTATTGGACATTTTAATGATTAATTAATCTAAATTAAACATTATTACAAATGTTAATTAAGACTTAATTACAGTATAGATATCAAAAACTAGTAGAAAGAAAGAGATTGTGTTATCTTCTTCATCTTTCTAAATCAGAGAAAATAATAGAAACATTCTTAAAGCTAAACTATTTGGCCATTGATTTAGCTAAAGATGACATCGGGTTATCAAGAGGAAAAGGAAAGACAAGAGTCGATGGCAAGTGACACGAGTCTTCTGTTTGTATTTTTATGATCCGAGATCAATCTAATTATTGCATATTCATGTTAAATTGCACGATTTAGTAATGAGATGAGTATATAATACTTGTATGAATTAAATTGTGGTGATAGATATGGAATATCGAGATTTAAGACTAAATTGGATAAAATAGAAAGTAGTATGATTTAATTGATATATGGCACCTGATAGGAAATTGAGTTGAAACATGTCATATATTGTATTGAAATGGTGAATTGATGATGAATTGAGAATGATAGGATTGTGATTTGAACTATATGATGAAATTGGAAATTGATTACCCAATTAACTATACGAGTTTATGTTGAGAAATGTGCTTATATTTTAGTAAACATGTAAGTGTTTTCTATGTATTTGAATGAAGAGTAAATAAATTTCACATTTCACTATTAATTATTAAGAAGGCACAATGGTGACAATGAGTTTGAGTTAACGGAATTAACTCAAAGGAATCAAGGATATCATATGAGCGTAACACATACATGATGAGGTCATTGGACAAAGCAGTTGGATGAATTGCTTTCATAAAGAGTATACAATAAGGAGTTTTCAATCATGGTACTTCTTGTAGACTAACTCCATGATTAAGTAAATTATGAATTATCGGAATGATATTTCTGGATATGATTACAATTATTAAAGCCTAATTGTATATGTTTGATTGGTCCCTCCGCTAGCTCAACAAAAGCTCAATCAGATTGCATTTGAATCAAAAGAAAATTCTATAACTTTGGAAATAATTTAATTGAGTCAATTTATTCGATGTGGAATTAAATTAGGCGATCGTGAGAATTGTTCAACTAGAGAATTTGATTAAAGAATTTTCTTGAAAAAGTAATTTGGAAAATCTTAATATATTATGGGAAACTTAATTTTAATCAAGTAAAATTAAATTAATCAAATTAATTAAATTTATTATGATGTTTTTGGAAATTAATTTTCAAGTCAGACAATTGGCCCAATGGGTAATTGAACTTGAAAATTGGAACCGAGAACCAAAAATCAAAACTGAGGCCCAAAATTGATCGAACTGGGCCTGATATATGAAACTAGGCCAATGGTTCAACTGATGGTTGGACCAGATCGACCGGACCGTCATTGGCTTGGACCAAACCAGCAACAGTCGAACAGACTTAGGGTGCCATGAGGGTGTCGCACCAGCACCACCCAGTAGTGCTTGTGAATGCGACGACGACATTCCAATGGCCAGCTAATGGTTGAGTAGTGGTTGAGTAGTGGAAGAATTACGCTCCTACTGGGACTCTACTGGATAACTTGATTTCAGATTAATTATTCCAAAAATAATATTATTTTAATAATTTTAATATTAAATTTAATTTAGTACTAATATTAATAGTATTTTATTAATTTAATATTAAAGTGGTTATCTTAATATTAAATTTAATTTAATTTAATATTTAACTTGTAGATAAATATTTTATTAATTTAATAGATTTAATATTAAATTTAATCTAATACTTATTAATTTAATATTAAAGTAATTAAGTTTAATCTTAAGTTAATGCTCTAAACTCTCCGTATATAAAGATACTATTAGGTCATTATTTTTCATAGACTTAAATTCAAGAGAAAGTTATAGAAAGAAAATTCACAAAATAAATTATTTTAGAAGATTTCTAGAGATATTTTTTTATTTACAACTTGACCCAAAATTTAGAGAAATTGTGAAATTACCTCACTAGTAATTTTGTGGAAAATTTTTTGATTCGAAGCAAGCTTACACTTGGCAGATGTGAGCTTGAAGATAGCAGAGAAGACTACTCAGTCGCAATGTTAATCCTAGACGAATCGAAAATGTAAAATTTTAATTAAGTGTTTATTACTTTAGATATCACAACCAAGTTCTTGCTTTTGGAAAAAAAATTAAAACTCTAATTTTTCCCTTAACCTTATTTTTCGTTGCGTTTTCCAAACTCATTTTTCCAACAGTTTATACTTTGATTTAGTCGATAATGCACTATGTGTGCCAATATATTTGCTTTGGTTTATCTAATGATGCATTTATGTGCCAGTATGATTATTTCGGTTTATTCGATGATGAACTTATGTACTAGTATGGTTACTTCAATTTATTCGATGATACACTTATGTACCAGTATGATCATTCGGTTCATTCGATGATGCATTTTGTGTGCCAGTATAATTGCTTTGGCTTGTCCAATGATGCACTATATGTGATAGTCCATTTCCTTCGATTTATTCGGTGATGCATTACGGTGCTAGATTGAGATGCAAATTGATTAATCTATGTATCCGTCTTGAAATCCGAGTCAAGTTAATAGGGGTCATAATAATAAGTTTGATAAGTTATATCAAAATGAATTAAAATGATGCTTGAGATTTTGAATATGCTCATATATGAATTGAATTGAGAAGTATGTATCTTATTATTCAAAGCAAGTGAAATCGAGCCTTACGAGCCGAATCAAATGTGAATGAGTCAATAGACTCTAGAATCTGATAGAATGGTAAGTATAAGGTAAGTGAATTGACTTGGTTATACAAATTTGATGGAAGTGATGACATTTCCATATATGTATTGATGTTAATTAATGGTTGTATACAAGTTCTAAATGGTAGTGGTAAGGTAAGATGAATAGATTCATCATGAACTTGTTTGAAATAATGACAATGTTATGTATGCATAGGTATTGAAATCTTATTTGAGTATAAGCATAAAATATTCACATGAAAAGTATCTAACAATTGTTGGAATTGATATGATTGGTGAATGTCTAATTAGGTTAATTGATCTATGCATTATGTTTTAACAAAGTAGCTATGAATCATGAAAGTACCACTGGGGCCTATTGCTCAGTGTATGGGTTTTTTTTCTACATCGTAAGTGCAAGTTTTTTCAAAGTCCCGGAACAAGTGAAGTCAGCATCCAAACCGTATCTGTCGACTCAACATAATTTGTATAGTTCTCATCTTTTGATCTAAGGGCATGTACCTAGGTTTTAATTCTTCAAAGGTTATAAATGGTCAAATTGTATTATAATGTTTTGGACATAATGTGATGGTTGATGTTTATGCAAATTTGGCTTGGTTGTAAATGATAAATTATTGAATTGGTTGTTTTTAGGTCACCCAAACTTGTGACAAGCTGATTTCTCCAGAAACAGTTTGTCACGTTGCGATGTCGAACATTTGTCATCATGACGAGACTGGGTTGCCATGTCGCGGCACAACAGTGTGTATTGAATGTTGGGATGAGGCCTACTTAGAATGTTGCATCGTGATGTCAACCCGATGTTTTGAAATTTTTACAATTTGATCTTATTTTGAACCCGGGTTAGAAATAGAGCATTCATAAGCTCGTATAAGACCCAAAATTGATATCATACTATATTATACGCATGATTTTGTTTGAAAATCAGGTTTGGAAAATGTAGCGGAAAATATGTTTTAGGGAAAAACAAGATTTTTAAAAAATTTTCTAAAACAATAACTTGGTTGTGATATCTAAAGTTTAATTAAAATTGTACCATTTTGATTCATCTACGATGAATGCTTCGATCTAGTTGTCTTCTCTACTATCTTCAACCTCACGTATGCTGAGTGTGGGCTCGCTTCGAATCAGAAAATTTTCCATAAAATTACCGGTGGAGCAATTTCACGATTTCTCTAAACTTTGGGATCAAGGTGTAAATAAAAAAAATATCTTTAGTAATCTTCTGAAATAATTTTTTCAAAGAATTTTCTCACTATAACTTTCTTTTGAATTTAAGTGTGTGTAAAATAATAACCTAAGGCTCTCATTTTATAAGGAGAGTGTAGAGAGTTCAACTATGATTAAACTTAATCACTTTAATATTAAATTAATATAATTTTTATCAAGACAAATATTAGATTAAATTTAATATTAAATCTATTAAATTAATAAAATACTATCAATATAAGTATTAAATTAATTTTAATATTAAATTTATTAAAATAAAATTATTTTTGGAATAGTTAATATGAAATCAAATTATCCGGTAGAGTCCCAGTAGAAGTGTGATTCCTCCAGTACTCAACCGCCAAAGGACCACCTACCGGCCACCAAAATATCGTTGTTGTTGTCGTTGGTATCGTCGTGTCTGGTGGTGTCATCGTAGGTGTGAAACCCTCACGACACCCCCAAGCTAGTTCAGTTTGGGCCAGTGATAGCCCAACCGGTCCAGTCCAGCCATCGGTTAGATCACAGGCCCCTTTTTACATACCAGGCCCGGTTCGACCAGTTTTCAGGTCTTGGTCTTGGTTTTGGGTTCTTTGGCTCAATTTTCGATCTCAAGTCCAATTTTAAAGTTTAATTACTCATTAAGGCAATTGTCTGACTTGAAAATCAATTTCCAAAAATGTTATATTAATTTTAACTAATTTGATTAATTTAATTTTTTCAAAAAATCATTAAGATTTTCCAAGTTAATTTTTCAAGAAAATTCTTTAATCAAATTCTTTCTTTGAGCAATTGTAGCACCTCATACACGGTCTAGTTGCCAAACCCGAGCTATAGGATGTTACTACATTAAATTGGAACATTTATAAACAATTTAATCATTATCATTTAATAAATCAAAATATTCAAGTTAAGTTCATGTTAAACATATATTACAATCAAAACCGAGTCTCAAACTTGACTCGTCTACTTGCGGATACTGTTTGTTCACATCTTTTGCGCAGGATTTCTACTCTAGACGTTGGTACATCATGAGGCGGTCAAGTTGTTGGCGCTGTTGCCGAGGAGGCACGTCATTATATTAGTTTTAATTTTTGCATTTTAATAGACTAATCAGGAAGTTTTTAGGTTATAGTTACGAATTTAAATTTATTTTCTACTAATTTTATCTTTTTGGGTTAGTGTACTACTCGTAGTAGGAGGACACCTATAAAGCCAGCCACAGATCCAAAAAGAATTATCCGAAGGAATCGTTGAAAATAACAACAATATTAGTAGCAATAGACGCAGAACACACCACTTACTATGGGAAACATACCTCGCGAAAATTCGTTATTCAACGAAGCCAACGCCAACACACCACTACAGTTACCCAGAAATCTAAACATGACAGGTAATAAGAGCACTCTGAGAGAATATGCACTATCAAATTTGGATATGGTTCGAGGGAGCATAACGAGGCCAATTATCACGGCCAATAATTTCAATATTAAGCCAGCCATGATCCAGATGATTCAAAACAATTTACAGTTTCGCGGAACATTGACAAAGGATCCGAGTCAAGATTTAAAACAGTTCATCCAGCTTTGTGATACCTTCAAATGCAATGTGGTCACTGATGATGCTATTCGTCTTTGGTTGTTCCCCTTTTCATTAACCGGTAACGCCTTTTATTGGCTAGATTCACAAGAACCAAGATCAACCACGACATGTGATGGTCGCTAAACTAATTAAAAATTCTACTTAAGGCAAGCACACCTATCGAACAGTACTATAGTTATGGTGAGACCGGAAATATCGTATCCATGAGGACTTAAAGTACTAGTAATTATTATCTTTTTATTATCTAGCCTAACAATTTAGAGAATTAAAGGATGTTTTTAAACTAGAACTAATTATCTAATTAACTAAGATTACGACAGAGACTAAAGTTGGAAAATACTTTTTAGAAAACCGATGGAGAGGACAATACCCAAGGAAGAATCCACCTAGACTTCACTTATTACTTCTGAATTAGACGATTTATTCACTTGACTTAATCCGTAGTATGTTAATATCTCTCTCGAGACTAAAAACAACTGACTCTAGGTTGATTAATTGAAATCTCTTTCTAATTAAAACCCCTATTGTTGTATTAACTCGATCTATGGATTCCCTTATTAGATTTGACTCTAATCTGGCAGATCTATGTCATCCTATCTCTAGGATTGCATGCAACTCCGCTTAATTATGAACGATTTACTCTTAAACAGGGACTTTTGCTCCACTGAATAAGCACATCAAGAACCTGAATTAATATCCTGGAATATTAAAGCAAGGGTTAAACTCACAATTAAGAATGAGAATAAGTATTTATCATATAATTCAAATAGTAATAAGATCCGTCTTAGGTTTTATCTCCCTTAGGTATTTAGGGAGTTTAGTTCATAATAATAATGGAAAACATCTCAAAATTTGGAAAACAATAAAACATAAAGAAACCCAAAGAACTTCTAGGAAATTGGATGGAAATCTTCAGCCTTGATGTAGATCCTACTTCTGAGTTGATTCCGATGGTTGTCCTTGAGTATTTTCTGCCTTCTATTTTGTGTCTCCCTTTAATCCTCTTCTATGGTCTTTAAATAGACTTTGGAATGCCCAAATTAGCCCAAAATTAGCCTTTTCTGAGTAGAATTAGACTTGGGCTCGACAGGGACAAAGTCGTGTGCCACGCTTGTGGAAAGATTGTCAGGCCATGTGCAATTCTAACTTGGTTTCGTGTCGATACGGCCATAACACACGGGCATGTGGATCACCCGTATGGAAGTGCCTAGGCCATGTAAAACACTGAATTAGGCCCAATTTGTTCATTTTTGGCCCATTTCTCGCACTATTTTCTATCCTAAACTCTCTTGAGTATAAAACATGAAATTAAAGGATTAGGAGCATCAAATTCACCAAAACCAAGAAAAATCATTCATAAATATGCCAAGCATGGGGTAAAAATATGTATATATTATGGTTTATCAAATATCCCCACACTTAAGCATTTGCTTGTCCTCAAGCAAAATCCTCAACTCACAATTAAAATAAATTCTTCTGAACTTATAATTCTCATCAATAATGTTCGAAATAATCCACAAGTAATTATACGTTAAGAGCTTAACTAAAAGAACATTAAAGTTTCAAACAATCCAAATTGAGCGTTTCAATCATAAAATCATAGGTATCCCCCTTTATCTAAGTAATCACCTTTAATTCCAAATTGACAAGGTTGACATCCTCACTAATGATTCACTCAAATCACTCAAAGTGTTTAAGGTTCAATAATTCGGCACTCAATAGTCAAACATGAAAAGTTATTACCATAGGCTTGCATGAAAATCAATTCTCCACCACTATAATGAAATGATATAAAAATCAAAAGGTCTTTAACAGGGTTGTAATGGGGTTTGAGTTAAAGGTGTGGATAAAAGCTGCAAAAGAGGGTTAGAATCGAGATTAATTTAATAGATTACCAAACTTAGAAAAACAAAGCTAATCATTGAATTACAAACAAGTGCCAGAATTAACATAACCAAAACTAATGAAGTGAGCTTTTCTCTCAATATGATAACTTATCCAAGCCCCTTAGAACAATATGTAATTTAAATGAATATAAATATAAGTTTTTTTATAAGAACTAGTATTTAATGGAAAGTACAGAATAATAAATGATTCAACAACTGGAATGAACGAACATAGTCAGGTAACTAATCAAATCAAATCTCGATAAAAAGAAAGTCAATGAGAAGGGAGAAATTCTTAACGAATAAAAAAGGGTTAAGTTGAGGGTTGCTATTAAGGGGAAGTTAAGGCTCAAAGGGGTTCACTAGGGGTCAATTATGTGGGTAGGCTTTTTGTGGAGTGAATAGGTTAAAACCTAAGTGCCTTTATCATTTTAGTATATCAAATCAAAGGTGTGGTCTCGACATGTATAACCAATGCAAGTTCTAGAATAGCAAATCAATGTTGACACATTCATAGCCAATAAAATAAGTGAGCAAGAAAGATATATGCTCTAAAAGGCTCAAAATCTCACAAAAATTATGGGTATTTGATGTCAATCCTGTAAATTCAAAACTTCAAGATAATACTTCAATTCAAGGAAACAACCTTGCAATTTTAATTCTCAAAAGTTAACTTATCATGCTTGATCCTCTAATGTTTTAAAGTTTAAACAATCAATGCACAGTTACCTATGATTTAATTTAAAACATATCAATCAAAATCATCAATCAATCCGAATTCGCTCTAATAATGATATGAGAAAATTATTTGAGAAAAGATAGAAATTCAGGGATTTTCTAATAATCACATAAATAACGTCCCCACACTTAAGATAGATAATAGCAATATAAACATAATATCAGAAGAATAGGAGAAAAGCGAAACTGCCCTAAATTTGGATGTAATCCTTGAAAGAGCGGAAACGGGTTTAGAGACATTGAAAGTGATATGTATGTGACATGTAGACAGAAGTGAATATGGTGGTAGAGGTTGGGTTCGACAATTACAGTACCTAGCGAATAGGTTATCGTGGTGGTCGGTGTCATGGTGGCTATAGTCGTGGTCAAGCAGGACATAGCAGTCGTGAAGAATTGTTTATTTATTCCTAAGTAGCACCCATCGACTGAACCTTTTGAAACTAAAATGCCATCAGTAATGCTTTAGGGAGTTATATCGATAAAGTTGTTATGGTGAGTAATAATGAAATAACTAGATAAAAGAAAATTCAAATTATACTAATAAAAGTGTTTTAAGAAAATGATAATTAAAGACAAAAAGAAATGAAAAAATAAAAATAACATAAAAAGAAAAACAATTTGAAAATTAAATGAACTCAAAAGTCTTCGTAGACAGCTGGATTATGAGGTGGTGGTGCTGGAGGCGATATGTAAAAATGTTGGCAAATTTGTTGTAGCGTCGTCTCGATGCTGTCAAATCGCTGAGTGCAATATTGCTCAAAGCGATAAAGGTGGTCAAAAACTTCAGGCAATGAAGCAGCCGCTTGAACTGGCTGGTGATTCGGTGGTGGCTGAGAAGGTGGGTCCTCCTGAAATGCAGGGATATCATCAGGATTATCCTTGGCGTCATCCTCATCGATAGTTCGTGCAAGTCAGTACTGAGGAGGGTCGAACCCATGACGACGCTCAATCATCCGCATATGGAGCATACTTTGGATGCCCTGTGGGGACATCTGACCAATGAGCGTGAGCGAAGAGGACTGTGTCACTGTATTCATGAGCCCAAAGTATCGCGCTAAACGAGTCACATATGGACCAAGGCTGATGACTCTCTTTCGTTGTCTGTCGTTTTGATGGCGACAGGCAAAGGCAATGAAATAAGCGAGATAAAAAATGTGCCCCTGCCTCATGCTCCGCAGGAAGTATGGGTCGTGAGTGTTAACGACACCAGTGCTCTCTTGTCTCCCTGTTAATGTGTATGCCAAAAGAGCGTAGAGATATCGCAGAGCTGGAGCTAGAGCCGATGCCTTGGAGCGGCTGGGGTCATAGATACCTGTAGCAGGCATCCTGGCATTCCAACATGATAAAAGCGCATAGTAGATGTGGCGGTGGAGGTGGGAAAAGTTTTCAGCCTCCATGAAATTTTCTGTATAGAGTTCCAAATCCACTCTAAATTCTGGGACACTTAACTGCCGTACCAGACCGCCAAGGCAAAATTGGACTATTCCTGGGTTGTCGTGCTCCACCATAATTGTTTGCATCTGAAACATCGAGCATAGTTCCAAAAACTCTCAATACGTCAGCTCGATGATGTCAAAGAATCAGTCCCACACAGCTGTAGCTAAGAGGGCCCGAACCAAATCAGCTAGATGGACATGCTCTAGTGCTGCCCAATCAATGCAACGGCGCACACCTAGGGGTCGGGTACATAGAATCTAAAATAATTCCTCCTAGGGCCCTGTTGAAAATTCGATGAATGGATGTCGTATTTCAGTGGTGGGACCTGAGGAGGATGCCGCTTCTTTTCACTTTTTAGAGGCGAGGACAGAAGTTTTCTTGCCTCTAGTGTTCGTCATAATTTCCTGCAAAAGTAATCACATGGCTCTAATCAACATAGTGACCAAACGAATAATAACAAACATCTAAATGCAACATAATCAGACAGAATAGAATCGTAATGACTAGTGTAGAACTAACTAATGGAGTACTAAATATGTATAAGAAAGATACGAATTAACTGAACAAAGCGAATGACTCTAAAAAAAACTATGCAGCATATAGCAAATTTCTAAAATGTTCTTAAGCAGAAAATCAATAAAAATTGAAACTAAGCAATAATCACAAATGAAAATAAAGTATTAGTAAGTAATAAATGAGTCAAATGAAAATGATATAGAATAGTGATAAAGAAATATAGGTAATAATAGTCAACAAATAAAATAAAATAAATGAGTAAAATAGTATAAAAAAGTTAGAGGTGCAAGAGAGGAAACCGAGAGTGGTGGGGTCAGCAGGGTCATGCGGCGGAGCTTGGTGGTCGAAGGGAGAGGGGAAAAAAAAGAAGAAAAGAGGTAAGGGAAGAAGAAAGGGAAAGAGGAAAGAATAGAAAAGGAAAGAAGGGAGAAAGAAAAAATAGAGAAGGAGGATGGGGGTAAAGAAAATAGGGAAGTAGTGGAAAGAAGAAGGGAAAAGAGAAAAAGGAAATAACAATGAAGAAATGAAGGAGAAATAGGGTGGTTAGTTGTAGAAGATGATGAATAGTGAAGGGAAATGAGAAGAAATTAGGGTTAGGGGGGAAATTAAAGGGAGGCCATGGTCTTGTAAGCCCCATTTTGGGTCACACAGCCGTAGCTCACGCTCGTGTGATAGTTTTCTAGCCCATGTTTTTCGTGAAATCATAGTCAGTGTTGCACACGGTCCTTTGGCCACGCCTGTGTGGGCAGGCCGTCTGGTGTGAACGGTCGGGTCGCACGGCCGTGTGCACGTTCGTTCGCTTCTCCCACGCCCTTGTAAGGTTTGACACGCCCGTGTTCATGATCTGTGCTTGTGGTCTGATGTTTTAAGTCAGTATCCCACACGGCCCGTGGACACACCCGTCTGTCTAGGCCTCGTGGCCTACACAGCCGCATTACACAGCTACGTGGTGCTCCCTTCGTTTCTCTCACGCCCGTGGTAAGTCCAACACGCCCATTTCTATTAATCAGGATTGCACACGGGCTTCAAGCACTGCCGTGGCATCATCCCGTATTCTATTCTGTCTTTTTTGAACGTTTCGATCTTTAGGTAAGTTCTCACATGGCCTCAAGCACGCTCGTGTTAAATGCCGTGTGGCTCCCACGGCCGCCTCGCACGGCCGTGACAATTTATCGCAGCCCGTGTGTCATCCTGTCTTAGGAAAAATATTTGTCCTATTTTAACACGGCCATGGCCACGCCCGTATCTCCTGCCCGTGGTAAGCCCACGGCCTAACACACACCCGTATGCTAGGCCCTGTACGCTAAGAATACCTGTAGTTAGATTGTAAAACAAATGGAAAAACGAACTATGTTATTTAGTGGAGTTAGTGCTCGGGTTACCTCCCGAAAAGCGTTTATTTAAAGTCTAAGCTCGACTTACCTCAATTTCATGTGGCCACGATGGATTGAGGAGTTGGAACTCCTCACCTCTATTATCAATTTGATCAAAATAAGGTCTGAGTCGAGTATTATTTACCTTGAAAGTTCCGAATTCAGTATGTGTTACCTCCACTGTACCATGTAGGAAGGTATTCAATACCTGAAGGGAATCACTCCGTTTGTATTATGCTTTGAAGTAGCAATTCGATGGTCCTTTTCTTCTAACAATATTTTGTCCCCGACCTCAAATTGTTTTGTTTCATCCCTACGCTTATCGTGGTGTCGCTTTAATTTATTCTGTTCTTTTGGTTTCTCCTCTACATGTGTTCGAATACATGTGTTCGCCATTCGTCTAGTTCATTGATCTGAAGTCTACATTCCTCATGACTCATTCTGTTTTTGTCACATGGACTAGAATGTGGCTCCATCACGTTCTTCCTAGGGGTTTCTTGCAAAGAGGTTTGCACCTTAACATTACTCGAGTTAATTGAACTTAAACAATCGTCTCGATTACTAAATATATTAGCAGAATCACGAGCTTGAAGTGTAATCATGTCATCTCTTACACGGAGTATCAATTCACCTGTGCCAACATCTATGATAGTTCCAACAGTTGCTAAAAAGAGCTTTCCTAAAATTAAAGGCACGTCACTATCCTCATCCATGTCTAGAACAACAAAGTTAACTGGGAATATAAATTTATTAATTTTGACAAGTACGTCTTCAATAATACCCCTAGAAAATCTAATAGTTTTATCTGTTAATTGAATGCTCATCCTAGTTTGTTTGGGTTTCCCAAGACCGAGTTGTTTAAACATTTTATAAGGCATGACATTAATACTAGCCCCTAAATCAGCCAACGCATTCTTAATATTTAAACTACCAATTAAATAAGGAATAGTAAAACTCCCTAGATCTTTCAATTTGTTGGGTAGCTTATTCTGTAGAACGGCTGAGCAAACTGCGTTTAATTCCACATATGAGGCATCATCTAAATTTCGTTTATTAGCCAAGAGCTCTTTTAAATATTTCACTGCGTTTGGCATCTGCGAAAAAGCTTCAATAAATGGTTAGTTAATATGTAATTTTTTTAATAATTTAAGGAATTTACCGAATTGTTCATTTGTGAGGTCTTTCCTTGTCGCATTGGGGTATGGCACACAAGGTTTATACTCTTTACTTACCATTTTCTATTTATCATTACTTACATCAACCTTACCTTCATTCTCCACATTGTCTTGCCTCGATTTCGGTTCAGCTTCAGCTAACCCTTCATCATTGTGCACAGTAATGGCATGAAGTTGCTCCATTGAGTTAGTTTCAGTGTTACTAGGGAAGTTACCTTGTGGACATTCAGAAATCAACTTAGCAAGCTGTCCTAGTTGAGTTTCGAGCCTTGAATCGATGCTTGCTGATTCTTAAATGCAATTTCAATATTCTAAAAACGAGTTTCTGACACCGAGATAAATTTTGTAAGCATCTCTTCAAGGTTCAATTTCTTCTCTTGTTGGTAAGGTGGTTGCTGAAAACTTGGAGGATATGGTGGTCTTTGATTTCCTTGGACTCCCCATGAGAAATTTGGGTGACTCCTCCAACCTGCATTTTAAGTGTTACTATAAGGATTATTTTGAGGTCTAGAATTATTACCCATATAGTGGACTTGTTCCTCCTCAAATCTAGGGTTAAAGGATGAAAAATCTGTGTTGTGTACTCCTCCTCTATCACATCTCATCACTGGATGTACCTGAGTAGAACCATATAAACCATCAATCTTTTTATCTAAAAGTTCATCTGGTTAGATAGCATAGTGACGCGTCAAGGTTAAAAGCACTAGCTGCTTTTGTTGGCTTTGTTCTCATGACTTGCCATTGATAGTTATTCAGTGACATCTCTTCAATAAATTCATAAGCCTCTTCAGGTGTTTTGTTGTTTAACGTTCCACCGGCGGCTGCATCGATCTGTTGCCTTGTTGAAGTGTTCACACCGTTGTAAAAAGTTTGAACCTGCAACCATAGAGGTAACCCATGGTGAGGGCACCTTCTTAATAAGTTCTTGTATCTCTCCCATGCATCATAAAGAGTTTCTAGATCCATCTGCACAAAAAAAGAGATATAATTCCTCAATTTAGCTGTTTTAGCAGGAGGAAAATATTTAAGTAAGAATTTTTCCATCATTTGTTCCCAAGTGGTGATTGACCCTTGCGGTAACGAGTTTAACGACTGTTTTGCTTTATTCCTTAATGAAAATGAAAACAACCGAAGGTGAATGGCATCGTCAGAAACGCCATTGATCTTAAAGGTATCGCAGAATTCCAGAAAATTTGCTAAATGAGTGTTCTGATCCTCGTCCTACAAACCATCAAATTGAACAAACTGTTGTATCATTTGAATCGTGTTAGGCTTCAATTCAAAATTATTTGCAGCAACAACAGGCCTAACTATACTCAATTCAGTTCCTATTAAAGTAGGTTTAGCATAATCATACATAGTACAAGGAGCAGGATTCTGATTTACTGGATTTACAGCAACCACTGGAGGTAGCAGATTATTTTGATTATCAGCCATCTCCTCGGTTGTAGTACGAATATCGCCCTCTTGCCCTTCCTCTATGTATTGTAAGCTTCGCCTTATTTTTCTTCGGTTTCTGTGAGCTGTGCTTTCAATCTCACTGTCGAAAAGTAGAGGTCCTGACAGGTTTCTTCTAGCCATAAACTATAAAAACCTGTCAGAAGTAAATAAAAGGAATTTTAGTAATTAAAACATAATTAAATTGCAATAAAAATAAAAAATGGCGAAAGTAATAAAAATTAAGCGTTCCTAATATCTTAGTCCCCCCGACAACGGCGCCAAAAACTTAATGGTCACTAAACTAACTAAAAATTCGACTTAAGGTAAGCGCACCTATCGAACAGTAGTATAGTTCTGGTGGGACCGGAAATATCGTATCCACGAGGACTAAAACCACTAGTAATTACTATCTTTTTATTATCTAGCCTAACAATTTAGAGAATTAAAGGATGTTTTTAAACTAAAACTAATTATCTAATTAACTAAGATTACGACAGAGACTAAAGTTGGAAAATACTTTTTAGAAAACCGATGGAGAGGATAATACCCAAGGAAGAATCCATCTAGACGATTTATTCACTTAACTTAATCCATAGAAATCCCTGATTTATGTTAATATCTTTCTCGAGACTAAAAACAACTGACTCTAGGTTGATTAATTGAAATCTCTTTCTAACTAAAACCCCTATTGTCGCATTAACTCGATCTATGGATTCCCTTATTAGATTTGACTCTAATTCGGTAGATTTATGTCGTCCTATCTCTAGGATTGCATGCAACTTCGCTTAATTATGAACGATCTACTCTTGAACAGGGACTTTTGCTCCACTGAATAAGCACATCAAGAACCTGAATTAATATCCTGAAATGTTAAAGCAAGGGTTAAACTCACAATTAAGAATGAAAATAAGTATTTATCATATAATTCAAATAGTAATAAGATCCGTCTTAGGTTTTATCTCCCCTAGGTATTTAGGGAGTTTAGTTCATAATAATAATGGAAAACATCTCCAAATTTAGAAAACAACAAAACATAAAGAAACCCAATGAACTTCTAGGAAATTGGATGGAAATCTTCAGCCTTGATGTAGATCCTACTTCCGAGTTGATTCTGATGGCTGTCCCCCTTTAATCCTCTTCTAGGTCGTTAAATAGACTTTGGAATGCCCAAAATTAGCCTTTTCGAGTAGAATTAGACTTAGACTCGAAAAGGACAAGGCCGTGTGCCACGCTCGTGGGAAGATGCTCAGGCCGTGTGCAATTCTGACTTGGTTTCGTGTTGACACGGCCATGACACACAGGCGTGTGGATCACCCGTGTGAAAGTGCCTAGGCAGTGTGAAACACTGAATTAGGCCCAATTTGTCCGTTTTTAGCTCGTTTCTCGCACTTTTTGCTATCCTAAGCTTTCCTGAGTAAAAAACATGAAATTAAAGGATTAGGAGCATCAAATTCACTAAAACCAAGGAAAATCATTCATAAATATGCCAAGCATGGGGTAAAAATATGTATATATTATGGTTTATCAACATGGGGCAAACTTGCAAGAAATAAATTCCTACAAAAGTTTTTTTCCATAAGCAAAACGATTCAGTTAAGAAGGGAAATTTTGATTTTTAAACAGTTAGAAGGAGAAAGCCTTCACAAAGCATGGGAGCGTTTCAAAACATTGATTCAGAAGTGCCTACATACTGGTTGCCTGAGTGGTTACGACTGTAAACTTTTTACAACGGGTTGGATGTACATTCGAGGTTAGGATTAGATTGAGCAACAGGAGTAGCTTTGATAAACAGAACATACAAGGATACGTACGACTTAATAGAAAGTATGGCAATGAATTCCTGCCAATGGCCAATTGAACGTTATACATATTGCCAAAGACCATCTACGGTGAAGGTTGTCTAGGAAGATGACAAATACCAACAATTACTGGACAGAATCAATCAAATAGAGGTTGAAAAGGGTACATCGGATATCTATGGATGAGACAAACCGCTTTTCCACTATATTAATAATCTTACTAAGAATGTGAACTACATTAAAAATAAGGGTGGAAATCCCTATTGAAATACATACAATCCCAGATGGAGAGATCACTCGAACTTGAGATAGGAAGGAAACCAAAGAGGAGGTAATAACTTGAATCAAGTTAAAAACATTAATTATCAACCTCTTTATTTATAGAAACCTCAGGACAAGGTCAACCCGTATGACCATATTCTATGTGGCCAACGTCTGGATAAAATAGAGAGGGAAATGCAGTCAATGAGAACGGATGTGAAACAAGTGCAGTCTAAATGCACCAACTTAAAAAGAACATTGACTAAACTTGAAGATCAAATGAGCCAATTGATGAGTATGATGGGTGACATCATGTTAAACATGCATTAAAATCAAAATCGAGTCTCAAACTAACTTACAAAAGCCCTTAAACAAGTTTGGAAGTAAATCAAAGCCAATCTGAAACATTTATAAATATTAGATAAAAAGTTAAAATATGAGTCACACAATCATATGGCCAGGCCATGTGAGAAGGTTGAGGTCATCACATGATCATGTCTCCAAACGGTATAACAAATAGTGGCCATGTAAATTGTCCTACACCAAAATTAAACAGACAACATTATTGTGCCCTACACCCGTGTATGGCACGTAGCGGTGTGGCAGACCGTGTCACAAATCGTGTATACCTAAAAATGCCTTCCATAATAAGCAAAAATGACCTAAACTCTCTTAAGCCTCAAGTTACTACTATGGGCTCTTAACCAACCTATTACAGTACACCAAAATACACCAAAACTCAGCATAATTCATTCAACCTAAGTGCCTAACCAATATGTCACATTGACACCACAATTAAATCATGAAACAACAACCATTCATCACCATTCCTACCAAACTATCCATACCTAAACATTGATATGCAACTAATATTCTTATATCTAAAATACCTATATATAAATTCGCCAAATAGCTTAAAGCACATGCACAAATTTCTTCAAACAAAACATACCATATATTGTAAATGTCTTAAATCATTTCAAAGTCCAACTTAATCACACTAGATATAAATATTTGCCTAATATAATTAAAAATCCATAACCATTTCATGCCATTGCCTAAGAATAAACAAAATGCCACTCAAAACTTTACCCACATCATCAACCTATTAAGTATCGAATTGGTATCAACCACATAACACAACAAGATTACGTATATAAGCTTATACACAACCAAAGTACCAAAACATGTTCATTAGTTTGCAAAGTAAACATTCTATATGCATGCTTCAAGTAACCAATTTCAAAATATTCAAAAATCTACTGAATCGAGATACGGTACAGTGAGCTTCCCACTGATCTGATCGGTACATTCCAAGCATCCAAAAATCTATAGAAATCAATTTATGATAAGTCATTTTCTTATAATTTTCATAGATTTGTGATAATGGGAGCTTGATTTAACTAGTCACGTATCAATTTGTTGAAATTTTAGCAAGTTCCCATTATTGAGAAATTGATGAATTAGGCTTGAAATTGATAGAAAATTAGCTTAGATTATAATAAGGACTAAATTATAAAGCTTAATAAGCTTAATAGTTAACTTTGTAACATTAGGGACCAAATTGAATAAATTGAAAACCTATTATGAAATTATGCTAGAAATAGAAAGTATAGGGTCTTTAACGAATGAATGTGAAATTGGATTTTGATGCGATGCTAAATATCGAAAGATAAGCATATCTCGAGTATAGGAACTAAATTGAATAAAATGAAAAACATGTTTGGCTTTGTATTTGGATGTGAATTGGATAAAATCTGATAATATTTATCTATTGTATTCGGGCCGTCGAGAAGGAAAGGAAAGGCGAAAGTTGCTAACAAGTAATCACAATTTCGGTTTGTACTTTTTATAATTCGAGATCTATCTTTTTATTTACATATTCATATTAAATTGCACTTTGTGTGCTATAGGATTAGACTATGTACGGCTTTATGCACTTTGTGTGCCAGAATGTGCTTTATGCGTCAAGATGCACTTCGTGTGCCAAGATGCACTTTGTGCGCCAATATGTACTATGTGTGCAAGTTTCCCTTACTTTAGTTTATCTGATGATGCACTTTGGTGCTAGATTGGTGTGTTGGTTGGACGATCCATGTATTCGTCTAAGTCTGAGTTAGGTTAATAGGGGTTATAAAATGTAAGCTTAATAAATGATATTGAATTAATATGATATGATGATTTGGAACTATTGATATAGGTAGCGGATTAGGATCGAAAAGCTTTCAAGTTGCAGATTTGACTTAAGGTGCTAAACCAACTTGAATGGAAAATTGTAGCCTTAATACCAAATGTATTTTTGGATTCTTAAACCTAAAAAAAAATAAGAACTTGAAGTGATTAGATTCATGAAAACAGATAAATAAAATAAACAAGAAGTAAAATTAAAGAAGAGATGAAAAAGATGATGGGTGAATGAAATTGAATATTGAAGATGGAGTATGGATGATTGAATAGATGCCCTAAGAAACCTTTGGAATAAGAGATCCAACAACTCCCTTCAATTGGTTCTAATCTCCCCTCCAAAAAAAAACTCTTAGTAAGTCGGAGCTTAAAGACGATCCCCAACAATCTAAGAAGAATGTGTTGAACAACGTCTAAAATAGACAAGAAACAAATCTTACAAAAAGAAACTCAAAAAGGTTTTTTTTTATTAATTAGAAACTCATAATGTTTCCTAAAGATGGTAGATAACACTCATTTTTATACTACAAGGAGGTTGGATAAAAGAGAAACAAATCCCTAAAATTGTAGAAGACAATTGCCTACAATTTAGCCAACAAATCCCTAAAAATTGTGAAAGACAACTTGACTTGACTAAGCTTATTAATTGGGTCATTAACAGATTGGGCCAAACTAAAACTAAAAAGTAAACTAAGTCCTAAAGTGATCCAAATAAACTCCAGTTGAAATTTCAAGATGAGTTTATGGACGTCCCCATGGATTAATTTTGCATCCTAGATCCGTTCATTGCAAGATTGGGCTCGTATAAACATGTCAATGTGATCCATTTTGTTCCAACTCCAAAGGTGGTTTCTTGGACCAAGATTATGATGGAATTAGGCCAAGAAAATGAATCTTGATCTCATTTTTCCTTTGAACAAGCTTGTAGGGTCTTCGTCACAAACTCTTAGACTACTACATTCAATCTGGACTTAATTTGCTTAGCTTTCGATCTTGTAATAGGGTATTGAGGTAGAGTTAGCAGATCATGTCCATGCTCCCTTGATTGGGCCTTGATGCTCGCATCAACTATATATGTTTATATGCAATTTATGATAGAGAAAGCATATAATAGATTATGCGAATCACATTGAAATGAGCCTTGGCGGCCAAATCAAATATGAATGAGTTAATGGACTCCAAAAAAGAGTAGAATCGTAAGTTTAACGGTTAAACAACATTGATTGAACATGAAAATTTGATGACTTATTGTTAAAAGCATATATGTTTGAAACTTAAATGGTATTGAATGTTTCGAATAGTTTAGCGATTAAGATTTGATGAATGGTATGATATGGTGGATTCTATTATAAATGTTAAATGAATTTATCTATATGTATATGCATATATATAATAATGGAAATTCTTGGCATGATAGAATGTGAATTGGTTAGACATTTAGTTTGAATTCATTGTGTTCATTTGCTAATGCTAATGTTGCATAAACTTGAATCATGAAAGTACCATTGAGCTTTATCTCTCAACGTATGATTTGTTTAATCTATGCGCAGGTTTAGGTGGATCTCGAAGTTCTAAGAATTGATTCAACATCCAATTAGTAGTCCTTGACTCAGAAATGTTTGTATAGTCTCTTTCATTTTGATATATGGCATGTACTTAGGTTTGAGTCGATTTTGCATAATATGAGATTTTGTTGATATGTAAAGCTAGAAATGGTAAATTTGATGTTGCCAAATGGTATATAACTATGAATTGAATGAATGGAGGTAACAATTGCGGCATGTATGTGAATTGTTAGCAAGTGACGAAATAGTTAATATCATAAAATTAGACTGATGTGTTTGAATTGAAATGATGGAATTGATGCAACTTATATGTACATAAAGTGCTAATGTTTAGAAGTAAACCTATTTGAGATACATCTTTGGCTAGAAAAGTGAATGAAAATGTTCTATTGGTTTGTTTAGGTATTACAACTGGTATCTTTTGCACTATTTGGAAACAGGCAATCACGTCATGATGTCGGGCCCTTAGTGTTGCGACATGATCAAGTCAGTGAGTTGCATTGCGACAAAGAACTCCTAAAGTCGCAACGAGGAACTCCTGAAGTCGCGACGATGTCAACTCAATATTTTACAACCTTAAATATTTGGTCTGAATTCAACCTTATGTTAGCAAAAGAGCTTTCGTAAGCTTGTATAAGACTTGGAAATGATTATGTAATATATTATGAATGCATAGTATGTAACACCCCTTACCCGTATTCGACGCCGGAACAAGGCTCGAGGCATTACTGGACTTATACCACATTCATTCATACAAACCGGGCTATAAATTTTCGTCCAAATTAAAACCATTTGAAAATACTTATAAAGTCCCTAATACGGGTCTATGAAGCCCAAAACATGCAATTGAAGTGGTTCGGGGCTAAACCGGGAACTTAGGAAAGTTTTACAAAACTTAGAAAATTTTTCATGTTACAAGGTCACACGCCCGTGTGGATCAGGGGACACGCCCGTGTGACGTATCGCACGTCCATGCTTCAGGTCGTGCCCTAAACTAGGGTGCTTACTGACTTGTGCACACGGCCATGCCACACGCCCGTGTGCTATGTCGTGTGGTCGATTTAATTTTCATAATTTTTCATAAACTAGGTCCAGACTTCACACGGCCAAGGCACACTCCCGTGTCCAAGGCCGTGTCCTTTACACTGCTGAAACACACGCCCGTGTCTCTGCCTATGTGTTGGATACTAGACATTCTGTTTTCCAAATATTAAGGTGCAAGGGTGTAACACTCCTAACCCGTATTCGTCGCCGGACTAGGGTTAAAAGGCATTACTGGACATATCAGAACAATTCGCAATCATTTCATAATCAACATAGCATCAAAGTCAAACATCATTATAGAGTCCCTTACGTAGGTCAACGAGACCTTAAACATGCTTTAGAAAGAAGTCCAGACTAAACTGAGCTCATACAAAATTTTTTGAAACCTAAACATTTTTCAAAGTTGTAAAGGTCACAAGCCCATAGGAGCAGGCCGTGTGCCTCACACGACATTAGACAAGCTCGTGTGTTTAAGTGTGCCTCACACGATATTAGACAAGCTCGTGTGTTTAAGCTGTGGCAAAACAGGGCATACATACTTACTTGTCCACACGGCCACAAGACACGCCCGTGTGCCAGGCCGTGTGAAAATTAGGGAGGCTACTGACTTGGTCACACAGTTAGTCACACGCCCGTGTGTCTAGCCCGTGTTCGAAACTGACTTGGCCATACGGCCTAACACACGCCCATGTGTTCGACCGTGTGGTCTGCCCAGGCTCATTTCGAAATGGCCCTCGAGCAATACAGCTGAAACACACGCTCGTGTCTCTACCCATGTGGGCAAAAATAGGCCATTTACAAGGCCAAAATTCCACCCTTTAAGGGTCCTCCCTACCAATATCAAAACCAATTCATTTCATACCAAATTTTCAACCAATTCATAACCAAAACATACATCATTCATGACATATCATTATCAACAAGTTTCATGCGTGTAATCCATACCAAATCATGCCAAATCCTAAGCCAAAAATCATACTAAAATATATGATTCATAATCTCAATTTACTTCATTCATTCTCATGCTAAAATATTACCAAATTCCAAAATAAGCACATACCAAAACTTACCAAATTGACCAATTCACTTGGTCATTCAAAAGTGCATCAAAACATACTATTTTTGAACACAAAACATATACCAAAATTCATTCATAATCACATCCATAACCAAGCCATATCACATGGCTAGATATACACATTACAAAACATATTCAAATACTTCTAGCCTATACATACCATACTTTAATATTCACATTATCAAAAGGTACCAAAATATAGTTCGATAGTGTGGTAATGATCCTTGACAATCCCCGAGCTTCCGGTAGCTTCAATATCTACAAAACAATGCAAACACACACACAAAGTAAGCTTTCAAAAGCTTAGTAAGCCATATACAAATAAACTTATCACATAACACATTTCTAAACCACTTCATTCATGTAATTCATGGCAAAACATAACCACATATCCATAATTCTCATATAACTCAATTGTTCATAAGTCACTTACACATAACACATTTCATACTCATACAATTCATACATATTTCATATGTCCACATATAAACATATACTTACCTTTCATTCTTAATCATAATGTACATTTCAAACGTACCTGAATTTGGATACACATTCTCATATTCATTCATTTCTCGGAATGCTCGTTGAACCGTTTGGAATTAATAAGGATACTCGAATAACTCGGAAAGCTAGCACAATGCCAACGTCCCAGACATTGTCTTACATGTAATCAAATATCGATGCCACTGTCCCAAATAGGGGCTTACACAAAATCAAATACGATGCTGATGTCCCAGACATAGTCTTACACGTAAATCATAAGTCGATGGCAACGTCCCAGATGTGGTCTTAAACGAAAACACCCTATGTCATGACATATGTATCCTAACTATTCCTATGGTTCGTACGGGGCTTTTCGGACGTTGTTACATTATCGAAACTTTCTCAGACATCACATATTGAGCTCTCATATAGCCATTTATCACAATTCAATGCATATAAACATAAATAAATCAACTCAAACACGTTTATTTGTATATTGACTTACCTCGTACGAATTCGAACGAACAAAGTCGACTACTCGATGACTTTCGACTTCCCCAAATCTAATTCCGTTTTCTTTTGTTCTTGATCTAAATAAATTCAAATTTAAATCTTTTATTCAAAAAATCATTCAAATCAATCCATAAACACACATTTAGGAAATTTTACAAATTAGCCCTCACATTTTCACATTTTAACACTTTAGTCCCTAATCACAAAAATCACAAAATATACAAAATTTCCATATATCCATGCTTAGCTGAATTTTCATAGTGTTCATATAAGCTCATATATTTCATTTATTTCACATTTTAGTCTCTCAATTTCTCATTTTCACAATTTAGCCCAAATTACTCAAATTCATCAAAAATTCCAAAATAAAACATGTTAACCCAACATCAAGCTTCCAAATACTATCATCAAAATTCATAAAACTCATAGTTTCATCAATGGCTCAATTCAAAATCATCAACAATTTCAGAAATTGAGACATGGGCTTGATAGATTACTAAGTAACGATCACAAAAACGTAGAAATTATAAAAAAAAAATCGAATCAAAACCATACCTTAATCAAACTTGAAAGTAGCCGAATATCAAAACACAAGAACCCTAGCTTTTCTTTCTTCAATTTCGGCTAAAATGATGAATATAATGACTAATTTGATGTTATGTTTTAATTATATTAACACAATATTCTAATTACTAATTTAACCTTGCTTAAAACATTATAAAATCACATATATTAAGGCCATTAATGTCCAATTATCATGTAAATGGCATATTAACAACATAAGGACTTTTCATGTAAAAAGACATAGCAAATACGCACTTTTAATATATGGAACCTCACTTTTACTTTTTTTGCGATTAAGTCATTTTTATCAAATCGGCACACAAACAATAAAATTTTCACACAAAACTTTCACAGATATTAATTCACATATTTTAAGCACGAAAAATAATATTAAAATATTTTTCAAACTTGAATTTGTGGTCCCGAAACCACTATTCCGACTAGGGTCTAAATCGGGCTGTTACAAAGGGACACACGACCGGTTCACAAGCCCATGGGGCTGACCGTGTGCCATACACGGCTTAGACACACGCCCATGTGTCTACCCGTGTGGACGGAAACAAGGCTATTTACCAAGCCATTTTGCCACCCTTACTTGCACACATCTACACAACATCACATGGCACAAGTCCTAGCATGTAAATGCAACCAAATAATCACAACCAAAATAATGACATGTCATTCTTATACCATCATTTATCATACTTAAAACATCATACTTATCCCATTAAAAACATGCTAATTTCACTTTCATAAAAGGGCATTAACATATGAATAAACTTACAATCAGTATAAGCCATCATTCCTGGCTATATATATAAGTTGAAGCATTAACATTTACAAGCCAACACATATGGCCAAATTAATAACGACACATATGAAAAATTGACCTAGTCCCTGTGCATGCCATAAACTCAAAATGCTTTAATTTATTTATACCCAAAATGATAGCTTGATAGTGTGATAGGATCTTCAACGATCACCAACCCAAGCTAGTTTAATAACCCTATAAGATATGAGAAAATAAGGGGGTAAACTATATAGCTTAGTAAGTTCGTATGAAAATAATAAGCAACTCTTACCAATCTTTTATCAAGTCCAACAACTTAAACGTAAGATAATACAAATTGCTATGAATCTCACAGTTATAATTTTATTCAGTCACAATGTTTACTCTATCAGCTTATAAGCATAATTTAACATATCTTGGCATTAGCCTAACAACCGCAATCTATCCTTTGTAACATATTACAACAATTAACAAATCATTTCAAACCTCATAGTAAACATGCACATTAATTATGTGTACTCATATTTCTAAGCACATATCTTAATATCTTTCAATTGCCTAAACTTTTATCTTCCCGTGCTTTCATAACCATTTTTAATAGGCAATTATGTCTTTTTCTCATATCTGATAAATTGCAATTTAAGTGAATAAAACATGCTATATCATAACTCAGTTCGGCTCGAAAGCCAATCACATGATCTTCAACCGAATTTACCATGAATTTCATACATCACAAGTATAAACCAATAGCCACAAGGTTTTCACAAAATCCTTCTCGTGGAAATCATGAACTCACAATTTCATGAAGTCAATACTTATAAACTTTATGTACTTACCTGTATCAATTCGTAATACTTACATACTATTTCTCTTCTTTGACATACTCGTTGAACACTTGGAATACTAATCGGATACACAGAAAGTCTTGCACATAAGTGCCACATACGTAGCCAATGCTACCTCATATCTCATAACACATATATGCTCACTCTCGTGCCAATCATGGGCTTGCTCATACAAGCTGTCAGTTAAGACGTAGTTACTCGGTGCTGCTCACACAAGCTGTCAGATGTCCGTAACATATGCCGGAGTACCCAGCCACCGATAGGACGTACGAGACTAGAACTCGGATCACATAATCACATATATCACATGGGTTCTTAGTGACATGTCACTCGTATCCTAATCTATTCCAAAGGTTCAATCGGGATTTTATCGCTTGTCGAAACTTTGTCGAATACGTCCAAAGAGGCAATCACACAACTCATGCAATATCAAAGCATATAAAAATATAATTATAACATTGCATTATTTACATACGAACTTACCTCGGCATAAAAATGGCGAAAAGGGCCTAACTGTCAAATACTTGTTTTTCCCCTATTCCAGTTCTGAACCTCGTTTTTCATTATCTATAATATCACATTTAACTTATTTAATCTTTATACTATTCAAATCAGCCCAAAATCACATTATGACAAAATTTGTATTTTTGCCCCTAAAGTTTGACATTTTTACATTTTAGTCCCTAGGCTCGTAAAATGAAATGTACTCAATTTCTTCAATACCCATGCCTAGTCGCACCTTATACATCCTTATAGCAGCTCATATTTTTCTTTTATTTGCATTTTAACACCCATTTTACAACTTTTTACAAATAGATCCTTTTTTACATTTTTACCGAAAATCATTGAGCAAAAGTTATTTTTCTAACAATAAACATGCATTTTCTACCATTAGCCATCAAAATACACACATGTATATCATGGGTCAAACCTTGGACCTTAATCATTCCTCAAATTAATGCTAGAAATAGGTAGATCGAGTTACAACGACTTCAAAATGTAAAGAGCATTAAAAACGGGACAAGAACAGACTTATAGTCAAGCTTGGAAGTGGCCAAACCCTAGCTATAGCTTCCCCTTCTAAAATTCAGCTATGGTGAGGAAGATGGACAAATATTTTTGCTTGATTTTTGCTTTTTAATTCATTTAATTACCAAATGACCAAAAAGCCATTTTCTTAAAACACTAAAATTTCTCTTACTCCATATCCATTTTTGTCCACCAACTTAATTAATAGTATAATTACCATCTAAGGACCTTTAATTTAAAATCTCATAGCAAATAAACATCTTTAGCATATAGAACTCAAGTTTTGTACTTTTTTACAATTTAGTCCTTTTGACCAAATTGAGTGCCCAAACGTCAAAATGTTTTAACAAAATTTTCAAGAAATCATACCATAAAATTATAGATCATAAAAATATAATAAAAATAAGTTTTTCTGTGTCGAATTTGTGGTCTCGAAACCACTGTTCCGACTAAACCCAAAATCGGGCTGTTACATAGTATACTTATCTACATGTATAAATGGTTGCATTGTGTATATAATTTATCGTAGTTGCTCTGGCAAAGGATGTGGCATCTTGTAGCTCAGACTTGGCGACCAGGTCAGGTATGGGGTGTTACATCCATTTTGTGGGTATATTTGTTGTCTTCATAAGTGATGATGGACAAATGACGGTGCCTTCTGTAGTTGAAACTCTACTAGCCACCAACAGTTTCTCTTGAAAAGTGGGTCACTCTTTGTTGGTTTCTTAGTCTATTTTTGTTTTGAAAGTATTTCATAATAATAAATAATTTCACAAGCCGGTTTGGACCCGTGTTGTCTTAGGCTTTATATGTTTTTTTGTTTGCTTTCCATTATTTAATAAGTCGTTACTTTTAGAAGTTTTTGGCTACTCTTATAACACATTTTTTAGTCTTATTTTTGTCCTCCCATTTCTCTTGTTCTTTAACTCTATTTATTTTTATTTTATAACCGTTCTTAATATTTTATTGAAATATATTTTATTTTAATATTTTAATAATAAATATATAGATTATAAATTATAAATATTTAATAATAAATGTTTTTAATATAAATGCAAATATTTTATTATTATAAATATGAATAATAGTTATTATAAGATAATTTTTTATTTCCAAAGGGCAATGCATTTGATAATATTTTGAAACAAATATAATTTATGTTATATTCATTCCATAAAAAACAATTTCCAAAAAAAATGAGAATTGACATTTTATGTAGAAAATTTGCCAGACAACAATTATTTTATGCAACATCATCCAAACATAAAAAGGAGCTCAATTTTTAAAAAAAAAAATCAATCTATTTTTAAATATTTTCTAATAATTGTTTTCAGCAAAACAAGTTACATATAGGGTGTAGAGTTTAAGCTGGAGGACACTTGAAGGAGCAGTGCAAACCATTGATAATATTTCTGTTAGGTATCGTTCGAAGATGGAGCTCTCCATAAGGTCTCCAACAGTGCTACTTGAAGCAATTCTTCCAAAACATGCTTATCTAAATGTTGATTAGTAGATGAGGAAATTCAAACACCTGTTTTCTTTTCATATATGTTGCACAAGGAAACCCTTCATACCAACAAACACAGCATCAAGACATAAAAAGAAAACAAATTATACCAGAACAAACAAGACAAAAGAGTCCCGGAACCAAATCTCGAACCCCCTGGCTCACGTGCATACTATTGCAGGATAGGAGGATCACTCTCCTTGTCCTCCTTATTGCACAGTACTAATTCATACGCTACCTTGTTTTTCTAGACTTGGTTTCATCTGATTTGTTTGCATTCCAACGACAAATTATATATATATAAATCACCATGTTAGGTTGCATTGGTGTTTTTAGGAACTTCCCCTTATTTTCAGAGGGTCTTGTAGGTTAATTCAGTTGATTGATAAAGAGGTCAAAATGCATAACATTCGAGATTAAATAAGAAACTTGGTAAGTATCTTCATGAGAATCATCATGAAGCAATCAGCAGTCAAAACTCTTTTAAGTTCCAAAGCAGAAAAAAAAAAGGAATCATAGAGGTGGTGCCCCTTGTTAGCTTTATTCTATTCGAACTATTTTGCGGTTCATAAACCTAAGCCTGCATATCTCATCAAAGAAATCGTCTGAGCTACTATGGTTGCTCTTCATTTGAAGAATCCTTATTACCATCGTCTTCAAGTTCTTCCCATACTTCAAAAGGGACTCCAAAGTGCTCATTTTCTGTTCAGCGTTTAATGGTGATCTTACTTGAACCACAACTTCCTCTAGGCATGGAATCACAAACCCTGGTTCTACCTGTAAACACGATTTTTCTTTCTTGATTAACACATTCAATCTTGAAGGTCAAATTAGGCCAAAGAGCCAACAATAATACTGCTGTGCCTATGTTTATAGCTTACATTTTTCAGGCTGTTTTTCTGGCAAAGAGCAGCAAACATGGCCCCATGAATATCAAACTTTTGCAGCTTGGGATGGCTATTAAAAAACTCAACGAAATCAACTTCTGGAAAGGGTAAAAGGGACTCCAAATCTCCAGTGAATTCAACCTTCATATAGAGATGCTTCACCTCACTAGACCACTCTAGCATTTTGCTTATTGCATCCCAACACCATTGGACCCCCCTCATTGATAAGGATTCAAGGGCTGAAAGCTTCCCAAAGTCTACCATGTATACTCTACCTAAATGCATCACAAAAGCAAAATGGTAATTAAAATTCCAATTCAAGTTTTTCCTAGTTCCTACACAGAAATGGAAAAGCATACAATAAAGTAGAATAGTTACCTGAATTGTTTGCAATCAAAAGCTTCCTTAGGCATGTAGTCTCACGAACTCGAAGCCAACTACAACCTTGAACCTCAAGGAGTTCGATTTTTGGACAAGTGAGAGAAAGGGAACAGTTGCCCAAGCCATAGAAGTCCAGCTTACACTGCTCTAAATATGGCAACTCAACTGAAACTGATCTAAACCCTTGACAACCAAGCAGAACTAAGTTAGTCAACTTAGGGCATGCCCTTAGTGCAGCAGATAATGCAGAATCCTCCAATCTTGCTCCGACAATTTCAAGGCTTTTTAGGTTTTTAAACACATCCCACTTGGGTGAATTAGCCATTAGCACACCCCAAAGCTTCAAAGACTCCAAATTCTTAGCTGCACTAACGCAGTCCAATTTGGATGGACTATCAACACAAGCCTTATAATCAGTAATATTATCCATTCTGAGCTCAAGATGCTTGAGCGATGAATGCACCAGCAATAGCCATGAAGCAAGGCCTGAACTGGTGAATGGACTGTAAACAACAAGCTCCTCTAAACATGTGATTGACGAAAGCATTTTCCAGATAACAATGTCCGGGCTATCACTGCCGGTGTAACCATCAAATGAGTTACGAGGAAAGTAGAGACTCTTAAGGTAAGGCAATGACTCCTTCCATCTCTTGGATACACAACTACAAACTGCAACATCCCTAGCATTGTTCAAGTGTGACAAAATGTACTGAACTATGGCATCAGGAAGAGATTCCATTCACTGAGAAATATCATCAAACACGTAACTGTCAATAATTAATTAATTATCGGAGAAGCCAACACGATAGATCAATACAAGTATACTCCATGAACTAAATACTAATTAAAAGGAATACGCAAACATTATATAATTCATAATTGAAACAGTTATTTGCTGGCTGCTAACATAAACATTCAACTCAAAAAAAGAACTATTTTACAAGTTATGGAACATTAACCACTGCGATAAATTAAAATTCGCAAGGAAAATTTTAAAGTTTTGGTAACAGCTAATCAAGCTACGAACATTTAAAACTAATATACTCAAAACATTAGCATTGCACACAAATATACTTAAAAAGCGTATTAAAAAGCGTAATTTACGAAGAACCCTGATAAGATACGAACATTTCAAAACAAGCCCAAATGAAATTCAAGTAAATGAGATGACACATTCATGAACATTTCAGGGATGAGAAGTGAATAAAGAGATGAAAAAGGAGACTTACAGATATAATTTGAAAGAGGAAGATGAAGAAACAGATCTGAGAGAATATCTATTTTGAAATTTGAAGAGAGATGAAAAAGTGAATGAGAAAGAATATATATATAAATAAATAAATAAATAAAGAGTGCAGAGAGAAAGAGTGGCGCGCCTCAATGGAGGCTTAAGCGTGTTTTCAATTTTTAAAAAACTTTGAGAGAGAGGGATTTTCTTGTTTTGCTTTTTTTTTTTTTTTCTTTTAAAGTTTATTGCTAGTCAGTATACTTCTGCATGGGTTTTCAAGTTTTTGAATTTCTTTTGACCGTTCAACAACGGCCAACTTATTAAAATGTTTTGGTTTAAATTTATTAAAGGTAGTTGTACTTTTTTAAATTTTAAAATTTAATCCTTATATATTGATTTTAAAATATTAATCCTCTTTCAAAATTTGCCTTTACAAATGTTGATATGGCAGTTGTAAAAAAGATAGAAATAACTTTTCTCAATATTTACTCTCTTTTTTGTCATTTTAATCATTACTCTTTAAAAATATATAAATAATTACAAAATTTATTTTAAAAATTATATTTTTTTAGTTTTAAGTTTCAATGAAGTTATAAAAATATAAAAATGTGAAAAATAAAACAAGTAAAAAGGCCAATATGATTGAGTTAAGCGGCTATTGAATGCCTCTTATTATTATTCAATGAGTAAATAATATTTTTTTGTAATTTTATATTTGTTTAAAATTTTAATAATTTTAAAATGATATTTTAAAAAAGATGTTTATTTTTAAAAACTTTAAGAATTTTCTTTTTTTTGACGTAAAATATTAAAAATATATGTGTTAATTTTTTGAAGTTGTTTATGGAATAAAAAAAGTACACAGTTAATGTACCAAATACTCGCCCTTTAATTTTTTATATTTTTATGTAAGAAAATTTATTTTGTACACTTTCAGTAGAGTTTTTAAACTTCACAAGCAATAGTTAAGAGGATGAAAAGTGTCTTGTAAGGGTTAATAAAGTATTAAAAAAACACATGACAAGTTTTTTAAAATTACTTGTGAAATGAAAAAGTACAATGTTAATATACCAAATAATAACCCTTAATTTAAAATGTGAAAAAAAAGTAAAGATTTTTAAAATTTTTACATAGTTTTAAAGAATAAAGATCCACTTAGCAAAAACTAAACATTAAAGGTTAAAAAGAATTATTTTATCTTTTTTTTAACTACTACAAAATTAACTTCAAGTGTAAATTAGATAGAGGAAGCAAGTCTTTTAAATAAAATAGTATAGAATTTAATATCCCAAAATTAAAGTATATGGACTAAATTTAAATTTTAAAAGAGTATAAGGATCTCTTACATATTTAAACCAAATGTTTTTTTTCTCAAAACTTATTAAAATACTTTGATCTATGGTAAAATGTCACATGAATTTTTTTATATAAATTTTATTTAAATTTAATCATCAATAGTTATGGATGTAGTGTTAAAAAAAACTTATATATAGGTTGCATTTGTTTAATAAAAATATTTACATTTTTTGTGTTGTTTTGTGGAAAATAACTTGATCAATGGAAAATAATCTTTTTTTTTCTATAAAATAACTTACTTTTTTTAAGAGCACAAATTATTTTCCAAAAAGAACTCTTTCATAAGTAACTTTATTTTTATATAAAATATAACTTGAATCAAGCCTCACATTATTATATTAATAATCATTTATAATTTTAATTTTAAAAATGTCTAAAACATTAATACCAAATATTATAATTTTCAATATTAGTAAACATATTTATTTATTTATTTTATATTTAATAATGTGATAATTTATTGTTTTAATAAATTATTGAACAATACAATTTCATTTTAACAATATATTTTAAAAGTAATAATTTTAAATAATATTTGAAAAATATTTATATTAATATTTTAATAATATATATTACAATTATAAATATACTAATAATAAATATATTTTAGTATAAATGTTAAAATATGCCATGATTCCATGTACTATTCTCAAACTTGGAATTTAGTCCCTATACTTTTATTTTCAGAAATATAATCTATTTATTTTTTAGATTTTAAATTTCAGATCTAATTGTTAACACTTTTTTTTTAATTTTATTGATTTAACATTTTTAAATAAAACTACTCACTTGATAGTCATGTAACTAAAAAATGGCATTATAATAAACAAAAATTGAACAAAGCAATTAATAGTGTTAACAGTAAAACCTGAATTTTAAAATCTAAAAAATAGAATGATTAAATTTCCAAAAATAAAAATATGGGGGCTAAATTCCAAAATTCCGAATAATACAATGACATATGACATATTTTAACTTAGTATAAAATATAATTTCTATACACATAAAATATAAATATTTTAATTATACAAATGTGAGTATTTGTTTAAATAATGTTTAGCTTCCTGTATCCCTTCCAACTCTAATATGTTAATATACACTCTCACATATGCAATATATGTAATCTAAATTAAGTTCTAGTTAATCATTATTTATTATTAAGTTTATATATAATATTAATTATTACAAACAACTCAACCAAAGCTTCATTTTGATGTACTTTATACAGTTTTATCTTAATATGCTCAGTTTATTATCTCCATCTGTTGTATGTATTAATAATATTGTTAATTGAGTTAGTGTTACAAGTCAATTTGATACTAACACACAATTGATGACAATGTCATGATAAAAAGAATTGGGAGTTTCTGGGGGATATGTCAACTACACTTGCTACTTTCACTGATTAAGTGAAATTATGGAATAATGAGGTATATGGTCACATTACGCAGCGGAAGAATCTTTAGAAGAAAAAGCTGGATAACGTTCAAAAGACGATTGATTGAAGAAGCTTGACTTTTTTAAATCAAGTTGAGTTAGAAATTCGAGAATAGCTGGAGTCAGTGTTACATCATGAAGAGCTTTTATGGCGGCAGAAAGCCAGGTGTGACTGGTTAGTTTTTGGGGATCGTAACACAAGATTCTTCCATATGCGACCTTTACAGAGAAGGAAGCATAATCGTATTGTTGCCCTAAAAAATCAAGTGGGGAAGTGGGTTATGGATGAGGATGACTTGAAGCAGGAAGCGGTTAATTTTTATAAGAATCTTTATAGCAAGCAATCAAGAAGAACGGGTAGTATTGAGTGTACTGCTTTCCCATCTCTCAAGTAGGAAGCGATCTAATTCCTTAGTATGCCATTATCTAATGAGGAGATTAAGAAGGCCCTTTTTGATATGGCACCTTTAAAAGCACTAGGCAGTGATGGATTACACGCTATTTTTTATCAGAGTCAGTGGGAGCTTGTTGGTCCTTCGATTTGTGAGTGGGTTAAGTCGGTTTTTGTAACACCCCCTAACCCTATCCCGTAGCTGGAACAGGATTACGGAGTATTACCGGTCACTACAGTTCGATTACGACTAATAGAGAAAGAAATATAATTCAGTTCATAAAATATATCTCATTATCCCTTTAATAGGCCCTCGAGACTTAAAATGCATGTTAGAACCAAACCATGACTCAATTGGAAGCTTATAAATTTTTTTCGTACGATTCTTAAAATTTCCTTTAATAAATAGTACCACACACCCATGTGGTCTAGAAGACACGCTCGTGTCTCCATAACACGCTCATGTTGTCACCCTCTGTGACTCACACGGCTTGGACATGCCCGTGTGCTTAGCCCGTGTAGTTTTAATTTCAATTAGAACTTAGTGTAGTTTTCACATGACCAGGGCACAAGCCCGTGTACTTTGGCCGTGTACCTCACACGGCTGAGACACACGCCCGTGTCTCTACCCGTGTGGCGTTATCTGGACATTCTGTTTTACAACACTTAAGGTGCAGGGGACACACGGCCTAACAACATGCCCGTGTGCAAGCCGTGTGTCTCACACGGTTTGGCCACAAGTCTACGTGCTAGGCCGTGTAGACTCAAAATGAGCCTTACAAATCAAATTTACCAACCCTGCAATTTAAGACACCAACAATCCAAAAACCATTCATTCAATCACTTTAAATCACATTTAAAGCTACTTAAAATATGTTAAATTAGACATCTTATGTACCTATTCAGTAAATCTTTTTAAGTATCTCACATACATTATCAAATAATTCAAATTCATATCAAATAAGTCAATTTCCTACCATATACTATTATCAATTCTACATTTATTTAATTCATCATTATATTGACAATTCTAAATGACACATATAAACGTTCTAGGTACATGCCAATACCAATAATTAATAGACTTTACCTCATTGAGTTAGGGATCGGCCTGGAATGCTGATTTAACGGTCTAACTTTAACCTATCCTGTACACAAAAACAAACAGTACGCTAAGTATGAACTTAGTGGTATTTCTATAATTCGAACACTTAATAATAAGAATAATAAAATTACAAACTCTTAAAATCATATAATAAACACAATGGTATAATTGTTCAATATCATTAAGTAATTGTAACACCCCTAACCCGTATCCACTACCAGAACAGGGTTTCGGAGCATTACTACCATTTGCATATCACTTAAAAAAAATTAAAATACTTACCGATTCAATGCATCATATAAAATAAATATATTACCATTCAATCAACAGTTTGGCACTTGTATAAGCATCAAACAACAACATTGTTAGTATACTTGCACATATCTCATATAAATTCAACATTGATATATCTATTTTCTCGACATGTCGCACTTGAGTTTAATAATAGTCTCAATTACATAATTTCCTTGTATCAACATATCAAAGATAATCATATATGTACATGTCATGAAACATATCATGCTCTTACCATTTCTTCACAAGCATATATCATTCATTTCATTATATCAATATTTTATGCTTCATCATTTCCATATATTTTATGTATATTTATTCTGGTAATAGCTTATATCAAACTTAACATAAATTATATTCCATGTACTTATACTTATTTCGTTTATCCATTTTCATAATTATTTCATACAACGCTTTTGTACATATATTTCCATATGACCAGTTCTTGTAAACATTTCACACAACCATTTCATATAACCATTCGTCATCTGATACATTTTACCTGAATATCAATTGTTCAACAGATGTTATAGCGTCTCCCATCCACGGTCTTATGTGTCTTTGACGTGATGCCATAGTGTCTTTCAACTATGGTCTTACTCATTTTCTGTCATGTTGCCATGGCATCTTTCAACCATGGTCTTATTCTTTTCATGTCACGTTGCCATGGTATCTTTCAACCATGGTCTTACATATCTCATATCAGGTTGCCATGGTATCTTTCAACCATGGTCTTACACACAGGTTGCCATGGTATCTTTCAACCATGGTCTTACACATTTCATATCAGAGAGCACACTCCCGTGAACCTCATCCTTACAGTGGGATTACCAATCCAGGCTAAATCCCCTGTAATCTAAACTCATACAGTATTGTCGGGATTACCAGTCCAGGCTAAATCCCCTGCAACGACAATTACTCTAATGAGCTTGGATCTGAATTACCAGTCCAGGCTAAATTCAGACCCTAATTCGGATTACCCGTCTGGACTAAATCCGTTTTACACATATTCTTCGGGAGGGATATATCAGGATAGGATCACCCGTCCGGGCTAGATCCTTTTTACCGTCAATTCCTTTTCAGAGATCCATCGAATTTTCCTTTCATTCCCGGGATTTCTTCTCCTTTTATCAAATTTATCAATGTTTCATAAAATTTCATATAATGAACATTCAAATCATATTCATATCAAAAACATGCATTTCAAGCATTTAAGAATATAATTCAAGTTACACGAACTTACGTCATTGCTTGTTTGTGTTTATAATTTCATTAATCTGATATATTTTCTTTTCCACGATCAATCTCATATTTGAGTCGTCCGGATCTTTATAAATAAATTTGATCATCATTTTCATTCATTTCATATTCTAATGCATTTAATTAATGCTCTAGGTAAAATAACCATTTTGCCCCTAAACTTTTAATTAATGACGATTTCATCCTTAGGGTCAGGAAAATAAAATTCTTGCAATTTAATCCTTATTTCCAGCTATTATTCTCATATATATTGATAACAATCCATGAATTCTATAAAATATCAAAATTTTTCATAATTTCAACACTTTTCAATTTAATCCCTAAATCATGTTTTCCCTTGATCTTGAACTAAATTAATAATTTCATTCAATTTTGTAATTCAAATAATAAAATAATTCATTTCATGCAATCTGGTCATTTCTGACATGTTTACAAAATTGCCCATAAAGTTTTACTTTTATTCAATTTAGTCCCTGAGCCTAAAATATGCAAATTAGCCATGCTAGATGAATATTCATACATATTTTTCCTCCTCCACCTCTCCATTCCACATCCTTAATGTAGATAACACACTTGTAAGTAACATTATCCATAATTTTTATTATTTACTTTTATGAATATTCAAGCTGTCTATCTGCATCATAGTAACTAAATTATTTATATCTGGATCTATAGAACTCCAAACTAATATCCGATAATTTTCCCTGAATCTAGACTCATATATATTCTTACCATAAAAATTTCAGAATTTTTGGTTTAGCCAATAAGTACAGTTTATTCTTTAAAGTTACCCCTGTTCTGCTGTCTAATAGTTCTGACCCCTCTTCACCAAAAATTAATTATCTCCTCATATAGGATTCAAATGATGTTCTTGTTTGTTTCTACTAAAAATATACTCATTCAAGATTTTATAAATATAAATTTAAGCCCCTAATTATTTTTATTCAATTTTTTATGATTTTTCAAAGTCAGAATAGGGGAACCCAAATTCATTCTGACCTTGTCTCACAAATTTCATTATATCTCAAAATTTACAAATTCATTTCTTACACTATTTCTTCTATGAGAAACTATACTAAATAAGATTTAATTACATATTTTTTTCATCTTCTAATTCGATTTCTACAATTTATGGTGATTTTTCAAAGTTAGTCTACTGCTGCTATCCAAACTATTTTTGTGCAAGCTATTAATTACCATGTTATAACACCCTTATTTTCTTTTTCTACACCATTTCTCATCACTTTCTCTTATTTTCTCTTCACTAACATATCAAAAACATAGGACCTTATGTAAGAAAACTCTACTATAACATTATTTCCATGCTTTGTCAATAATAACAAACTTAAAAACATATTGAAATCTTGATATACTTACCTTGTTCTATTGATACTAATCTTTAACTTGATTTTCTCTCTCCTCCAGCTTCTATTTCTTGAATCCAACTTGATATTCTAACTCCCCATGCTCTCCTTAACATTTTTGTCTCTTGGTAGCTATGGAAATTCATTTAATTTTTGGGTGAAAATGGTGAATTTTTGGTAAAAGGACCAAATTGTAAAGAAAGCAAAACTTTCTTTCTTCCTCTCTTTCTCTCACGTTAGTGCATGGGAAACTATGGATGAGAATTTCTCATATTTCTTTCTTTATATACTAATAAAATAATAATAAAATATCTTATTAAAGTATTAATAAAATAATATTTATCTAATTAAATAATTATAAAATATCAAAATATCTCTAGCATCATTATTACTTTCTAGATTTCTCTCTCTTCCAATTGACCATTTTGCCCTTCATTATCTTTTAAAATTCCATCCTTGAGTCATCATTTAATTTGGTAAAATTACAATTTAGTCCCTCATAGTTCTTCATCTATTCAATTTGGTCCTAATTCATCCATTTTCCTTAGTTTCTAGATCATTCCACTCTTAAATTATTTACACTATTGGTCCTTCAACTTTTTCATATTTACACTTTAACCCCTCAAATTATGAATATTTACTCTTGTGCAACAAAACTTTTCTCACTTTTACAATTTAGTCCTTTCTTGAATTAATATATCATAATATACTTCTCAATATTGACATAACTCAAAATTTCCCTTTTTGTCACTTTATTTCCTTATTTTACTATATCAAAGATAATATCTTACTGTAAAAATTTTCAGGGTATTACAGTAATAATCAACTCTTTACTTTTCGATCAGTAATTGTTTTAATCCAACCTCTATATCAGTCAATATTTTTCAAAATCAATCAGTTTATCATTATCATTCATTAGTGATCAATTATTCTTTGATAATCAGTTTCCAACATATATTTACAATTCATTTGAATAATAATACTATTCATCTTTCATTCAATGTTCTGTACTATTCCATTTCAATAACAGTTAATATTCTTTAGTAACAATCAATTGATCTTAATTATTCAGTATCAGTCAGTCATCAGTATTAATTAGTTATTCAATAGTAATAATTTATTCAATAACAGTCGTTTATTCAGTAACAGTCAATTATTCAGTAAGAATCAGTTATTCAATAATAGTCATTTATTCAGTACCAGTTAATTATTCAGTAGCAGTTAGTTATTCAGTACCTCTATTTACCCCTATTAACATGACTCGGACCTGGACGGATACACGGATCCAACCAACACACCAGTTCGGAATAATGTGCCTCATCGGCTTTGCCGAAGTAAACAGTAGCAGTACGGTACATAGTACCTCATCAGATTAAACCAAAGTATCAGTAACAGTACGACACACGAAGTGCCTCATCGACACGAAGTCGAAGTAATAGTACGACACTATTAGTGCCTCATCGACTCAAGGTCGAAGTATCCCTATATACTTCCAATCCTATGGCATGCCAACTAGATCCAACTTAGCCTGATACTGTTAATAGGGTATTCAGTAAACTTTCAGTTTTCAATCAGTACATAATTCAATTAATCAGTTATATTCTCAATTTAATATATTTCAGTTCACTTTATATTAACAAATGTTCAAATTTCACAATAATCATATATTTTCATATCAAGTTCATCATTTTCCAAATCAATATATTTTTCAATATAACCTACATTCATATTCAATTCCACATCAATCACATTTATCCATGTAAATTCAATAAATTTAACATATACCAATTAATCCATTTCAATCATAAAACACAATAATTCTTACCTTAACATTTGCCATATACTTTAAATAAAAATATAACAATCAATAACTAAGTTCGGATTATAGAAATACAAACTATAATTTCCGAACTAACCCCCGTCGACTTTGCCTTTTTCCTTACTTAGCCGAGATTTTCCCGCACAATGTTAGCTACGGAAATCAATTAAAAATTATCAATACACTACCATTCAATTTCTTTTTTATTTCTTTTCAACTTTTGCCTAAATTCTAATTTAGTCCCTAAATCGAGACTAACTTTGATTCTTCACATTTAACTCAATATTTTCATTCAATTTCCATTTTAAACTAATTTCAATTTTCTAATTTCACCATTAAACCATAATTTCAAAATTCTTTCAATTTATTCCCTATAGCATAAAACTTATGAATTATTTTACAATTCAATCCTTATTTGACTTCTAACTTGAATTTCTATCAATTTAACCTTTAATTAATCATTTTATTCAACATGGATAATATCTAGAAATCTAATAACTTTCAAAATATCAAGTAAATTTCATCAAAACCTTATTCCAAAGCTTCTAAAACATCAAAATTAAATAAAAAGTGCTAAATTGACATACTTATTTAAACCTCAAGATTCAAACCTTGAATTTCCCATTTTTCTTTCTTTTCTTTCTTTCCTTCTTTCCTTCCCCCTGCTAACGTTTCATATTCTGTTTCTTTTTCTCATCTCTTTTGTTTCTTTCTTTTATTTTATGTTTTAACTATATATATATAATATAATAACATTAATAACTATAAAAATATCTATTTAATATCAAATATTTATTTTATATTTGTATATCATCATCTCCATTCACTTGTTATAATTAAATTTATTTATTATATAAATGTTTTATAATATAATTAATTAATAAATATATTTTTATAAATAATAAATATCTATTAATAATTAAATACATGTATTACAAATGTATGTATTTTTATTAATACACTTGTATCAAATCATAACCACACATTTGTCTTTCGATTATTTATTTTATATAAAAATCTATTTACTTAAATAAAAAGTAATTAAATAAATATTTTACAATTGTACAAATATATGTATTATACATGTATATTTTGATTGCCATAAATTTATCTTTACTTTAATTTATTTCATAATATAATAATTTAATATCAATTAAATAATAATAACCATAATAATAATTAATTAATTAATCTAAGAAAAATCTTAGATTTTTCCATTCTTTTGCCGTCTAAATTAGGACAAATGGCATAATTATCATTTTGGTCCTTTACATTTTCTTTTAATCTATAATTCAACTTTCACACTTTATTCAATTTAATCCTTATACCTAATTAGCCTCAATTTAAGCTAATTCACTAATTAAACTCTAATTAATCAGTCAATTAACTTTGTAAATATTTTTAATAAATATTTACAAATCAATTTTTCAGAAAAATAGACCCGAAAATACATTTTTTCGACAACCGTAAAAATTCAATTAGCATCTGGAATGTTTCTCGCAGTTTCACCATACCAGTCTTTGTTTGGTCTTATACAAGCTGGTGATGAAGGTTATTACTAATAGATTTAAAGTGGTTTTTTCGAAGATCATTGCACCTAAACAAGCAGGATTTGTCGCAGGAAGGAACATAAATGCTAACATCATCATTGCACAAGAAGTCGTGCACTCTATGAAGAGTATGCAAAAGAATAAAAGATGGATGGCCATTTAAATTGATCTCGATCTCGAGAAGGCCTATGATCATGTTCGTTGGGATTTCATAGACGCTTCTCTACAGGTTGCAGGTATTCCTAACTTTCTTCGTAATGTCATTATGTCAGCTATTTCTGGTTCAACTATGCAAGTGCTTTAGAGTGGAGTGCCCTCCCAGAAATTCAAACCAGCAAAAGGAGTTCGTCAATGATGTTCGCTTTCACCTTACCTTTTCATTTTGTGTATAGAGTGGTTAGGGCATGGTATCCATACGGCCATGGCTGGCGGTAGATGGTCAATCTCCTATCCAGCTGACTAGATCAGGTTCGTTCCTTTCTCATCTTTTTTTTTTCGTAGATGACTTGATTCTTTTTGGTCAGGCAGAGGAGAAGCAAGCACGAGTTATCAAGGAAGTTTTAGATACTTTTTGTGGTGTTTCGGGTCATAATGTTAATCTACAAAAGTCAAATATGTTTTTTCTCTAAAGGGGTGGATGAAAATATTCAAAGGCATATTAGGAGATTTTTTAGTTTCCAGGTAATACAGAATCTTGGTTCGTATTTAGGGATTCCCGTCTTTCATGAGAAGGTTACGAATAATACTTTGTGCTTTGTCGTTGATAAGGTACGGAGTAAACTTTGTAGTTGGGACGCTAGACAACTCTCTCTTGCATGTAGAATTACTTTAGCTCAAGCGGTCTTGTTATCAATTCCGAGCTACTTTATGCAATCGATGATGATCCTAAAAGGTTCGTGTGATAAGATCGAAGTTATGGTTAGAAAATTCATTTAGGGATCCACTAGTGGTAATAAAAAAATTACTTTGGTTTGTTAGGACTCGATATGCCAACCTAAATCGCATGACAGTCTTAGTATAAGGTCTCTACGTAATCATAATACTTCTTTCATGATGAAGCTGAGATTTAAATTAGTGATTAATTATTCTTCTTTATGGGTTAATGTGCTTCGGTCTAAGTATGAGGTTCAAGGTGGATTACCGGAATCTTTATCGAGGGGACGCTTTCTTGTGGAGATCTCCATCGAAGATTTGGCCGCTCATACGTGAGAATCTACTCTGGTTAATTGGAGATGGGCACAATATTAACTGTTAAAAGGATTCTTAGGTTCCTAATGTTGGCCCATTGTACAAAAAGATAGCTTGCAAATCTAGCTTGGATATGGATTGTTCCCTTAGTGATATGGTCATAGAAAATGAGAATTGGGATTTAGATTTCTTTTGCCTTTGGTTAACCGAATATATCATTCATCAGATTGTAGAGATTTCGCCACCTCAATCAAATTCTGGTATGGATGGAATTATTTGGGGGGGACTACGTCTGGCGCTTTCTCAATTAAAAGTGTGTATAGGAAACTTCGGGAAGATTCATGGAATATGAAAGAGGATGTTTGGAAATTACCATGAAAATATCAGGGACCACAAAGGGTTAGAGTGTTCATTTGGCTTGCTATTAAGCACCGTTTGCTCACAAATGTTGAAAGAACACGAAGAGGATTGGGTTCAGATACTGCTTGTGGTACATGTAGCCATAATTATAAGAGTGTCTTTCATGTTCTATGGGATTGCACAACGGCAAGGGATATTTGGATGCAGTTAATCCCTCCAAGTAAACAATCTTTTTTTTTGCAGGGTCTTTATACGAATGGATGGAGCTTAATTTACGAAATCTGCAAGTCGTAAAATTAGTGGGTGGAGCCAATTGGTATTGTCTGTTCGAGATTATCATTTGGCGTATGTGGAAGAATCGAAACCTATGTATATTTCAAGGACTTTTGTGGAATATTGATGAGGTTATCAAAGCCTCTCTATGTTGGGCAAAATAGTATGTTTCGGTGTGAGGTTCGTAAGGCACTAAACTTTCAAGATCTGATTTTGTTCATGTTTCTTTGGATGGTTGGTCTATTTGAACACGTATGGTTCGATTAAATATGTTGATATGTTTGTCATAGTTGGAGGGCTTCTGCGAGATCATAATGGGACTTGGATTGTTGGCTTTATTAGGTATTTAAGTAATTGCGAAGTTATTGATTCAGAATTATGTGGCATTCTTGATGGGTTGCAAATTACTCTTAATAGCGACTTTCGAAAAGTCATCATTCGGACAGACAATCTTGAAGCTGTTAACCTCATTTATGAAGGAGTTCATGAAGTATCTAATTCTACTTTAGTTATGAGAATACTTTTGCTTTTGAAGCTTCTGAGTCACTGGAATCTTCAACATATTCCTAGAGAAGATAATAGAATTACAGACAGGATAGTCAAGCTTAGGAGAGACAGGAAACCGGGGTTGCGGTTTGTTGATAAAAATTATATGATGAGTTTTCTTAATGTTTGATACTTGAGTTGTAATTTCTTTTTCACCAGAAAAAAAAAATATATGTGGTTCACATTAGAGGTGTCTATGGCCTGGTTTAGGTTAGGCCCAACTAAAATCTTAGGCCCGTTTGCTAGGCCCAGGCCCAACCCGAAAAATGAGTTTAAAATTTTGTTCAAGTCTGACCCAAATAAAAATGCTAAAACTCAGGCTCAGCCCAATCATATTAAATTTTTTATATTGTTTAAAAATATATAATACATAAAAAAATACTAAAAACATTCAAACAAATGTTTCCCAACAAATTAAAAATAAATTTAAAAAATATGTATACTTAAATAACACTAAGATAAGTGCAACTTAACAAGCAAATGCCTCCAAAATAGTAACAAAATTAACAATAAAACAAGAGTTATACAATATTCAAACAATAACAACAAAATAGTAGCAATATAATAATGAAATGATAGCAAAATCGTGAGAAAATAACAAGAAAATAACAACAAAACAAGAAAGAACAACAGTTTTTTTTTCAAATTCGGGTTGGGTTGGGTTCTAGCAAAAAAAAAACATTACGTAAGACTCGACCCCTTTTCTAAAATGTCTTATTTTTCTACCCCAAGTCCATTTTTCAGACCTATATTTTTACCCAAACCTTCCCACTTTTCGGGCAAGTCTTCGAAACGGGCTGAGTGGCTTGACCCATTGATTGGTCTAGTTCACACGCATACGTGTGTGATAGGATTTCTAGTGTTATTATAAAAAATAAATTTTGATTGTCAAAAGTAAATCGTATTATAATATTTTGTAATAAATATATTTATGTCGTGTACTCGTATTCATTTAACTAATAACAACTTTTCAAACATAAAAAAAAATTTTGTGCATAATCATTCAAACATAAAAAAAATATAAGTTTTTCTAAAAAAATCAATACACTTTTCAAAAACAAATTTTTAGAAACTATTTTTGGTTAAACAAACGCAACCTAAACTTCATTAAGTACATATTTGAACATTGGATTTGTAGTTTTTAATTATTTTATTTTATTTAAAAATTATACAAAAATATGAAAAAAATTATCATAAACTATTAATTATAATTAAAAAAAGTATATTAATTATTTTTCAATTGAGTTGAAACTCATAATTAATGTATATATAGAGAAGACAGTGTGAGTAATTGAAATGATAAATTAAAAATTTAAGTTGCTTATGATTTTGGTTAATGTGAGTAATTGAAATGATAAATTAAAAATTTAAGTTGCTTATGATTTTGGTTAAAATCTCATAATTTATAATTTTTTCCATGATAATTTTTTTTTATAAATTTTATATAAAGGTTGATTTTTAGTATTTTTTCTAATCGAGTTAGTGTTGAGTATAAATAAAAAATGTTTATTTATTTATATATATTTTTATTAGATTTAATTAAATAAAAAAAGTTGCTTCATCTCGGAAAAGGGAAAAAAAAGCTTTTAGAATAATTCTGTATTAAATTTGATAGTAATAAAATTATATCGTAATTTTTTCCATATATTTTATATTGATATTTTTAATTAATCAAAGTCTTAAATATTCTTTCTTCGATGATTTCAGAAATTAATATTAGTACATGTTAATTTATTTAAGTTTTAAATTTTGATTAAATTTAAATCAAATTATATTAAAAAATTAAATGTCTCTTAATTGATTTAATTTGATATGATTATTATGAAATAAATTAACTTTTTTGGGTCCCTAGATAAAATTATTTTTAGTAACTTAAATCTCTCTCAATTAATTTACCTTTCTTTCAAGGTTTCTCAATTAATCATGGTAAAGTTGAACGATATAAATATGAGTTGCTTATATCATATTTAATAGCTTAAATCCCTCTCAATTAATTATAATTATTATCAAATAAATTCAATTATGAGCTTAAATCTCTCTCAATTAAATTCAACTTTTTTTTTTACTAAAGTTCAACAATATAAATGTGTTGTTTTTTTGGATAAATTACAAAAATAGTTACTTTTATTTGTTTCAGATATATTTTAGTCACTTATATTTGAAATGTTACATTTTAGTCACTTACGTTATTGTTTTGTCACGAAGTGGTCACTTTACCGTTAAACTCCGTTACCTCCTTAACGGTAGTCCTACGTGGCAGTCCAAATAGGTTTTAAATGCCAACTAGGATGTCCAGTTACTGGGATGAAAATATATTTTTAATTAAATAAATTTAATTTGGATTGTCATGTAGGACATCTATGTTGGCATTTAAAAACCATTTGAACTGCCACGTAGGATCACTATTAGGGAGGTAACAAAGCTTAATGGTAGAGTAACAACTTCATAATAAAATGATAACGTAAGTGACTAAAACATAACATTTAAAACATAAATGATTAAAATACAACTTAAAATAAATAAAAATAACTATTTTTTTTATAATTTATCTGATTTTTTTGTTGACTATTCCTCTCTACTCAAGACAATAATCAAATTCTCAACCAACCAATTAAGAAAATCTTTAAAGAAAAAAAAATGTTGTGCTCAGAGACTTCTCTTAGGTGGGCCCTTAGTTCTCTTATAATAATGTTACTCGATTTTTAGTGTAAATCTATATTAGTTGTTTTTAATTTATGCAAATTAAACATAGATTTTAATATCTATTTGATAATTAATTTTTTATGCATTTTATTTATTTTTATTCTTTTTAACAATTTATTTGTTTTATGCCATGCATAAGGTTAATATAGGTATATATTTTTATTAGGGATGAATATTATAATTATATATGAATTTTGATTTAATGTAATATGATATGTGAATTTAGATTTTGTGTAATTGTGCATTTAAAAATTTGATTTAATTCAATTTACACAAATCACTAATTTTATTGGTATTGAAATAACATTTTACATTTTATTTTATATGTAAATATATAATATAAAATAGATACCAATAAATGTTGGGTACAATGATGCAGCACATTAAACTTCTAAAGCTCGAACAAGATTCGAATTTTAGAGAGCACATTGTTGAGATGGGAGTCATGAATTTTGAACATGAACTATAAAAATAGCATGAAATTCAAATTAAAAAATTGAAAAAAAAAACTAATATAGCTTTTCTTTTAATTGACAATTAATATAATTACAATAGTGATATTCTTTTTCACATATTTATATAATTTTTAAATAAAACAATTAAAAACTACTTATTCAATCATACAACACATGTTTAGTAAAATTTATATACAAATTTTTTACCACTCCATCTAAAATCTTTGTTGAATAAATTTGAAAAGAGTGTTTTTTACATTAAATGTATTCTTTTAGACTCAATAGGGGTGATAAAACTTGATTTAATTCGAAAAAATTAATTTTTTTTAAATTTCGAGTTAATCGAATCAAGTTATTTGATTTTTTCGATTCAACTCGAATAAGTAATTCGAGTTTTGAGTTCAATTCTAGTTGAATTTTACAATTTGAATAATAGATTGGTGTAAATATCTTTTTAGTTCTTGTCAATTTTGAAAATGAGCAAATTGGTCTCTCTTTGAAAAAACAATTACAATTTTTTTTAAAATTTCAAAAAAATTTAAAATTCAAAATATTTATAAAAAAATACAAATTTTATATTTAAAAAAATCTAAAAAATATATAAAGAAAGTTAAAAATTTTAAATTTTCTAAAATAATAATATTGGGACCTAAATAAATAAATTAATGATTCTTTTTTTATAGTATTTGTAACAGCTCAATTTTTAGTGATGTCGGAAATAGTGGATCGAGGCCACCAAATCCGAAAAGTAAGTTTGTAAATATTATTATTTAATATTTATGAGTCAAATATGATTTTAAAAAGATTTTTGAATTAGTAATTTGTGTTTTATAATGATTTATTAGGTTAAGTGGTTTTTGAAAGTGAGGTATCGAGACCTCGTTTTTATAAACTGAGCCGTAAATATTTTTATAAATATTTATGGAGTGTCATTAAGGTAGTATTAAAGTTTCATTGAAAAATTTTAACGTTTTGATAGTCAATTAATTAAAAAGGGCTAAATTTAAAAAGGTGCAAAACTTACTAATTATAATATTTAAGAGATTAAATGACTTGATTAATAAAAAAAGGAAGGACTTAAGAAGAAAATATACCAAAATTAAAAGGTGAGGCGGAAAATAATAAAATAAAGCCAATGGTAAAATTGTAATTTAATTGAAATTAAAATGAAACAAATTGAAAATTTTCTAGACATTTCTTCTTGTTTCGGTCTAAACTGCCATAAGAGAAAAGTTTTAAGCTGGTTCTTCATAATTTGCTTCATGTGAATTCAATTCTTACCCCTTTTTTTGTAATTTTTTATGTTTTTGAGATTGTTATAAATAGGTCCAACTAAATTTTACCTTAGTTTTTTATTTTACTAAAATTTTGGAAGTTGCCATTGATGAATCTATATAATTTTAGTTATTAAATGATAAATTTGAGATATTAATTGTTATTTAGAAAAAAAATTATTAAGTAATTTTTGATGAATTTCCCGATTAGGGACTGAATTGTTGAAATAGTAAAAATACAAGGTTTTTTGTGGAATTATTACAAAAATAGGCTGTATTGAATGCCACGGCTAGCATGGGTTTGCATTAAAAATAGTTAATTTGTATGATTTGGACTTAAGGACTAAATTAAATAAAAGTAAAACTTTAGGGTAATTTTATAAAAATATCAAAAGTGACCAAATTATATGAAATGAATTGTTTTGTTGTCTAAATTAATAAATTGAATGAGATTATTAATTTAGATCAAGATCGGATGGAAAATTGAGGAAAATAAAAAATTACCAAAATGCCCCTGAATCTTGGTATTTTTATAATTTAGCCAGGTAAGTTCGTACGGTTAAAATTTAATATTTTGTATAAATTGATGAATGGTATTATTTATTAATTATATTGTTGGAATTATAATATTGAATTGAATTTCAGTTTGAATGGAACACGAGATTTGAGTACATTCGTAAATTGGTGTATGATGGTATTGGAGGGAGATATCGACATATTAACCAAGTAAACCGGGGTTCAACATTTGTTGTGAACTCTTGTGTTTTACTTTCTGTTTGGAGTGAATGGGTGGATAAGCTTTTACGAGCTTCTGTTAAGCTCTTATGAGCTTCTGTTGGTGTGTTCTGGTGGACCAGCTTTATGAGCTTCTGTTGATGACATACTCTTATCCGTAAGTCGTTCTTCGTATGGAAAATCTCAATAAGGTAAATTATTTAATGAATTTGAAAGATTTATTAATTATTGAATGGCTAATGCCAATGTACAAATAATTGTGGTTTGATATGTGAATAGCTATTTATATAGTAATTGTGTGAATTGGGACATTGTTAATCAAATAAAAGATGTTAGCATGTGCAATTTGAGTATAGTAAGAAATGATGTTGAAATGATGTGCTAATATGTATGAATTGAAAAGGTTGACATTTGATAGTTAATTGAAATGGATTGAATTTGTATATAAATTATGAATGTGTTGATTATTTGAATTGAAAGGAATATATATGTGTGCAACTATGATAATTGGATATTGGTTGTATTTGGAAGTGAAATTAAACCTTATTAACTGTATTGGGCTGAGTCGGATATAGATGGCATGCCATAAGATAGGAAAAGTTCAGAAATTTCTTCGACTTCGAGTTGATGAGGCACTGGGTGCCAATTTACTTTGGTTTAATCGATGAGACACTGGGTGTCAAATGTATATAGCGCTGGACACATATTACTTCGGATTTATCCGATGAGGCACTGGGTGCCAAACTGGTGTGTTGATTGGATCCATGTATCCATCCGAGTCCGAGTCGTGTTAATAGGATAATTAAATAAAACGGTACTATGATTGACATTGCATGATATTGTATGAGAATTGAAAATGGGATAGTGATTTGAAACATGGAAATGAGTTATATATATAAATGCACTAACTTGTGTATTGATGATGGTGATTAGACATATGTCAAACTTGAGATTATGATTGATGTATATGCTTATGTCTAGTATTATACAAATAAAACGGTAAGTTCATAATTGAAATGTGATATGATGAAAAAGGGATTGATGAGTTGAACAATGTACTTATATGAGAAATTACGTATGTTATGGTTGAACTTACCTATGATATGAATAAATATATTAATTAGTTAATTGATGTTGTTATTTAAGTTTATGTTTAGTAAATAGAATAGAAAATAAGTAAAGGAAGTTATTCGTAGTTTTATGAAAAGATTAACGATGGTGTATAATGTTTATAAAATCCTATTAAGTTAGAATGAATAAATATATATGATGTTGATAGACTTACTCATTTTTGAGTTGGTGGTTATGTAGTTGATAAATCTTGAGGCATTGGTATAACTTTATATTTAATATATAAAGTTTTTTAGTGAATTGGAATATTATGTTTAAAGTTTGAATGAGCTTACTAAGCATTCATTGCTTACGTAGTTGTTTATCCTTTATTTCACAAATTATTGGAAGCTTGATTGGGTTGGAAGCTTGTCGGAGTTATGTCACACTATCCATCAATTTTTTCTGTACTTTCGGATGTTTTGATTTTGGTTATAATGGCATGTATAAGTTATTTTGGATAAATGTTGGCTTATACGTGTTTTGTTGAGATAAGCCAATTATTTGACTTGTGTGTTGATATTTTGGTATGTGCATAATTTGCCTTATAATGTTGATGCGTGGAATGATTTGTGGTTGAATGATGAAAGGTAAAATAGTAGTTGAATATGCATATGTTTTATAACTTGGTGTGATTTGATACTATGCTATAGTAAGTGTATATGTATTTGATGCTATTGAATAAGTGATACAATTGGTACCAAATATTAAGTTTTGGTAAATGACTTACATGTTGTGTGTTAATGCAATTATACATAAAAGTTGCTTGATTTCTTGGTTACATGGATTACATGATTAAACATGTTTATAATTGTCATTTGAGGTGCCTAAGGGCATATTGGTTGTATGTGAATATACTATATGTTTAAGACTTGATTCTGTTTATTTTGGTTTCCATAATATGACTTGTTTATATGCATAATGTTGATTGTAGGTTGACACCAAATTGGGTGAGAAATATGGCTTGTAAAATGGCCTATTTTCGTCTACACAGGCAGAGACACGAGCGTGTGTCTCAATCGTGTGTGACACACAGCCAGGTGACACGGCCATGTGTCTCCTGTATCCTTTAAGAATGCAAGTCAGCATGCTCACACGGCCTAGTACACAGGCATGTGACTTGACACTGTAACCAAGTCAGAGAGTTACACGAGTACGGATAGAGGCTGGGACACGACCATGTGTCCCTAATTCGAATATCCACATGGCCTGAGACACGAGCGTGTCTATTGGTCGTGTGACCCCTGCAGCTTTGAAAATTTTTAATGTGTTTCGAAAAATTTCTTGAGTTTCCGAATTAGTCACGACTTGTTTCTAACGTGTATTTTGGGTCTCGAGGGCTCAAATAAGGGACAGTATGTATGAGTTTGATTGGTTTCTGTTATGTTATATGAAATGTTGAAATTTCTGTCTGTTTGATCTATAAACTCCGGCAATGCTCCGTAATTCTGTTCCGGCGAGAGATACTGGTTGGAGGTGTTATAGTATCTTTATTTTTATTTTGTTTTGAAAAAAAAAATATATGATTTCAAATTTATGTGCTTTAACATGAAATCAGTTATATTGTAACAATTTTAATTTGATATGTTTAATTTTTTAATTTAATTCGAACAATTTAACTCAATTCAACTCGACTTGAATTTCATTTCACTCACTCCATTCGAAAAAAATTCAAATCGAGTTAGTATGATAAAATAAGATTTGTCAACTTGAATTTATTTTATTTGACTCGACTTGATTTGATCGAACGCTCACCCCTAGTGACACACAACCAGGTGACTCAATGTTGTTTGAACCAAATCAGACTAATTAGATTTGTTGGATTGGAAACCGGTCAAGGTATCGGTCTAGAGAAAGACTTTGAATCAGTTGACTTTGGAATTGATATGGACCGATTAAATTGGTTGGACTATTATTTTAATCTTATTGGTTGGACTATTAAACCGATAGTTTGATCGATTCAATCACCAGTTTAGTGTAAAAAGTATTGGTGTGACATTATCTAATTTAGTTTGTTTGTTTAGAATTTTAAAATAATAGTATAAACTCAATTTTTTTTGATATCTTCTATATTCATTTTACGATTTATATTTGATGTTGGTAAATACTCTTCCGATGAGATTTGAACATATATTCATAATATTCATTGCCAATGCACTTAAATCAACATATTAAACGACATTTAAGTCATTTTTATATTAAATAAAATATAATTTTACTTAGAAAACAATTAATAATTAAAAATCGAAGCAAATAAAAGCAGTAAAAAGCATTCCACTCTGACCCTATCCGTCCTTTCCCCTCTCTGAAATAAACTTAACTTCATTTGGTCTTATCTTTAAAATTGATAGCGGATGCTGTAAGAAACATCAGACAAATTTTTACTGCCGTAAAACTGTAGACATGGCAGCCTGACCCCGTCTTTTCAACTGCACCCCTCTCTGTAAAAGAGAAAACCCACCACATTCAACAGCTTCTCCATCCCATTTCAAAAATTTCATCGCTTCTCATTCTTTTTACTCTAAAAGGTTTCGCTTCTATTATTTCTTTGTTAAGAGTGAAGATTTCAAAGTTTTCAACTCTAGTCTTTGCAAATAACTTTTCCAGGTATATATATTTCTTTTTAATCTTGTTTTCTTCTGCTCCTTTTTATTGCATCCTGCCATTGGAGCTTCTGTTTTTAGCCTGGAGTTTTTCGACTTGTTTTTTGGTTTTAATTGTGCAGGGTGTCACATTCACTTCCTATGTGTTTATTTTTGTCTTACAGTCTTCTTTTATCTTCTCTTTCACTATTTTTAAGATTTGCTTGCTTTTTTTGAACTATTCCCTTGTTTTCCATGTTTATTTTTGTGGGTTTTGCCTTGTTTTTCTATTCACTTCTTCTTTAGCGTTGCAATGGATTTTTTTAATGTGTTTTGCCTGGATTTTTAACGTTCATTTGGGTGGCTATTGGTGTAAGCAGGGTTTAATCATGGTGTCATCGCTTCCAAAACCAGTGAAAGAGGGACCTTTATCTAAGTCTAAGCAGGCAAGACATGTTGTTGGCAAAGTTTTGCGGCATGTTAAGGTTTATCCCCGAGGAATTTGTTCTAACCAACAGTCTGCTTTTACTCCAGAATGGTATGAATGTCGTAGTGCTATCAAGGAAGCTCTGAGATGTTACAGACGGTTACTTTCAGACAAGGATTACCGTGAGGGTATTTCAAAGGATCATGGGATGGGCTTGGAACGAGGGAAACCTTCCGGCATAGGGCAACATATGAGACTAGCGAAGCTGGTTAGGTGTTTGGGAAAATGGGTCAACACAGCCAAGAAAATAGGATGCGTTGCAGGGATTGAAGTTGGTGATGGTTTCCATTGGAGGGGTGAGTTGTGCATTGTCGGACTTCACAGTGAATTTCAAAAAGGGATAGATTGTATCACTTCTCTCAATGGTAGCAAAATTTGGGCTACGAGCATTGTCGATTCCGGTCGATACGATAGTTCTACAAGAAAGGTTTCGTCCGATGAGTTTACTTACTGCGGGGAAGGTGAAAATCCTAGCTTTTGTGGGTTTAAGAAACTTAAAGATCAAAAGCTTGTTGGTGGGAACCGTGCATTGATGAACAATATGATTGACAGGAAGCCAGTCAGGGTGATACGTAGGTTCGACAACATCGGCAACACAAACGAGAGCGGCTACAAGTTTGTTTACGAAGGCTTGTACCAAGTGAACCATTGTTGGAAAGAAATTAGAATGGACTCTGGTAAATATGTTTACAAGTTCAACCTGGTGAAATTGGAGGATCATCTACAATATGAGCCACAATGGAAAGTGAACAACGTTCGTACTCGGAGGTATCATTGACAATGAACTTGCATCATAAAATCGCCTTCTTTATGTTATAGACTGTTTTGGTCTATAAATGGTAGTATAAACATGAAAGTAATTGCAGTATGCATTGACAATGCTTACTCATATGCTCTACCATAGGTGAAATTTGCACTCGTAGAATGCTAGTTGCTTTCATGTTTTTTGAACTGTTTTGATCTGTAAATAAATTTTAGCTTAAGCTAGGAAGTTTGTAGGGTCTAGCAGTGAAGCATTTACTCAAGTGCTTATGGAGGTGAATTTTGTGGTTATACCTATGCTAGTTGCCCTTTTTTTACCATCTCTCAACTTTGGAAAATCTCTAGAAATGAAAAATTTAAACAGATTTGTTTGTGAAATTCAAGAGTAATGTTTGTATCTAATTTTAATAACTAAAATATGATTTATATATTAAAATAAAATATCATTTACTTTCAAATAAATTAAATCTCATTTTAATTTTATGTTATATATGACCATAATATTAATAATTTGACTATTAACGTAATATCAATAACTTGAGTATTATTTTTAATTTATTTTTCAACTTTTGTGCTTATTTAAAATAATTATTTTTACATTCATAATATTCGAAAATATTGAACCATTAAAATATAGATTTTGACCGGCTAAAGATTTGGTTTCATCCTAAGGAAAAAATATGATAATAGAAAAGAAGTTACAAATATTCCCAAATTAAACTTTGGTTTTCATGTGATTCCCCAAGATAATCACAAACTACTAAATTTATAGCCATCACACGATGTCCTTGCAACCGTCACTATTGTTGTCGCCCATCGCTTGTGCAAGCTTGTTGACGATCCCATCACTTCACACTTCTTGCTTACATGAAGGCATTGGCGTTTGATGCCCACTCAATCGGGCTATGTTGTTGTGTAGTCTTCTGCCTTAAGGCGCTTGGCTTGGGGCGTAATGCCCTTGGCCACCTCGGTTGTGGGTTCCATTGGGGTTGTGATGGCCTCGGCTTCAGTTCCCTTTTGCGCACTTGTCCAACAACTAGGATTGCAACGACCTTATTTACAGGGGCGAAACCAGAAAAGTTTTTTAGGGGGGGCCGGATGAAATTTTAATTTTTTATAGTTTATATTTTTATAATTTGTAAAGGATTAAATTAAATTTTTATAATTTTATGGGGGGCCTAAGTGCAATTTTATCTTTACTAATTTAAAATTTTTAAAAAATTTTAAGGGCCTAAAATGAAATTTCCCATTTTAAGGGGGGCCGGGGCCCATGCCAGCCCCCCTGCCTACGCCCCTGCTTAGTTACCCTACATGTTGATGCTGCGATAGCCTCAGCTTATGCGGTTGGTGCACATCATGCTTGGGTGCAACGCCCCGATGCTCCTACGTGCTGGGCTTCGCACTTTGATGTTGTCGTGTGTTTGGTCGGGGAACGATGCCTCGTCCTCCCACTCGGTTGTGTTTGTTTTCTTTGTTTATAGATTTACGTGTCCACCATGCTTTTCCAAGTTTCATCGAAAGTCGTCCAATTACAAAGAACATAATCCATTTTTGGCTCACATTCTTCAATCTTTGTTGTGTTGGGCGAAATCAATGGAAACCTCCATTTTCGGCTCACATCCCTCCGTTGATAATTTCACGAGACTAAGACATTGTCGTCAATGGAAACCTCCATTGTTGGGCTACATTAAGTTAAACACGGATGGGGCGATATCCCCGAGTTTGGGGTTTGCTTTGGCTGTAGTGGTGACTAGAGATGATGTGGGTAGATGGCTTGGAGCATGGTGAGGAACATTTGAAGGTGTAGTGTCGAGCATGCAGAATTTTGGGCAAATTATTATGCTCTTATGTTGGCTTAGAATGCGAAATGGGATAATATTATTGTTAAAACGGATTGTGCTCAAGCTTTTATGACAATTTAATATAAGTCTCGTGGTCAATTGAATAGAGACTTTGTTCTAAAAATACAAGAATTTTGTAGAAGAGAGTGGCAGGTGATCATACAAAAGGTTTTAACAGAAGCCAATGCTACAACTTATACTTGGCTGATGAAATGCAAAAATTCCTGTATGGCTCTAAAAGGTTCAAGGAGATCCCGATAGAAATCATTGAGCAATTTTGGATTGATTGACAGATTGTTTGTAGTGTAACTGATTTATCGACAACTTGTTTGTAGTGTAATTGATTTATTGATAACTTGTTTGTAGTGTAACTGATTTATCGACAGCTTGTTTGTAGTGTAACTGATTTGTCGATAATTTGTTTGTAGTCTAATTAATTTATCGACAGCTTGTTTGTAGTGTAACTGATTTGTTTTTGTGAGTGATTTTTATATTTTCTTACCAAAAAATAAAATAAAATAAAACCTATGGGATAATGATAATCTACATTACAAACTTGAAAAATAACTCAAGTACAATCGATCTAAATGTAGGAATCAAAATTTTTGACAAAATTACTTTATATTAATATAAAATAATTACACTTACCGAAACATTCATACATATAATACATGAAATGTATGTATGCAAAAATATCACATCTTATCAAAATTTAATCAAAGAAAAGAGTTTCAGGGAATTCGATTATTTGATTTACACCATAAACATTGTACAATTTGACTTTGATACAAATTTTTTTCTGAATTGTTTTTATGTTATGTAGGAAGTAGATTAAATCATTCTTGGCTTTCGATCACCTTATTTTCTGTTATTATTGATCTCAATTTGCAAGAGTGGACACTTCCACAAATCGATGAAAATGTAAAATTTTGGGCTAAAAACGGAAAGAAGAAATCTTGTCAGAAAGAGAAAATAATCTTTCTATATTTTGACTTAGCCCTCAATATCATACTCATAGAAAAAATAAGATGAGTCTCAATAGAAAAGGAAGTAATAAAATAATAATATTTTAAAAAGAAAAATACAACTCCCATAATGAGTGCACTATAGGGGGTCGCAACAAGCCCTCTCTAGGATTAGAAAATGCCAACTACTCTCTGTCAAACCGGGCTTAATTGGGCTTCAAGTTAATTATGTCTGTAATTCAATTATTAAATAAATTACTTTTTCAATTGAATAAGGGTATACTACAAGCAGACGTGTAATAGTTAAAACTTATGTGTCCCCTATTATCAATGCCTCTAGACATTAGCCCAATAACCTGCATGATCAACATTCATTACCACTAACCTCTGAAATGCAGGTGCAAAAGCATTTGATGCGTTAAGAAAAGTCCGCTTGAGGACGGTAGAGACTACACCTTTTTTCCGGGTACTCATTGTATCACACCAGTAACATAAGAGAAACTTGAATATATCAGACTTACTAAGGCATCAAATCTAGGGACTGCATTTGGCATATATGAGATGGGTTTATTGACATGTCTTTATATGGTTCCTCCGAATCTCAAACATTGAATTGCGAAAGCTTTGAATCATAAAGTGTTTGGGATCTCTGATCTACCTCTGTCTCAAGACAAACACAGCAACAAAACAAACTTAAAACAGCCAAGAGATTGTCAAATGAGAAAAAGACCAGCGATAAAAGCAAACAATCAATTTCCCAAGCAAAAAAGAAAGAAAACCTAGATTTAAAAAGCGGCCAATCATTAGTTGGAACAGGTTCTTATCAACATTAATCTTATTTTGCGAATAAGTTCAAGATGACTTACTTATCCAAAGATTGCACCTAATGCACCAACAGCAGGTGCTTTGCACAACCGGCAATTTATAAGGTACTGTAATGAGTTTAAGAGTTGTTACTTGAAAGAGCAGAGGTGAAGTAAACTACAAGGAATCTCCTTGGACCGCTTAAATTCTCCATCGTAGGTCCATCAGAATTCAAAGAATAACAATTGACCTGAAAATAAAAAATTCTATTAAATCAAATATAGAAATAAACTTCCTAGTTGAGTAATTTGAAACCATCTAATTCGAAGCCATACCATACGGCGTCCAATATTAGCATGCAAAAGAGAAGATGTGGCCAACCTCCAAATCTCTCTTTTGGTCAATGAGGATTGAACCCCTAACAACGTAAGGCATTCTTCCAGTGGCAGAGTTTTATCCTTCTGAATTTGCTGAGAGCCCGACTGCTTTAAGAGGCCTGCCGTAGGCGTGGGTTCGTAGAGTCGAGAGCACCTCAGTTGACGGAGATATGACCTGCAAAACTCACTGGAGAGGTGCCAGTATAGTGTCTAACATTAATTATGGAAATCATTTATGTGTGAGGAGGCTTGAAGCACCAACCTAAGACATATAGGCAATCTACTTTCAAGTATGATACCACTTGAGCCTCCCTGCATGCAGTTCAAGTTGTATTTTCTAAAAAATCTAATATAATTCCATAGTTTTATTGTGTACGATTAACTCATGCACCAAACGCGGTTATATTTTTTTTGTATTAGTATAGATAAACAGCAACTTATATTTCACTAACACTAAATGATAATCTAAAGTGGTAGGTGGTGGATATGCATAATCCCATATAAGGAATTTTTATAAATATTAGCATTAATTAAGTTTCCCATTTTTTAACGGATATGATTAAGTGTAATAATAATAAATCAATGGTCAAGATTCAACGAGCTTCAATATAAAAAAAGGCCATCGTCACTTCAAACTTCACCACACTACAGATATCAGAAAACAGATTGTTTGGCTAAAATGCAATACAGAAATGGTGGTGAACTCTGAACGGTCAGTGATGTATCAGAAAATAGCTAGGGAAATCACCATCATCCCTTCGATTATTTTCTGGTAAATCATTGATTCGATTAGAATTCACTTCTACCTTGCAAACCCCTTACTATACTTTGCATATAGTATAGCTACAACCAATTTAAATCAGAGCCTGTGTCACAATTGTCAATACTTACAGTTGTTCATTGAAGTTTCAGCTTTCTGTCAGTAAGGTAAAAAATGGTTTTCAGTCTGAGAATATTCTATGGCCATTGCTGGCCATAGATTCATACTTCCAAGCAGGTCCTACAGACCAGTAAACTGCGGCTCCTCAAATCAAGCCTCCTATCTGAAATTGTAAGTTAAGATATGAAACAATCTTGGAAGTAAAACTGTAAATGTCTGTATTAATGAAGTATAAGGAGATTTTTATGATAGAAAACCGTTACTTTAAATACGGGTATACTATAAGTAACGTACAAGAAGGCATGGTAGTTAAGACTTACATAACCACATTTATTGGTGCCAATTGACATTAGCCTAATAACCTGCATGATCAACATTCATTACCTCTGAGCTCGGAAATTTAAGAGCAAAAGCATTTGATGCACTATGAAAGTAGGCTGGAGGATTACTAGATACTACGATTTTCTTCAAGGAAATCATTGTATCAAGCAGTAACATAGCAGAAACTAACTCTAGGGACTGCATTTGGTATGCATGAGACGGGTTTTTTGATAGGTAATTATATGGTTTTAGGTTCTCAAACATAAGAGTAGCGAAAACTTAGAATCATACTGGGTTTGTGGAAATAACTTGTGCTGTGTTGCAGATCTTCTTTGGCATCTCTGATCATACCTATATATCTAGCTACAAACACAGCAACAGAACCAACCTAGACTACCAAGAGAATGTCAAATGAGACAAAGACAGGCAATAAAAGCAAAAAATCTATTTCAAAAGAAAATGAAAAAGAAAACCTAAATTTTCAAGGCAGAGATTTCATTAGTTGGAAGAGGTTCTTATGATCATTAATCTTATTTTGCGAATAAGTTTGAGGCGACTTACTAATCTAAATATTGTGCCTGATGTACCAACTGCAGGTGCTTGGAAGAACCAGTAACTGGCAGCGGCAACTAGTTTTCTTTGACAGAGTCAAAATAGAATATGCATAACCAGTAATCAAATATCAACCCACAGTTTCTAAAACTACAATGAAACCAACGCAAGAGCTTCCCTTGTGTTGCCAATTGTGCAACATAAATTCTGCAAATCATATAATTTACTTTTCGTTTTTATACAGACAATTCAATCTTTTGTTGAATGAACATGTAGTAGTTTTCACAAGCGAAAACTTACAACACATTAACATCTTTAAGGGTGTTGGGCAATTTCCTTGTGTTAAATGAATTTCTCCTGTAAGTATATATCTTGGATGAGCCACTATTACCGGCAATTCCAAACTCTTTTCTTTGTTCTTCCCCATTGAAGAATAAGTAAGATGAACACGAATGACAGACAGAATCAATTGCAAATCGAAAATTGCCAGTTCTCATGGGTTTGGAAGTTGTTTCAGACCATACACACTTCAATCTAGACACATTACATAGATGGCAGAGTTTCTGAATGACATAAGAATCAAAGAATCAATCTTTTTATTCTCTCTTTTTTTTTTTTTCCTTAAAGATAAATTTGATGGGGTTTCTCAGCTGGGAAATGGAAAGTAATAGATGGGGGTACCTTGAAGGCAGAGGTGGAACCCTAGGCGGAGCTGGTGACGGGGAGAAACAGCTGTGGTAATGAGGCACGGCTGAACCCATCAACCCAACAACACCAACACCAGAGAAGAACAGTGTCTTGGCGAAACCAAATTGTCCTTTGAGTAATCGAAAAACCTTGGTAGAAAGCAATATTTTTGCTGTACCTTTTTGAATTTTCGTATTTATTTTTAAACTCTAAATTCAAACTAAATCTTTATTTACATAAATTAAACTATTATCACTACACTACTAATATAAAAAATAAATTGTTTTGGTAAAATACAATACAAAAATGGTGATGAACTCTGAATAATCAGCGATGTATCAGAAAAAAAGTAGGAAAATCATCACCGGTAAATCACTGGTTCAATTAGAATTCATTTCTACCTTGTAATCCTTCTTATTAGACTTGCAAGTTTCAGCATATATTCCCACATTTTCTTGTTTTAAATAATTTCCTCTTGATAGAAATTTTTAATGAATTTTAGAATTTGAGTATTGCTTTTGTTTTATTTTAAGATACAAAGAATGAAAGGCATGGATACTTCAATTCAAAAACATTGCATAAATGTGTGTGTGGGTGTGTGTGTGTGTTTTTTTTTGACTTGTTTTTCAATTACCAGATAAATAGAATATGCATAAAAGAACTCATAACCATCAACCAAAAGGCTTGTGAGAAACATGCAAATTAGAGGAAGAGATTCTACAGATAATTCAAAAGAAGAGGTAAGTTGGATGTTTATTTGAAAAGTGCTTGAAGCTATGGAACTCAATGAATTATAGGCTCATTTGGTAATGTCAGTAAATTATCATGTATCGATTAATAGAGATCAATCATCTATGGTGCTACCAAAGAGAAGGTTTCAATAGGGGGATTCATTATCCTCGTATACATTCGTCCTCGTATACATTCGTCCTCTATCTTAATATTTTATTTTTGGCGTTACTCAAATGAGGAGGATGACATTTTTTATGGGGTAAAAATTACAAAAAATTGTCTACCAAATTCCATCTTTTTTTTTTTGCAAAAGATAGTTATATCTTGTTTAGAACAAACTTAGAAGAATACTGCAATGTGAAAACAAATAATAGGGGAGTAATGCGAATATGTAGACAAAAGTTGAATGTAGATAAATCAAAACTAATGGTGAGTGGTAATTGTGATCTGAAATTTAAAAATATGTTTAAAAAGATGTTTTAGTAGTTACTAATATGGAAGAGAGATTGCAAACTTAGAAGACTAAGCTCTTATCAACAGGGGATGACAAACATTGATAAAGTTCACGTTGACGAGCATCTCTGTTAGAATTATGTGACCCAAATTCTAAGAGATTGCTTGCAAGTCAAGTTAAACAAAAATATATTTTCTTTCTAGAAGATTTAGTATTTATTAGTATAATATATTTAGCATTTATTAGTATAGTTTATTTGACTTACTAATTTAGCCTATAAATAGGCTCCTTTACAATCTTAGAATTAAGAGACACCCATTAGATTAGAACTCATAACACATTCAGAGAATTTTGTGTTTACGTTTGAGGGTTCTTTGTTTTTCGGGTTTTCGGGGTTTAGTTTTTATCTCCATCTTTTGTACTCTTCATTCTTTTGCCATTATAGTAAATTTATCTTTGCCCGTGGTTTTTTATCCTCTTTTGAGGGGTTTTTCCACGTTAAATTTGTGTGTTCATCTTCTCAATTTCTTCTACTATTTTTACTTGTTCGTTGCTTATTCGGGACGATCCTATCAAGTGGTATCAGAGCTAGTTTAACTTTCATAGATCAGCCCGGTCAGAGATGGCAGCAACAAGGTTTGAAATTGAGAAGTTCGATGGTGAGACAAATTTCAATTTGTGGCAAGTTCGGATGATGGCAATTCTAGTTCAAAATGGCTTGAAAAGGTTGTTACAGGGAAAAAGCCTGAGAATCTAAATCAAACAGAATGGGAAGAGCTTGATGAAAAGGCCTTGTCTGCAATCCAGTTGTGCCTCGCGAATACAGTATTGCAGGAGGTATTGATGGAGAAGACCTCATTCGCCTTGTGGAAAAGGTTAGAAACTCTTTATGCGACTAAGTCTCTGGCTAACCGTTTAGTGTTGAAACAACGTCTATTTACGTTTCGCATGAACGAAGGTGAGCTTCTTAAAGATCACATCAGTCAATTCATTACTCTTTTAAATGATTTAAAGAACGTTGAGGTTCATATTGACGATGAAGATCAAGCTATGCTATTATTGTGCTCTTTACCCTCTTCATACAAGTCTTTCAGGGAGACCCTGATTTATGGCAGAGACAAACTCTCGTTCGAAGATGTGAAGGGTCATTTGTTGAGTAGAGACAAACTCGACAATGAGTTTGATTTGAATAGCAAAGCAGATAGACAAGCTTTCGTTTTGGTAGCATCAAAGAAACGAGACAAAAGGTGTCGCTATTGCAAAAAGTTAGGTCACGTCAAAGCAGATTGTTATAAACTGCGAAATAAAAGAGCTGCTGAGAGTAACGAGGAAGATGTAGCTGGTGCTAATTTGGTCGATGAAGGCGGTGATGATTTCTTGTTAGTGTCAACGAGCGATAACTCAAGCTTACGTCTGAGTGGATCCTAGATTCAGGATGTTCTTTCCACATGTGTCCCAATAGAGAATGGTTCTCCACATACAGTTCAGTTGAAGGTGGAGTTCTGCAAATGGGAAACGATTCATCTAGTAAAATAGTCAGTATTGGTACTGTTAAAATTAGGATACACGATGGGACGATTAGGACACTCTCAGATGTCAGGTATGTACCTGATTTACGAAAGAATCTCATCTCCTTGAGTATTTTAGACTTGAAAGGATGCAGAATCAACATCGAGTCGAGCGACATTAAAGTATCTCGTGGAGCTCTCATTTTGTTAAAAGGTAAAAGAACCGGCAGTCTTTATATTCTGGAAGGTTCTACAGTGACCGGTGAAATCGGACGTCCCTCGTCCGTTACGGAGTCAAAGTCAACTCATTTGAAGCGGAGGCAACTTGGTCATAGGAGGGAAAAAGGTATGACTGTTTCGTTGAAGAGAGGTTCTCTTTTGGATGCAGGTTTTGAAAAGTTAGGGCACTGTATTCGTGAAAATCAGACCCGGGTTAGTTTTGATTTGGCAGTGCACAAGTCGAAGGCTAGAAGTCTTCCAGCTTCTAAGCATAGATTCGACTCAGTTAATTCCCTGCATAGTTCAAGATAGGCCCGTGGCGGGTTTTGGCAAAGATGGCATTGAAAGAATTCGTGTCAAGGTGGAGATTGTTAGAATTATGTGACCCAAATTCTAAGAGATTGCTTGCAAGTCAAGTTAAACAAAAATATATTTTCTTTCTAGAAGATTTAGTATTTATTAGTATAATATATTTAGCATTTATTAGTATAGTTTATTTGACTTACTAATTTGTTGGAGAATAAAACGTGAGAAAGATAGAATAATATGTAGGAAAGTTGCTCTCTTATTAATGAATTCTGAATGAGTAAAAAACAAAGAATAAATGCCTATATTTATAGGCTTACATGAAAACTAACTTAAGATAAAAATAGCTAACAAATTATTTAGTCAAACTAGAAAATCTGAAACTACCAAGATACTACCAAGATTTTCTAAACATCCCACCAATATTATTTGAATTATTCTCAACATAATTTAGCCTATAAATAGGCTCCTTTACAATCTTAGAATTAAGAGACACCCATTAGATTAGAACTCATAACACATTCAGAGAATTTTGTGTTTACGTTTGAGGGTTCTTTGTTTTTCGGGTTTTCGGGGTTTAGTTTTTATCTCCATCTTTTGTACTCTTCATTCTTTTGCCATTATAGTAAATTTATCTTTGCCCGTGGTTTTTTATCCTCTTTTGAGGGGTTTTTCCACGTTAAATTTGTGTGTTCATCTTCTCAATTTCTTCTACTATTTTTACTTGTTCGTTGCTTATTCGGGACGATCCTAACAATCTCTATTTAACAAAAGTCGTGTTTTAAAGTTCATTTTTAATATGTAATCAAATGGATAAAACCGTACTCAACTTTTGATGAGACCACAAAATAGTAAGAGAAAGATTTACTTTAGAAACTGGGATTACTTGTACAAGCCAAAAAGGAAATGTTGAGGTACAAAAGTGTAAGAGAATGGCCCTGAAAGACAAATATAGAAAGGAGAGAACATGTTTATTGAAAGAAGTCGGCTATATGATTCAGAGCAAAAGATTGTAAGCAGGCCACAAAACAGGGTTAGTATCCATGATACAAGGAGTGGAGAACACTAGCGATCAATCAAACAACACTACAACAATAGTGCAACACCATAGAGAAGGAAGGGATTTTGGTATGTTTTAGTATTTTAGTTTATTTGTTTTGCAGTGTTAAATAGAGGTGTTAATGGGTTGAATCGGGTTTGAGTTAAGTCTAAACATGATAGTAACATATTTTATGCTTGTTTAAGCCTCGCTCTACCTTATATAAAAGTATAAAATATTGTTTAAGTCCACCGATATTTGCAAAAGACTAATCCAAGCTTATTTTGAGCGTGCTCATATTAAATTTTTTATTTTAAAAAAAAATTATATGATTTTGATTTAATATTTAATAATTTAATAATTTTTTTATTAATTGATATTTTTATATAGTCATCTTAATATTATTTTAAATTATAGCAGTATTATGTATTTAGTATCGATTTATTTTTTGTATTATAAATTACATAATGTATACAAATAACATAATATAAAGTGTTATAAACCTAAAATCGAATTGGGTCGGACTCAAACTTTTAATGTTCAAACCTGAATCAGATCTATATTTCAAACAAATCTAAATTTGTTCTCAAATTCATTTTTCGGGACTAATATTTATTCAACCTCTTTCAAAATTTTTATAAAATAAACAATAAAATAGAAATAGATCCTTTTTCCTATTCTTTTAACGATTATTTTTGTTCTGGCCTTTTGCTCGGTAGTTTATGCACCAAGAAACAGTACCACTCCATATTGAACTGTTCCGCTTCCATTAATTCTTGCTTAAGAGTGAAATTTGAAGTTCACTTCATTTCTCCATTCTTGCAAAAGCTTGTTCAGGTAATATTTCTTTTTCTCTTTTATTTTACTGCATTTTGCCATTGAAGCTTTCTTTGAAAACCTTGAACTTTTACTTGTTTCTGGTTTTTATTGTGTTGGGTTTCACTTCTTGCATGTTCAACACTCTTCATTTTTCATCTCCTTTTAACATTGTTTTAGATTTTCTTGCTTTCTTTTTTCAACTTATTCCCTTGCTTTCTATGTTTCTTTTTATGGGCTTTGCCTCGTTTTTACTTCTTTAGTGTTGCAATGCCATTCTTGCTTTCTTTTTTTCAACTTATTCCCTTGCTTCCAATGTTTGTTTTTATGGACTTTGTCTTGTTTTTACTTCTTTAGTGTTGCAATGGCATTCTTGCTCTTTTTTCTTTTTTGTGTGTGTGTGTTAGGTCTCACAAGTTTCTTTTATGGGGTTTGCCTTGCTTTTTAACGTTCTTTTGGGGTGTAACCAGGCTTAAACATGGTGCCATCGCATCGAAAACCAGTAAAAGAGAGGGCATTATCTAAGTCCAACCAAGCAAGACCTGTTGGCAAAAAAAAGCGACATGTTAAGGCTTCTTATGCTAGCGAAGACGAAGACACTACTTTTACTCCAGAATGGATGAGCCCTAGATGTCTGGCTTAGCGCTTGATAGCAGAGTAGGCAACATTCTTAAGGTATCAGGTAATTGGGTTAACACAATCAAGCAAATAGGATATCTTTCAGGGGTTAAAATCGGTGATGAATTCCATTGGAGGGGTTAGTTGTGTGCCGTTGGCTTCACTATAAATTTTGGAGACGAATAGATTATATTTCATTAGTTGAAGGCGAAACCTTGGCGACTAGTATTGTCGACTCCTGCCGGCATGACAAGGGTATAATAAGTAGAGTTCCTTGTCCTAAATTGACATACATGGGAGAATGTAAAAAAAGAGATCAAGTGCTTGAAGGCGGAAACCTTGCATTAAAAAATAATATACGTTACAAAAAACCTGTGAGGGTGATACATAAGTACAACAGTGATAATAATGCAAATGCTTATGGATACATGTTTGTGTACGAAGGGTTGTACCGAGTGACCAGATTTGACAAAGAAATTGAGTCTGGTTTTTCTGTGTACAAGTTCCATCTTGATATGTTGGAGGATCATCAACAATATGAATCCGGAGGCATTAGTTTTGATGAAGCTGGCATTTGACAGTCGACAATTGAACAACGAGCAGGCATAATCATCACCAAATTTGCCTTCTTTTCTTTGACTGATTTGGTCTATAAATAGTAGTATAAAGTAATTGCAGCTTTGGCATTGAAAATGGTTACTCCTATGCTACTAATTGCTTTCTTGTTTTGATCTGTAAATAGTACTTGAACGAGGGAAGGACATGATTGATTTCACCAAATGCCTTCATATATACTGTAGTTTAGATTTTATAGCATTTTGAAGTTGGAAAATCAATATGCAATTAAGTTGTTTAGTAGTAGTGCACTAATATTGTCTTCAATACCGTAACTTAGCATGTAGTTTCCAGGAAATTCTATTTGTTAAAATACTTGGTGGGTTTATTATAAGAAATTAATTAGTTTATAAAAATGAATTGAAAAAAAAACAAACATTTAAATTTATTGATTTATTTTATTTTAAAGTAATACTTAAAACAATTTAAGTATTTAAATTTATTGTCACATCTGCTCACTCGGTACAATCCTTCATACATAAATTTGTACCCAAAAGCATTCGCATTATTATCGCTGTCATACTTACATATTACCCTTGTAGGTCTTTTGTAACGTAAATTATTTTTCAACGCAAGATTTCTACCTTCAAGTCTCTGATCTCTATTTTCACCTTCTCCCATGTATGTCAAATTAGGACAAGGAACTCTACTTATTATACCCTTGTCATATCGGCTGGAGTCGACAATGCTAGTCGCCAAGGTTTCGCCTTTAACTGATGAAATGTAATCTATTCCTCTCTGATAGTTATAGTGAAGCCCAACGACACACAACTCACCCCTCCAATAGTATTCATCACCGATTTTAATCCCCGGAAGACATCCTATTTGCTTGATTGTGTTAACCTATTTACCTAATACCTTAAGAATGTTGGCTACTCTGCCATCAAGCGCCAAACCACGACATCTACCTTGTTCTGGGCTCATCTTATGTTAACCTGATCACTTTGTCCCCAAGCCCCTTGTTCTTCAGCAACTCTTTATATCATCTACAGAAACTCTGTCATCTATGTAATGTGCCTAGATTGAATCATGTATGGTCTGAAACAATTTCCAACTTCATAGGGACCGGCAATTTTCGATTTGCAAATGATGTTGTCTATTCCTCGTGTTCATCTTACTTATGTTTCTTCAAATTCAAGAAGGATACTTCCAGGAGAAATTCATTCAACACAAGGAAATGGACCAACATCCTTTTAGCTTATGTTTCCATGATGAAAAAAGAAAATGAAAACTAGATTATACCATTTGCAGAATTTATGTTGTACAACTGGCAACACAAGGGAAGCTTTTGCTTTGGGGAGCTAAGGTGAGATTCGGATCGATTCGTGAAGTAAATTTCGGAGTCGTATCTGCTTTGGTTTCATTGTAGTTTTGGAAAATGTGGGTTGATCTTTGATTACTGGTAATGCATATTGCATAGTCCTATTGAGAAAGGACAGACTTGGAGGCTGGCCACATATTCTCTTTTGCATGCAAATGTAAGGCACCTTATGGTTTGGTTTAGGATTTCTCAACCAGGAAGTTTATTTCTCGATATGATTGATTAGAATTTGTTGTTTTCAGGTCAATTGTTATTCTTTGAATTCTGTTGGACCTACTGTGGAGAATTTAAGTGGTTCAAGGAGATTTCTTGCAGTTTACTTGGCATCTGCTATTTCAAGTAACAACTCGTAAACTCATTACAGTAGATTATACATTGCTTGCCTGCTAGTACAATTTTGACTCAATCAGTTGAAAGAAATCTAGGTGCCGCTACAAGTTACTGGTTCTGCAAAGCACCCGCAGTTGGTGCATCAGGCGCAATCTTTGGATTGGTAAGTCCTCGCAAACTTATTCACAGAATAAGATAAATGTTCATATGAAGCTGTTCCGTCTAATATTTGTCTGCCTTGAAATACTTGGCTTTTATTTATTTATTTATTCCAGAACCTCAATTTTCTCATTTTGTAAATCTTTTGGTTGTCTAGGTTGGTTCTGTTGCTGTGTTTGTCATGAGACATAGAGGTATGATCAGAGATGCCAAAGAAGATCTGCAACACATAGCACAAGTTATTTTCCTAAACATGGTATGATTCAAAGCTTTTGCTATTCAATGTATGAGAACCCCAAACAGCCTATCAAATGCTTTAAAAAAGAGAGTTTCTGCTATGTTACTGCTTGATACAATGATTTCCTTTAAGGAATTGTAGCATCAAATGCTTTTGCTCTTATTTTTTCCGAGCTCAGTGGTAATGAATGCGGATCATGCAGGTTATTGGACTAATGTCAAGAGGCATTGATAATTGGGATCATGTAAGTCTTAACTACCGTCCTCCTTACACGTGTACTTGTAGTATACCTGTATTTAAAGTTTTACTTTTGAGATTGCTTAAAATCTTAACTTGCAATTTCAGCTAGGAGGCTCGCTTGGAGGAGCAGCAGTGTCTTGGCTTGTAGGACCTGCATGAAAGTACGAATCTATGGCCAGTGATGGCCCAAAAATATTCTCAGACCGACCACCACTTTTTTTACCTTACTGACAGAAAACGGAAACCTCGATGAACCAGTGTAAGTATTGAAAATTGTGACACAAGCTCTGATTTAAATTGATTCTAGACATACTATACTATATGCAAAGTATAGTAGGGGGCTTTACAAGGTAGAAGTGAATTCTAATCGAATCAATGATTTACCAGAAAATAATCGAAGGGGAAATGGTGATTTCCCTACCTATTTTCTGATAAATCACTGACCGTTCAGAGTTCACCACCATTTTTGTATTGCATTTTACTAAAACAATCTATTTTCTGATATATGTAGTGTAGTGATGTTTGGAGTGAAGACGGCCCTTTATAAAATATCCTTATATGGCAGTATGCATATCCACCATCCATAATTAACCTTGGATTATCCTTTAGTGTTGGTAAACCAGAAGTTGCTGTCACCTCTACTAATACAAAAGGATTAACCGAGTATGAATTAATTGAGAGTTTGAAGAAAAAAATAGAATTCAGTTTACATATACTTTTAAATCATTTGCCAATGAGGCATTGGTTCTTTGGTTTAATGGCAAGGAAGAGAATTCGAAATTCGAAATTTTAAGATTTCAAGGTCAATTTTTTCCGGAAGAGAGTTCGAGAATTTTTAAGGTTTTGTGGGTCAAATGTATTTTGATGAGTTATTTTTTGGTTTGTGACTTGGAACAGTGAACAACTTGAGATAAGCATAAGCAATTCTAAGCTGTCACGATGCCAACCTATAGAATTTCAGTTAAGCTGTGTTGGATGAGACTAGTCCTTATAAAAATAGACAATAAATAGACAATTTAAATAGAAATTAAAGGTCTGTTTGTTTACTAATAAAAAGTTTTACGAAAAACATTTTCATTGCTTTTCAATGTTTGGTGAAAAATGAATTCATACTGTAAATCATTCTCAAAAACACGGGAAAATTAATTCCATAATTAAACATTGAAATTGAGTTGTCAATGTAGATTTTAATTATGAACTCTTACTGTTGACCGGTTCTATTGTATTTATCAGAGCAAGCTATTCCTCACCAAAGTCCTAAATTTTCTAGGCAGAGAATCATTAGTTGGAACAGGTTCTTATGAACATTAATCTTATTTTGCGAATAAGTTTGAGATGACTTACTCATCCAATTATTGCGCCTGATGTACCAACTGCGGGTGCTTTGAAGAACCAGTAACTTGTAGCGGCACCTAGTTTTCTTTGGCTGAGTCAAAATCGTACTTCCATGTAGGTCCTATAAGCCAGGACACTGGTGCTCCTCCAAGACGCCACATAGCTGAAATTGTAAGTTTAGATTTTGAACAATTTCGGAAGTAAAACTCTAACTGTCAGTATTAACGAAGAAGTATGGTGATTCTTATGATACGTAACCGTTACTTTAAATAGCGGTATACTACAAGCACATGTGTAATAGTTAAAACTTACGTGTCCCCAATTATCAATGCCTATTGACATAAGCCCAATAGCATGCATCATCAACATTCATTACTAACATCCGAAATGCAGGCGCAAAAGCATTTGATGCGTTAAGAAAAGTCCGCTTGAGGACGGTAGAGACTACACATTTTTTCAGAGTAGTCATTGTATCACACCAGTAACATAACAGAAACTTGAATAAATCTAGACTTACTAAGGCAACAACTCTAGGGACTGCATTCGGTATATATGAGACGGGTTTATTGGCATGGCTTCATACGGTTCCTCCAAATCTCAAATATTGAATTGCAAAAGCTTTGAATCATACCGTGTTTGGGAAAATAACTTGTGCCATGTGCTGCAGATCTTCTTGGTTATCTCTGATCATACCTCTGTCTTAAGACAAACACCGCAACAAAACCAACTTAGACAGCCAAGAGATTGTCAAATGAGACAAATTCGAGCGATAAAAGCAAACAATTGATTTCCCAAGCAAAAAAAACGAAAAGAAAGAAAACCTAGATTTTAAAAGCGGACAATCATTAGTTGGAAAAGGTTCTTAAGAACATTAATCTTATTTTGCGAATATGTTCGAGATGACTTACTAATCCAAAGATTGCACCTAATGCACCAACAGCAGGTGCTTTGCAGAACAAGCAATTTATAAGGTATTGTAACGAGTTTAAGAGTTGTTACTTGAAAGAGCAGAGGTGAAGAAAACTACAAGGAATCTCCTTGGACCGCTTAAATTCTCCATCGTAGGTCCATCAGAATTCAAAGAATAACAACTGACCTGAAAATAAAAAATTCTATTAAACCAAATATATAAATAAACTTCCTAGTTGAGTAATTTGAAACCATCTAATTTGAAGCCATAACATAAAGCGTCCAATATTAGCATGCAAAAGAGAAGATGTGGCCAATCTCCAAATCTCTCTTTTGTCAATGAGGCAGTTGAACCCCTAACAATGTAAGGTACTCTTCCCATGGCGGAGTTTTATCCTTCTGAATTTGCTGAGAGCCCAACTGCTTTAAGAGGCCTGCCGTAGGCATGGGTTCACAGAGAGGACAGCACCTCGGTTGACAGAGATATGACCTGCAAAACTCACTGGAGAGGTGTCAATATATAGTGTAACATTAATTATGGAAATCATTTACGTGTGAGGAGGCTTGAAGCACCAACCTAAGGCATATAGGCAACCTACCTGCAAGTATGATACCACATGAGCCTCCCTGAATGTAGCTCAAGTGGTATTTTCTCAAAAATCTAATATAATTCCACAATTTTATTGTGTATGATTAACTCATGCACCAAACGCGGTTATATTTTTTTGTAATAGTAAAGATAACAGCATCTTCTATTTCACTAACTCTAAATGATAATCTAAAGGGGCAGGTGGTGGATACGCATATTGCGATATAAGGAATTTTTATAAATGTTAGCATTAATTAAGTTTCCCTTTCTTTTAACGGATATAATTAAGTGTAATATTCATAAATGAACGGTCAAGATTCAATGAGCTTCAATATAAGAAAAGGGCTATCTTCACTTCAAACTCCACTACACTACAGATATCAGAACACAGATTGTTTTGCAAAAATGCAACACAGAAATGGTGGTGAACTCTGAACGGTCAGTGATTTATCAGAAAATAGCTGGGGAAATCACTATCATCCCTTCTATTGTTTCGTGTAAATCACTGATTCGGTTAGAATTAACTTCTACCTTGCAAACCCCTTGTAATACTTTGCATAAAGTATATCTACAACCAATTTAAATTAGAGCCGGTGTCACAGTTGTCAATACTTAAGGCCAGTTTAGTATTGCTTCTAAGAAGCACTTTTGGGACAAAAAACACTTTTGAGATAAAAGCATTGCTAAAAAAGATGCTTTTTGAGAGAAAAAGTACTTTTCAAAACCCAAAAATTGGCCCAAAACTGGTTTTGACAGAAGCAGAAAATCTTAGCTTTTTGCCCAAAAGTGCTTCGTAGAAGCAATGCTAAAAACTGGCCGTTAGACTGATTCATCATGGTTTCAGCTTTCTGTCAGTAAGGTAAAAACTGGTTTTCAGTCTGAGAATATTCTTTGGCCATTTCTGGCCATAGATTCATACTTCCATGCAGGTCCTACAGACCAGTAACTACTGCTCCTCAAATCAAGCCTCCTATTTGAAATTGTAAATTAAGATGTTAAACAATTTCAGAATAAAACTGTAAATGTCTGTATTAATGAAGAATATGGAGATTCTTACAATACATAATCGTTACTTTAAATACGGGTATACTACAAGTACACGTACAAGAAGGCATTGTAGTTGAGACTTACATAACCACAGTTATCGACGCCTCTTGACATAAGCCTAATAACCTGCATGATCAACATTCATTACCACTGAGCTTGGAAAAATAAGAGCAAAAGAACTTGATGCACTAAGAAAGTAGGCTGGAGGATTACTAGATACTACAATTTTCTTCAAGGAAATCATCGTATCAAGCAGTAACATGACAGAAACTTGAATAAATCTAGACTTACGAAGGCATCTAACTCTAGGGACTGCATTTGGTATGTATGAGACTGGTTTTTTGATAAGATATTATATGGTTTTAAGCTCTCAAACATAGAGTAGCGAAAGCTTAGAATCATACCATATTTGGGGAAAAAACTTTTGCTATGTGTTGCATATCTTCTTTGGCATCTCTGATCATACCTCTATGTCTCAATACAAACACAGCAACAGAAACAACCTATACAACCAAGAGAATGTCAAATGAAACAAAGACTGGCAATAGAAGCAAACAATTGATTTCACAAGCACAAAAAAAGAAGAAGAAGAAAGAAAACCTAGATTTTCAAGGCAGACAATCATTAGTTGTAACAGGTTCTTATGAACATTAATCTTATTTTGCGAATAAGTTCGAGATGACTTAATCAACCAATTATTACGCCTGATGTATCGACTGCGGGTGCTTTGAAGAACCAGTTATTTGTAGCGGCACCTAGTTTTCTTTGGCTGAGTCAAAATCGTACTTCCATGCAGGTCCTATAAGCCAGGACACTGCTGCTTCTCCAAGAAGCCACATAGCTGAAATTGTAAGTTTAGATTCTGAACAATTTCAGAAGTAAAACTGTAGCTGTCTGTATTAACGAAGAAGTATGGTGATTCTTCAGAAGTAAATATTTGAATCATACCGTGTTTGGGAAAATAACTTGTGCCATGTGCTGCAGATCTTCTTGGGCATCTCTGATCATACCTCTGACAATCATTGGTAAGTCATCTCATTTTACAAAACCAACTTAGACAGCCAAGAGATTGTAAAATGAGACAAATACCGGCGATAAAAGCAAACAATTGATTTCCCAAGCAGAAAAAAATAAAGAAAACCTAGATATTAAAAGAGGACAATCATTATATGGAACAGGTTCTTATGAACATTAGTCTTATTTTGCGAATATATTCGAGATGACTTACCAATCCAAAGATTGCACCTAATGCACCAACAGCAGGTGCTTTGCACAACAAGCTATTTATAAGGTACTGTAATGAGTTTAAGAGTTGTTACTTGAAAGAGCAGAGGTGAAGTAAACTGCAAGGGATCTCCTTGGACCGCTTAAATTCTCCATAGTAGGTCCATCAGAATTCAAAGAATAACAATTGACCTGAAAACAACAAAGTCTATTAAATCAAATATAGAAATAAACTTCCTGGTTGAGAAATTTGAAACCATCTAATTCGAAACCATACCATAAGGCTTCCAATATTAGCATGCAAAAGAGAAGACGTGGCCAACTTCCAAATCTCTCTTTTGTCAATAAGACAATTGAACCCCTAACAATGTAATGTATTCTTCCAGTGGCGTAGTTTTATCCTTCTGAATTTGCTGAGAGCCCAACTGCTTTAAGAGGCCTGCCGTAGGCGTGGGTTAGTAGAGTCAAGAGCACCTCGGTTGACGGAGATATGACCTGCAAAACTCACTGGAGAGGTGTCAATATATAGTGTAACATTAACTATGGAAATCATTTATGTGTGAGGAGGCTTGAAGCATCAACCTAAGGCATATAGGCAATCTACTTGCAAGTATGATACCACTTGACCCTCCCTGCATGTAGTTCAAGTTGTATTTTCTAAAAAATCTAATATAATTCCATAATTTTATTGTCTACGATTAGCTCATGCACAGAAAGCGGTTATATTTTTTTGTATTAGTAAAGATAAACAGCAACTTCTATTTCACTAACACTAAATGATAATCTAAAGTGGTAGCTGCTGGTCTGGTGGATATGCATAATGCCATATAAGGAATTTTTATAAATGTTAGCATTAATTAAGTTTCCCATTTTTTAACGGATATGATTAAGTGTAATAATCATAAATCAAGGTCAAGATTCAACGAACTTCAATATAAAAAAAGGGCCATCTTCACTCCAAACTTCACTACACTACAGAAATCAGAAAACAGATTGTTTTGCTAAATTGCAATACAGAAATGGTGGTGAACTCTGAACGGTCAGTGATGTATCAGAATATAGCTAGGGAAATCACCATCATCCCTTCGATTATTTTCTGGTAAATCACTGGTTCGATTAGAATTCACTTCTTCCTTGCAAATCCCTTGCTATACTTTGCATATAATATAGCTGCAACCAATTAAAATCAGAGCCTGTGTCGCAATTGTCAATGCTTACACTGGTTCATCGAGGTTTCAGCTTTCTGTCAGTAAGGTAAAAAGTGGTTTTCAGTCTGAGAATATTCTTTGGCCATTGCTGGCCATAGATTCATACTTCCATGCAGGTCCTATAGACCAGTAAACTGCTGCATCAAACTCTAGGAACTGCATTTGGTATGTATGAGACCGGTTTTTTGATGGTTAATTATATGGTTTTAGGTTAGCGAAAACTTAGAATCATACTGGGTTTGTCGAAATAACTTGTGCTGTGTTGCAGATCTTGTTTGGCATCTCTGATCATACCTCTATATCTCGTTACAAACACAGCAACGGAACCAACCTAGACAACCAAGAGAATGTCAAATGAGACAAAGACACGCAATAAAAGCAAACAATCTATTTCAAAAGAAAATCTAAATTTCAAGGCAGACATGCATTAGTTGGAAGAGGTTCTTATGAACATTAATCTTATTTTGCGAATAAGTTCGAGGTGACTTTCTAATCTAAATATTGTGCCGATGTACCAACTGTGGGTGCTTGGAAGAACCAGTAACTTGTAGTGGCACCTAGTTTTCTTTGACCGAGTCCAAATACAATATGCATAACCGGTAATCAAATATCAACCCACAGTTTCTAAAACTATAATGAAACCAAAGCAAGAGCTTCCCTTGTGTTGCCAATTGTGCAACATAAATTCTGCAAATTATATAATTTACTTTTTATTTTTATACAGACAATTCAATCCTTTGTTGAATGAACATGTAATTGTTTTCACAAGCGAAAACTCACAATGGGCAATTTCCTTGTGTTCAATGAATTTCTCCTGTAAGTACATATCTTGGATGATCCACTATTTCCAGCATTTCCAAACTTTTTTCTTTGTTTTTCTGCATTGAAGAATAAGTAAGATCAACACGAAGGACAGACAGTATCATTTCCAAACCTTTTTCTTTGTCCTTCCGCATTCACGGAGATATGACCTGCAAAACTCACTGGAGAGGTGTCAATATATAGTGTAACATTAATTATGGAAATCATTTATGTGTGAGGAGGCTTGAAGCACCAACCTAAGGCATATAGGCAACCTACTTGACCACTTGAGCCTCCCTGCATGTAGCCCAAGTGGTATTTTCTCAAAAATCTAATACAATCCCACAATTTTATTGTGTACAATTAACTCATGCACCAAACGCGGTTATATTTTTTTGTAATAGTAAATATAACAGCATCTTCTAATTCACTAACTCTAAATGATAATCTAAAGTGGTAAGTGGTGGATATGCCTATTGCCATATAAGGAATTTTTATAAATGTTAGCATTAATTAAGTTTCCCTTTTTTTTAATGGATATGATTAAGTGTAATAATCATAAATGAACGGTAAAGATTCAACGAGCTTCAATATAAGAAAAGGGCTATCTTCACTTCAAACTCCACTACACTGCAGATATCAGAACACAGATTGTTTTGCTAAAATGCAACACAGAACTGGTGGTGAACTCTGAACGGTCAGTGATTCATCAGAAAATAGCTAGGGAATGTCCCTTCGATTATTTCTGGTAAATCACTGATTTGATTAGAATTCACTTCTACCTTGCATACCCCTTGTAATACTTTGCATATAGTATATCTACAACCAATTTAAATTAGAACCAGTGTCACAATTGTCAATACTTAGGGCCAGTTTAGCATTGCTTCTAAGAAGCACTTTTGGGACAAAAAATACTTCTGAGATAAAAGCATTGCTAAACAAGATGCTTTTTGAGAGAAAAAGTGCTTTTCAAAACCCAAAAATTGGCCCAAAAGTGCTTTTGACAGCAGCAGAAAATTTTAGCTTCTCCTCAAAAGTGCTTCTTAGAAGCAATGCTAAAAACTGGCCTTTAGACTGGTTCATCAAGGTTTCAGCTTTCTGTCAGAAAGGTAAAAAAATACTTGTCAATCTGAGAATAATCTTTGGCCATTGCTGGCCATAGAAACATATTTACATGGAGGTCATACAGACTAGTAAATTGCTGCTCCTAAAATCAAGCCTCCTATCTGAAATTGTAAGTTAAGGTGTTAAACAATCTCGTAAGTAAAACTGTAAATGTCTGTATTAATGAAGTATAAGGAGATTCTTATGATACACAACTGTTACTTTAAATATAGGTATACTACAAGTACATGTACAAGAAGGCATAGTAGTTGAGACTTATATAACCACAATTATCGACGCCTCTTGACATTAGCCTAATAACCTGTATGATCAACATTTATTACCACCGAGCTCAGAAAAATAAGAGCAAAAGAACTTGATGCACTAAGAATGTAGGCTAGAGGATTACTAGGTACTACGATTTTCTTCAAGGAAATCATTGTATCAAGCAGTAACATGGCAGAAACTTGATTAAATCTAGACTTACGAAGGCATCTAACTCTAGGGACTGCATTTGGTATGTATGAGACGGGTTTTTTGATAAGTCGTTATATGGTTTTAGGCTCTCAAACATAGAGTAGCGAAATAACTCAATGTTTGGGGAAATAACTTGTGCTATGTGTTGCATATCTTCTTTGGCATCCAGGCAGCCAGGCCGCAGTTAGCATAACTCATAACCCTGTACACCATGACCGTACCAAGCATGTGGAAATTGATCGCCACTTTATTACGGAGAAAATTAACAAAGGGGAAGTTTGTGTTTCATATCTACCTACAAGACAACAAGTAGCAGAAGTGTTAACCAAAAGCTTGAGCAGAAAAATGTTTGAAGAAATTATGGGCAAGCTGGGTTGATTAACATCTACACTCCAGCTTGAGGGGAAGTGTTAGAATTCCTTAAATTAAGCAGATTTTCTATCTTAGTTCTAGGAATTTCCTTGTACTATTAGCCATAATCAAATTACTAATTTTTAGGAATAGGCTAATTTCTAGAGATTATTTCCTTTTTATTTTTCCTGCTATTCTTTAAAAAGGCTGTATTCAGATTAGAAGAAATAAGAATTATTCTTCTTCCTAAACTTGTTCATATATGAGCCCGGTTTATTGACATGTCTTTTGCAGTTCCTCCGAATCTCAAACATTGAATTGCGAAAGCTTTGACTCATACCATGTTTGGGAAAATAACTTGTGCCATGTGCTGCAGATCTTCTTTGGCATCTCTGATCAAACCTCTGTCTCAAGACGAACACAGCAACAAAACCAACTTAAACAGCCAAGAGATTGTAAAATGAGAAAAAGACTGGCGATAAAAGCAAACGATTGATTTCCCAAGCAAAAAAAGAAAACAAAACAAAACAAAAAGAAAGAAAACCTAGATTTTAAAAGCGGACAATCATTAGTTGGAACAGGTTCTTATGAACATTAATCTTATTTTGCGAATAACTTCAAGATGACTTACTAATCCAGAGATTGCACCTAATGCACCAATTGCAGGTGCTTTGCACAACCAGTAATCTATAAGATACTGTAATGAGTTTAAGAGTTGTTACTTGAAAGAGAAGAGGTGAAGTAAACTACAAGGAATCTCCTTGGCCCGCTTAAATTTCCTTAGTAGGTCCAACAAAATTCAAAGAATAACAATTGACCTGAAAACAAAAAATTCTATTAAATCAAATATAGAAATAAACTTCCTAGTTGAGAAATTTGAAATCATCTAATTTGAAACCGTACCATAAGGCTTCCAATATTAGCATGCAAAAGAGAAGATGTGGCCAACCTCCAAATCTCTCTTTTGTAAATAAGACAATTGAACCCCTAAAAATGTAAGGTATTCTTTCCGTGGAAGAGTTTTATCCTTCTGAATTTGCTGAGAGCCCGACTGCTTTAAGATGCCTGCCGTAGGCATGGGCTTGCAGAGTCGAGAGCACCACGGTTGACGGAGATATGAACTGTAAAACTCACTGGAGAGTTGTCAATATGTTGTGTAACATTAATTATGGAAATCATTTATGTGTGAGGAGGCTTGAAGCACCAACCTAAGGCATATAGACAACCTACTTGCAAGTATGATACCACTTGACCCTCCCTGCATGTAGTTCAAGTGGTATTTTCTCAAAAATCTAATATAATTCCTTAATTTTTTTGTGTACGATTAACTCATGCAGCAAACACAGTTATATTTTTTTCTATTAGTAAAGATAAACAACAACTTCTATTTCACTAACACTAAATGATAATCTAAAGTGGTAGGTGCTGGATATGCATAATGCCATATAAGGAATTTTTATAAATGTTAGCATTAATTAAGTTTCCCATTTTTTAACGGATATGATTAAGTGTAATAATCATAAATCAATGGTCAAGATTCAATGAGCTTCAATATAAAAAAAGGGCCATCTTCACTCCAAACTTCACTACACTACAGATATCAGAAAACAGATTGTTTTGCTAAATTGCAATACAGAAATGGTGGTGAACTCTGAACGGTCAGCGATGTATCAGAATATAGCTAGGGAAATCACCATCATCCCTTTGATTATTTTCTGGTAAATCACTGGTTCGATTATAATTCACTTCTACATTGCAAACCCCTTGCTATACTTTGCATATAATATAGCTGCAACCAATTAAAATCAGAGCCTGTGTCACAATTGTCAATACTTAAACTAGTTCATTGAGGTTTCAGCTTTCTGTCAGTAAGGTAAAAGATGGTTTTCAGTCTGAGAATATTCTTTGGCCATTGCTGGCCATAGATTCATACTTCCATGAAGGTCCTACAGACTAGTAAACTGCTGCCCCTCAACTCAAGCTTCCTATCTGGAATTGTAAGTTAAGATATGAAACAATCTTGGAAGTTAAACTGTAAATGTCCGTATTAATGAAGTATAAGGAGATTCTTATGATACACAAACGTTACTTTAAATATAGGTATACTACTGACATGACCAACATTCATTAGCACCGAGCTCGAAAATTTAAGAGCAAAAGAGCACTTAATGCGCTAGGAAAGTAGGCTGGAGGATTACTAGATACTATGATTTTCTTCATGAAAATCATTGTATCAAGCAGTATCATAGCAAAAACTTGAATAAATCTAGACTTACGAAGGCATCTAACTCTAGGGACTGCATTTGGTATGTATGAGACGGGGATTTTGATAGGTAATTATATGGTTTTAGGTTCTCAAACATAGAGCAGTGAAACCTTAGAATCATATTGGGTTTGTGGAAATAACTTGTGCTGTGTTGCAGATCTTCTGCGGCATCTCTGATCATACCTCTATATCTCGTTACAAACACAGAAACAGAACCAACCTAGACAGCCAAGAGAATGTCAAATGAGACAAAGACACGCAATAAAAGCAAACAATCTTTTCTTTGACAGAGTTAAAATACAATATACATAACCAGTAATCAAATATCAACCCACAGTTTCTAAAACTACAATGAAACCAAAGCAAGAGCTTCCCTTGTATTGCCAATTGTGCAACATAAATTCTGAATATTATATAATTTACTTTTATTTTTTATACAGACAATTCAATCTTTTGTTGAATGAACATGTAATTGTTTTCACAAGCGAAAACTTACAACACATTAACATCTATAAGGGTGTTGGGCAATTTCCTTGTGTTAAATGAATTTCTCCTGTAAGTATCTATCTTGGATGATCCACTATTACCCGCAATTCCAAACTCTTTTCTTTGTTCTTCCGCATTGAAGAATAAGTAAGATGAACACGAAGGACAGACAGCGTCGTTTGCAAATTGAAAATTGCCAGTTCTCATGAGCTTGGAAGTTGTTTCAGCCCATACATGCTTCTATCTAGACACATTACATAGATGGCAGAGTTTCTGAATGACATAAGAACCAAAGAATCAATCTTTTTATTCTCTCGTTTTTTTGTTTTTTTTTTGCCCTTAAAAGATAAATTTGATGGGATTTGTTAGCTGGGAAATGGAAAGTAATAGATGGGGGAACCTTGAAGGCGGAGCTGGTGGCGGGGAGAAGCAGCTGTGGGGATTGTAGTTCCAATCGGGTCGGAAGCGTGTAAATTATTGTACTAAAAAATCACACAAAGTTCAATTCCCAGGGAAGAGAGGTGGATTACAAGGATCTCTTAAATACCAAGTCTTTCCTTAGTCAGAATATCCCTTTTATAGTAATTTAATAGTACAATTAAATATTACTATTATACCCTTAAATATTGAAAGAAAAATAGGACAAGAAAGAACACAAGAATTTGACCGAGGTTCGGTAAATTATACCTACGTCCTCGGGCACTAACACTAGATGATAACTTTACTATCTCCAGAATATTACAAACAAATAGAATTCCTTAAGAATTCTCAAATGGGAGAAGAGAGAAAACTAAGAGAGAAAGATTGGTTTGGATGGTTGAAATGAGAAATGGTTAGGCCTATTTATAGTTGAGGTTCAGGGACTAACTTGCAAATGGCCTAAAAAATTAGGGACCAAAATTGCAATTATCACATTCAATTTTAAACAACTTATGTACTATTTTTCCTTTCGGTGCCACTTGCACCTCCCATTTTTGACTTTTCAACTCACCCTTTAATTGACTTTTCAACAATCTCTACCTTGAAGATTTGATTAGGATAATCACATCTTCACATACTTCCTTCAACTCCCCAAATTCGATAAAGTTATCTTTTGTAGTGCCTCCAAATGCGCCTCGAGCGCCATTCACCTGAAGGTGCTCAAATTCTCAGGATGTTAATCAAGTTCAAACAATGATTAAACTTGATTGTTGTTACCACCTTGGTCATCATATCTGCGGGATTATCTGCGTCGGAATCTTCTGAAGTAGAATTTTTCCTTTTTCAAAGACTTCCCGCACAAAGTGATATCTTACGTCGATATACTCGGTTCTTGAATGATAGACTTGATTTTTCGCTAAATGAATAGCGCTCTGACTGTCACAATATAGATTAATGTGACTTTGAACAACTCCCAAGTCTTTCAACAATCCATTAAGCCAAATAGCCTCCTTAACAGCTTCTGTAACTGCCATATATTTCGCTTCTGTAGTAGACACAGCTACTGTAGACTGTAAGGTAGACTTCCAACTCACTGGGGCTTTCGCAAGAGTAAACAGATACCCCGTAGTTGAACGACGTTTATCTAAATCACCAGCAAAGTCGGAATCAACATATCCAACTACAAACTGACCAAGTGCTTCATCCTGCTCAAAAATTAAACCAACGTCTACGGTTTTTTGAAGAAACCATAGAATCCATTTCACAGCTTGCCAATGTCCTTTTCCAGGATCATGCATATACCTGCTCACAACTCCAACAGCTTGTGAAATGTCAGGCCTCGTACACACCATCGCATACATCAAACTCCCAACTGTATTAGCATATAGGACTTTCGCCATATATTCTCTTTCATCTTCAGTCTTCGGAGATAATTAAGCACTGAGTTTCAAATGAGAAGCAAGTGGGGTACTTACATGTTTTGTGTTTTCATTTACACCAAAACATTGTAATACCTTTTTCAGATATTGCTTCTGATTTAAACAAAGCTTGCCTCTCTGTCTATCTCTACTTATCTCCATACCGAGAATCTTCTTGGCCTCACCTAGATCTTTCATCTAGAACTCTTGATTCAACTGAGCCTTCAGCTTATCTATCTCTTTTTGGCTCTTCGAATCGATTAACATATCATCAACATACAAGAGTAGATAAATGAAAGATTCGTCATGCAGCTTCTGCAAATACACACAATTGTCATATTTGCTTCTTATGTACTTCTGCCTTCTCATAAAGCTATCAAATCACTTGTACCACTGCCTCGGGGATTGCTTCAATCCATATAGCGATTTGTTCAGCTTACAAACCCAATTTCTACCACCAGCATCTGTGTATCCTTCGGGCTGAGTCGTATAGATCTCCTCTTCTAACTCACTATGCAAGAAAGTCGTCTTAACATCAAGTTGAGCTAGCTCCAAATTCAACTGTGCTACCAAGGCCAACAAAATTCTAATGGAGGAATGTTTCACAACAGGGGAAAATACATCATTGTAGTCAATTCCCTCCTTCTGAGCGTAGCCTTTAGCTACCAATCTTGCCTTGTAGCGAACATCTTTCTTGCTAGGAGATCCATCTTTCTTTGCGAATACCCACTTGCATCCGATTGCCCTTTTACCTGTCGGTAATTGCGCCAACTCCCAAGTATTGTTCTTCCGGAGAGACTGCATTTCTTCATCCATGGCGCATTTCCATTTATCACTTTCTATGATTTGCATTGCTTCTTGATAAGTGATAGGAATATCATCATCAACAACGGGAAGGGCGTAGGCCACCATATCAGTAAATCGAACAGGTTTACGAATTTCTCTCCGTAGCCTTGCAACTACAACTGGTTATGGTGTACTTAATGATTCTTGGGTCAGAACCTCTTCAACCTCTAATTCCTCCATTGTGGCTGGAGAATTAAACTTATTAACTGGGCAAATCCCCATCTGCTCAAACTCCACCTGCTTTGGAGTACACTCCACCTGCTGTGGAGTATCACTTGTTTGAATATCTTCATCTATTACCTTTTTCAATGTGGCAGATTCATCGAAGGTAACATCTCTGCTACAGATCATTTTTTTTGTGCTTAAGCACCAAAGACGAAATCCCTTCACTCCAGAAGTGATTCCCATAAAGAGAGCTTTCTTTGTCCTCGGATCTAACTTTGACTCCTTCACATGGTAATATGCAGTGGATCCAAACACATGTAAGGAATCATAATCTGTAGCCGATTTTCCAGACCATACCTCCATAGGAGTTTTTCTTTCTAATGCAGATGATGGCAAACGATTAACAAGATGGCCAGCGTATGTCACAGCCTCAGCCCAAAATTGCTTGCCCAACCCAGCATTGGACAACATACATAGAACTTTCTCCAGCAATGTTCGATTCATACGCTCTGCCACTCCATTCTGCTGTGGTGTATCTCTAACTGTGAAGTGTCGAACAATACCATACTCTTGGCACACATTGAAGAACGGATCACTTTTATATTCCCCTCCATTGTCCGTCCTAAGCCGCTTGATTTTCTTGCCAGTCTGGTTTTCGATCATAGTTTTCCATTTAAGAAAAACTCCAAGCACTTCATCCTTAGTTCTCATGGTATACACCCAAACTCTTCTGAAAAAGTCATCAACAAAAGTAACAAAGTAGTGTTTTCCTCCCAATGAAGGTGTCTTGGAAGCCCCCCACACATTTGAGTGAACATATTCCAAAATACCTTTTGTATTATGGATAGCAGTGCCGAATTTCACTCTCTTTTGCTTTCCCAGAACACAATGCTCGCAAAATTTTAATTTGCAAGCCTTTGCACCTTTCAACAATCCTTACTTTGCCAGAATTTGCAAGGATTTTTCGCTGGCATGTCCCAACTTCATATGTCACAACTATATTGAGTCCAATTCTTTGTTACCGGAAGCTGCAACGACTGCTCCAATAACTGTACTACCTTGGTAGTAATACAAGTTATTTTTCCTGATGCCCTTCAATATCACAAGTGTGCCAGATGTCACTTTCAAAATCCCATCTCTCATAATAACAACTAAACCATTGGATTCCAAGGCTCCCAATGAGATGAGATTTTTCTTCAAACTGGGCACGTACCGAACATCAGTCAGAACTCTGGTTGATCCATCTTGATTCTTTAATTGGATTGAACCTATCCCAACAGTTTTACAGGCATTGTCATTGCCCGTATAAACAACTCTTCCATTTAGTTCTACTAAATCAGAGAACCACTCCCGGTTAGGGGACATATGATAGGTACATCCCGAATCCAATATCCACTCATCTGAATGGAATGACGATGATGATGCAACCAGTGATAGTTCAGAGTCACTGGTATCATGCTTTGCAATACAAGCATCTACAGCAGGTTTTCCCTTATTCTTCAGCTTTGGACAATTTTTCTTCCAGTGGCATTTCTCATGACAAAAGGCACATTCATCTTTCTCGAGTCTGGACTTTGACTTTGATCTCCCTCTCTGAGTTTTCTTCCGAGTGTACGAATGACCTCGGACTACTAAAGCTTCTGTATTTCTGATTAAGTTTTTCTGTTTGTCCTTCTTTCTCTGTTCATAACTGTATAAGGCCACACAGACTTCGCTCAGAGATATATCACTCCTGCCATGAAGTAGAGTAGTTTCTAGGAACTCAAACTCCTCAGGAAGTGACCCCAATAGCATCAAAGCCAAATCTTCATCTTTGAATGTCTCATCCATATTAAGCAAATCAGTGACTAACTGATTAAATTTGGTGATGTGATCATTCATTGTGGTACTTGGGACGTAAGTGAAGCGAAACAGTCTTTTCTTCAAGTGGAGCTTATTTTGACTGTTTTTCTTCAAAAGTTTTTCTTCAAGTGCCACCCATAACTTATTTGCAGAAGTTTTCTTTGAGAAAGCATACCTCTGCTCTCGAGAAAGGTATGATCGAATTGTGCCACATGCCAACCGATTGATCGCCTTCCAATCTTTCTCCTGTACATCATCTGGTTTCTCTTCATCAATGGCAATGTCTAGACCCTGCTGAAAAAGGGCATCTAGAACCTTACTTTGCCACATACCAAAATGGCCCGTGCCATCAAAGATCTCCACGGCCAATCTTGCATTTGCAATTGTCGGTCTTGTCCACATGGACGATGTTGAAGCTCCTACATCGACCGTTTTCTCTATAATCTTTCAATATACCTAAGGAAATCTTTTCTGATATGGAAGATTAGTTTAAACTGCAACCACAGAGCATACTACGATTAACCTTCGGCTCTGATACCACTTGTAGTTCCAATAGGGTCGGAAGCGTGTAAATTATTGTACTAAAAAATCACACAAAGTTCAATTCCTAGGGAAGAGAGGTGGATCACAAGGATCTCTTAAATACCAAGTCTTTCCTTAGTCAGAATATCCCTTTTTATAGTAATTTAATAGTACAATTAAATACTACTATTATACCCTCAAATATTGAAAGAAAAATAGGACAAGAAAGAACACAAGAATTTTACCGAGGTTCGGTAAATTATACCTACGTCCTCGGGCACTAACACCAGATGATAACTTTACTATCTCCAAAATATTACAAACAAATAGAATTCCTTAAGAATTCTCAAATGAGAGAAGAGAGAAAACTAAGAGAGAAAGATTGGTTGGGATGGTTGAAATGAAAAATGGTTAGGCCTATTTGTAGTTGAGGTTCAGGGACTAACTTGCAAATGGCCTAAAAAATTAGGGACCAAAATTGCAATTATGCCATTCAATTTTAAACAACTTGCCACCATTTTTCCTTTCGGTGCCACTTGCACCTCCCATTTTTGACTTTCCAACTCACCCTTTAATTGACTTTTCAACAGTGATGTGTCACAGCTGAAACCATCAACCCAACAACACCAACACCAGAGAAGAAAAGTGTCTTGGCGAAACCAAACCGCCCTTTGAGTGTGAGGAGGCTTGAAGCACCAACCTAAGTTATATAGGCCATCTACTTGCAAGTATGATACCACTTGAGCCTTCCTGCTTGTAGTTCAAGGTGTATTTTCTAAAAAATCTACTATAATTCCATAATTTTATTGTCTACGATTAACTTATGCACCAATCGCGGTTATATTTTTTTTGTATTAGTAAAGATAAACATAAACTTCTATTTCACTAACACTAAATGATAATCTAAAGTGGTAGGTGGTGGATATGCATAATGCCATATAAGGAGTTTTTATAAATGCTAGCATTAATTAAGTTTCCCATTTTTTAACGGATATGATTAAATGTAATAATCATAAATCAATGGTCAAGATTCAACGAGCTTCAATATAAAAAAAGGGCCATCTTCACTTCAAACTTCACTACACTACAGATATCAGAAACCAGATTATTTTGCTAAAATGCAATACAGAAATGGTGGTGAACTCTGAACGGTCAGTGATGTATCAGAATATAGCTAGGGAAATCACCAGCATCCCTTCGATTATTTTCTATTAAATTTCTGGTTCGATTAGAATTCACTTCTACCTTGCAAACCCCTTGCTATACTTTGCATATAGGATAGCTGCAACCAATTTAAATCAGAGCCTGTGTCACAATTGTCAATACTTAAACTAGTTCATTGAGGTTTCAGCTTTCTGTCAGTAAGGTAAAAGATGGTTTTCAGTCTGAGAATATTCTTTGGCCATTGTTGGCCATAGATTCATACTTCCATGAAGGTCCTACAGACCAGTAAACTGCTGCTCCTCAACTCATGCCTCCTATCTGGAATTGTAAGTTAAGATATGAAACAATCTTGGAAGTTAAACTGTAAATGTCCGTATTAATGAAGTATGAGGAGATTCTTATGATACACAAACGTTACTTTAAATACAGGTATACTACTGACATGATCAACATTCATTAGCACCGAGCTCGGAAATTTAAGAGCAAAAGCACTTAATGCGCTAGGAAAGTAGGCTGGAGGATTACTAGATACTATGATTTTCTTCAAGGAAATCATTGTATCAAGCAGTATCATAGCAAAAACTTGAATAAATCTAGACTTACGAAGGCATCTAACTCTAGGGACTGCATTTGGTATGTATGAGACGGGGATTTTGATAGGTAATTATATGGTTTTAGGTTCTCAAACATAGAGCAGTGAAACCTTAGAATCATACTGGGTTTGTGGAAATAACTTGTGCTGTGTTACAGATCTTCTTCGGCATCTCTGATCTTACCTTTATATCTCGTTGCAAACACAGAAACAGAACCAACCTAGACAACCAAGAGAATGTCAAATGAGACAAAGACACGCAATAAAAGCAAACAATCTATTTCAAAAGAAAATGAAAAAAGAAAACCTAAATTTTCAAGGGAGACATTCATTAGTTAGAAGAGGTTCTTATGAACATTAATCTTATTTTTCGAATAAGTTTGAGGTGACTTTCTAATCTAAATATTGTGCCTGATGTACCAACTGCGGGTGCTTGGAAGAACCAGTAACTTGTAGCGGCACCTACTTTTTTTGACAGAGTCAAAATACAATATACATAACCAGTAATCAAATATCAACCCACAGTTTCTAAAACTATAATGAAACCAAAGCAAGAGCTTCCCTTGTGTTGCCAATTGTGCAACATAAATTCTGAATATTATATAATTTACTTTTCATTTTTATACAGACAATTCAATCTTTTGTTGAATGAACATGTGATTGTTTTCACAAGCGAAAACTTACAACACATTAACATCTATAAGGGTGTTGGGCAATTTCCTTGTGTTAAATGAATTTCTCCTGTAAGTATCTATCTTGGATGATCCACTATTACCCGCAATTCCAAACTCTTTTCTTTGTTCTTCCGCATTGAAGAATAAGTAAGATGAACACGAAGGACAGACAACATCATTTGCAAATCGAAAATTGCCTGTTCTCATGAGTTTGGAAGTTGTTTCAGCCCATACTTGCTTCAATCTAGACACATTACATAGATGGCAGAGTTTCTGAATGACATAAGAACCAAAGAATCAATCTTTTTATTCTCTCGTTTTTTGTTTTTTTTTGCCCTTAAAAGATAAATTTGTTGGGATTTGTCAGCTGGGAAATGGAAAGTAATAGATGGGGGTACCTTGAAGGCGGAGCTGGTGGCGGGGTGAAGCAGCTGTGGTGATGTGGCACAGCTGAAACCATCAACCCAACAACACCAACACCAGAGAAGAACAGTGTCTTGGCGAAACCAAACTGCCCTTTGAGTAATCGAAAAACCTTGGTAGAAAGCAATAATTTTGCAGTACTTTTTTTGAAATTTCATATTTTTTTAAAAAACTCTAAATTCAATTTAAAAATTAACCTGCAAAAATGAGTAAAATTGAAAAGGAAAAAGGTTCATATACTACTAGTTTATTTTGGTTGAAATTAGCTTATAATCTCCTTACTTTACAAAAATTAGGAATTTAGTCCCCCTACTTGTACTTGTATTTTTAGAAATTTAATTTTCTACTTTTTAAGACCATTAATATTATTTTTAATTTTTTAATTATGTTTCTGTGACAATTTGAAATAAAAAAAACTATTCACTTGATAAATAATAATTAGTATTATTAAGTATATTATATTAAGTATAAGTATATAATTAGTTATATATAACGCATATTTTATTTATATATTTATTTATATATTATTATATTATTTATATATTATTATATATTATTAATATATTTAAATTATATATTTAAATGATAATAAAATAAACAAATCAAATCTTATTTATTATATTAATCCTATAATTTGAATTTTCAAAATGGAATAGTGATAGGGGTAGGATTTTGTTTAGAAATAAGGAATAAAAAAATTATAGATAAATCCAAGCGACACTTTCTTAAATCCAAGTGATCTTTTCACAAGTGTTTCCCCTCGATCCAATCGAGAGATCGAATTGATTATAGAAACATGATCTTAATTAGTCTATTTATTAGTGAACAAGGAAAAATATTATCTAGGAGAGTAAATAGATTGACCTTAAAACAACAACGATTAATTACTAATATTGTAAAACAAGTTAGTATTTTATCTTTGTTACCCTTTCTTAATAATGAGAAACAGTTTGAAAGGAGTGAGTCGACTACTAAAACTACTACCCTTAGAACCAAAAATAAATAAGCTTATCCCTTCAATTGATTCAACATTATCAGACGTAGACTGGTGCTTTTGTCAAAAAATTCAATAATCAAAATAGTAGTGTCATAAGAAAAAATAAATAAAAGAATCGAATCCAATTGCGGAAGAAAAAATCTTTTTTTATTGAGCGTCTTCGCTCATCTTGTTTTGATGACCTTATCAAAATCAAAACTTTTTATCATATTAATTTTTACTTTACCTTCCCCGAGTTCATTCTCGAGGGAACCCCATTTCATTTAAAGCATTTCATTGGATTCCTTTCGATCTCCTTATTTTCTAATCTCATTGGAAATCATATAAAGAATTTCCTATTTGAGATAACTATTTGTGCAAGTATTTTACTATTCAGAAGCAAATCTTTCTTGTATAGATTGTATATTAATCTACAATAACTCTAAGATACCCCAACTTTGCAAATTATTACATTTATTTGAGCGATCCACAAACAATGAAAATCCCTTTCTTTCCTATCTCTATCTTTATCTCTATCCCGATGAGCTAAAACCTAAGCTCTTATTCTTTGTTGAGTAATAGTTGGAGTAAGTCTTGAATAAGCCCCTCAAAAGCTTGAAGCAAATAAACTAATTTTTGTTTGACATCTACGAGCTATATATCCCTATTTAATTCTGGTCATTGAATAAAAGAAATTTTGATGAATAACTAATTATTTCTGTAATAGCCCAGTTCAGGCCCTAGTTGGAATAGTAGTTTCGGGACCACAAATTCGAGTCAAAAAAATATTTTAATATTATTTTCAGTGTTTACAGTATGTGTTTAAACATGTGTGAAGTTTCGTATGAAAATTTTATCATTTGTGTGCTTAATTTGATAAAAGGACCTAATCGCGTAAATTGTAAAATTGGCCTTCTAATTGTTAAAGTGCCTATTTGCTATGTCTCCTTAATTGTGAGGTCCTTATGTGGTTATTTGACCATGGATTTTATTAAATGACATAAATGGACATTAGTTGGTGGAATTTTAATGATATTAATAATGTTATTTAAGTAAAATGTATATTAATGTTATTAGATTAATTAAACAAACATGAAAATTAAGCCATTATCATCATCTTGTTGCTGAAATTCAAAGAAAAAGAAAAGAAAAAGAGATAGTTAGGGTTCGGCTAGTTCAAGCATCAATTAAGGTATGAGTTTTGTTCCGTTTTTGATAATTTCTACATTTTTGTAATCGTTGCTTAGAGTTCTATCAAGCCCATGCTTCAATTTCTTAAATTGATTATGATTTTAAGATGTGCCATTGTTGATAATGTGAGTTTTATGAAGCTTGATGATAGTAAATGGAAGATAGGTGTTAGATTAGTAAGTTTTGTCTTTGAATTTTTGATTAATTTGAGTAATTTGGACTAAATTGTAAAAATGAGATTTTAAGGGACTAAAATGTGAAATAAATGATAAATATGGGTTGATAGGGACTATAGGAAAATTCGAATAAGGCATGGTTTTGATGAATTTTGTATATTTGGTGTTTTGTGTAATAAGGACTAAAATGTCAAAATGTGTAATTTTATGGGCTAAAGTGTAAAAATGCCCAAAGATGTGTTTGTGTATTAAATTAAATGTGTTGGTGATTAAATGCATTAATTTTGAATATATATAGATCAAGAAAGGAGAAATTTGGACCTAGATCGAGGCAAAAACAAAGTGCTCGATTGATCGACTAATATCGTCGTTTTTACGTTCGAGGTAAGTTCATGTATAATACATACTGTTTGTATAATGTTTTTATGTGATGCAATAAATAGAAATGAGATTGAGAAGTTGGAGTATGTGAAATGTGAATCAAATTTGAGGCACTAAGTGTGCGAGAAATGAAATAACTACGACTATTAAAAATGGCATTATGTGTGTGATATCGATATAAGTTCGGTGTAATGAAATGGCACTAAGTGTGCGATGTTATTATAGCTGCGGCTAATTAATTGGCACTAAGTGTGCGAGTTTATTGAATGTTCAAGTATGATTGAATGAAGTAGTGCATCGAGCATCGAAGTGATAAATGTGATAGACAAAAACGTGATTATACAGGTATGTACGGAACCTATGTGGTTGATGATATTGAGTATGAAGTAGATGAAAGGTTATTTAAATGAAGGATGAGATAAGTTGCATTAAAAGTTAGCTAATTGCTAAAATTATATTTTAATTGATGAGTTAAATGTGTTATATCATGAACTTATTAAGCTTTAAAGCTTACTATGTGAAATGTTCTCTGTTTTACAGTGTTATAAAGCTAGCTCAGATTCAGGGATCGTCAGCAACTCACTCACACTATCGAACATCTATTTTGGTACCATTTTGAGAGTTGTATATTTGGTATATGGCATGTATAAGCTAAAGGTATTTTGGTATATTTTGTGATGTGAATATCTAGCCATGAGATTTGGCTTATAAATATTGGTATGTATCACCTTTTAAATTGGCCGAAATGATGTGTTTGATAGGTAAGTTATATGATGTATATAATGCTTATCTGATGGTTAAAATGTGTTTTTCATATAGCAAATGGATCCCAAACGAGCGATAGTTGATGATGTTGAGAGCAATACACCTACTCCCGCTCAAGGGGCAGTGCCGACCGAATCTAGGCCAGAATCTAGTAGTCAGGGAGGAGAGGCTAAGAAAGCCTTCTTCCAAATAATGACTGAGTGGTTCATGAAATTCGTACGATCGAAGCTGTCTGCTCAACAACCTCCACCCCCACCTATTCCTCAACAAGTTTCGGTTCTGCCACAAGTAATAGATCCGATTCGATTGAATAAGCCACCTGTTGATAAGTTTCGTAAACATGAGGCTGAAGAGTTTCGGGCTACGGTTGATGACGATGCCGAGAGGGCTGAGTTTTGGCTTGAGAACACTATCCAAGTATTTGATGAGTTTTCCTATACTCCATATGAATGTATCAAATGTGTAGAATCCTTGCTTAGAGACAATGTATATCACTGGTGGAAAACGTTGACATTAGTGGTTCCTAGGGACCGGGTTACCTGAGAATTCTTTCAGACCAAGTTCCAAAAAAAGTACATAAGCCAGAGATTCCTCGATCAGAAAAATAAAGAGTTTCTGGAATTGAAACAAGGCCGGATAACTGTAATAGAATAAGAAAGAGAATTTGTATGTTTGAGTAAGTATGCTCGAGAATATGTGTCTACTGAAGAGATCATGTGTAAAAGATTTCTTGATGGATTGAACGAAGATATAAAACTGTTAGTCGGGATACTTGAACTGAAATAATTCGTAGTATTGGTTGAGAGTGCCTGTAAAGCTGATGATCTCAGGAAAGAAAAGAGAAAAGCTAATTCAGAGGCTAGAGATTCGAGAAAGAGATCAATGAATAAAACTTATCATTCCTCATTAAAAAAATCTAGAGATTTTAATGATCGATAAATAGCTTCAGCGGGATATCAGAATAGAGATCGCGAAAAGCAATATACCAACCCTAAAGCTTAAACTACCTCCGTATCTAGTGTTGGTAATGCAGAAGATGTAAAGCCTGAGTGTAAACAATGTGAAAGACGACATTTTGGAGATTGCTGGGGAAAAAGTAATATCCGAGCTTGTTACAGTTGTGGTTCACGAGATCACTTTATAAAAGATTGCCTGGAGTTAGTTGAAAAAGATAATTAGCTGAAAAAGATAATGCTCAGAACATGAGGCCGAGTAACACTGCAGTTAGAGGCAGACCACCGAGAAACACGGGAAATACGAGTGGTGGTAGAGGTGTAACGCGATACACTGCAGCGAGATCTGATGCTAGAGCACCTGCACGAGCTTACGCTATTTGAGCCCGAGAAGAAGCATCATCTCCAGATGTTATTATCGGTACTTTTACTCTCTATGATACTAAAGTTATTGCATTGATAGATCCAGGGTCTACTCATTCGTATATATGTATGAATTTAGTATCCAGTAAGACTTTACCGGTAGAGTTTACTGAATTTGTAATTAGAGTATCGAACGCCTTAGGTAAGTGTGTATTGGTTGATAAAGTATGCAAGAATTTTCCGTTGTTGATTCGGAATAATTACTTTTTAGCCGATTTGATGTTGTTACCATTTGACGAGTTTGACATAATCCTAAGTATGGATTGGCTAACGATGCATAATGCTATTGTGAATTGCAAATGGAAGATGATTGATTTGAGATGTTAGAATAGTGAGATTATCCGTATGGAATTAGATGATTTGAATGGATTGCCAGCAAGGATTTCAGTGATGTTAGCTTAGAAATATGTGAGAAAGGGTTGTGAAGCTTATTTAGCTTATGTGCTTGATACGAAAGTGGCTGAAAAAAAGATTAAATCAGTGCCAACTGTTTGTGAATATCCAGATGTGTTTCCTGATGAGTTACTGGGATTACCTCCGATTTGAGAAGTTGAATTTGGCATTGAGTTAGTATCGGGAACCACTCCGATTTTGATAGCTCCGTATAGAATGGCTCCAACCGAGTTAAAAGAGTTAAAGTCTCAGTTGCAAGAATTAACCGGTAGAGGATTCGCAAGACCGAGTTTCTCATCTTGTGGTGCACCTGTTCTGTTTGTGAAAAAGAAAGACGACACGATGAGAATGTGTATTGATTATCATCAGTTGAATAAAGTAACTATTAATAACAAATATCCTCTGCCCCGAATTGATGATTTGTTTGATCAGTTGAAAGGAGCTACTGTGTTTTCAAAGATAGATATGAGATTGGGCTATTATCAGTTGCAAGTAAAAGATGCAAATATTCTGAAAACTACTTTCCGAACGAGGTACAGACATTATGAGTTTTTGGTTATGCCTTTCGGATTAACAAATGCACCTGCTGTTTTTATGGATTTGATGAATAGAATTTTCAGACCGTATTTAGACCGATTTTTCATTGTATTCATTGATGACATTTTGATTTATTCGGGTGATGAAACTGAACATGCCAAACATCTGAGAATGGTACTACAGACTTTGCGAGATAAGTAGTTATATACGAAGTTTAGCAAATGTGAAATTTAGTTACGAGAAGTCAGTTTTCTAGGACATGTTGTGTCGGCATCTAGTATCCGAGTTGATCCGAGCAAGGTTTTGGCTATTTTAGATTGGAAGCCTCCTAGAAATGTTTATGAAGTCCGTAGTTTTCTAGGACTTGCTGGTTATTATCGACGGTTTGTAAAAGACTATTCTATGATCGCGACTCCATTGACGAAATTGCTTCAAAAAGATGTTAAATTTGATTGGTCTGAAAAATGCCAGAAAAGCTTTGATCAGTTGAAAGACCTATTGACTGAGACTCCAGTATTAGTACAACTAGAATCGGGTAAAGAATTTGTGATCTACAGTGATGCTTTGTTGAACGGTTTGGGTTGTGTTTTGATGCAGGAAGGCAAAGTTATAGCTTATGCTCGAGACAGTTAAAACCGCACGAAAAGAATTATCTGACGCATGACCTTGAATTAGCTGCGATTGTGTTCGCTTTGAAGATTTGCCGCCATTATATGTCATGTGTATTCAGATCATAAGAGTTTGAAATTCTGATGACTTAGAAATATTTGAATTTACGACAGAGAAGATGGTTAGAATTGCTAAAAGACTACGAGCTTATTATGAATTATCATCCGGGAAAAGCAAATGTTGTTACTGATGCTTTGAGTCGGAAATTATTGTTTGCATTATATGCCATGAATGCTCATTTAGTTTTGTCTGATGATGATTCGGTTTTAGCGGAATTGAAAGCGAGACCTTTGTTCTTACAATAGATTATTAATGCTCAAAAGATTGATAATGAGATTTTAGCAAAACGAGCTTAGTGTGATATGAATTCTGATTCTGAATTTCGAGTTGATAATGATGATTGTTTGAGATTTCGAGGTCGGGTTTGTGTTCCGAAAAATTCAGAGTTAATTCAGATGATTTTGAATGAAGCTCATAGTAGTCGGTTATTTGTGCATCTGGGTAGTACGAAAATGTATAATGATTTGAAACAGCTTTATTGGTGGCATGGTATGAAAAGAGATATTTCAGAATTCGTTTCGAAATGTTTGATCTGTCAGCAAGTTAAAGCTGAACATCAGGTGTGGAAATAGGATAGAGTGATGATGGATTTTGATTCCGGAGTGGAAATAGGATAGAGTGATGATGGATTTTGATTCTGGAGTGGAAATAGGATAGAGTGATGATGGATTTTGTATCGGGTTTACCTCTATCACCGAGTAAGAAAGATGCAATCTGGGTTGTTGTTGATAGATTGACTAAATTGGCTCATTTTATCCCGGTTTGTACAAATTATTCACTTGATAAGCTTGCTGAATTGTACATTTCTCAGATTGTGAGATTGCACGGAGTACCTATTTTTGTTGTATCGGATAGAGATCCGAGGTTCACATCACGGTTTTGGAAGAAACTGCAAGATGTTTTAGGTAGGAAATTACACTTTAGCACTGCTTTTCACCTATAGACGGATGGTCAATCTGAGCGGATTATTCAGATACTTGAGGATATGTTGAGATGTTCTATTCTTGAGTTTGAAGGTACGTGGGAATGATATTTGCCACTGATTGAATTTGCATATAATAATAGCTTTCAACCAAGTATCAAAATGGCTCCTTACGAAGCTTTGTACAGTCGCAAATGTCGAACACCGCTATATTGGACAGAGCTTGGTAAGAATAAGATTCACGGGGTTGATTTGATCAGATAAACAAAAGAAAAAGTGAAAGTAATACGAGATAGTTTGAAAGTAGCTGCGAATTGTCAGAAATTGTACGCAAATTTAAAAAGAAAATATATTGAATTTGAAATCAGCGACAAAGTATTTTTGAAAGTGTCTTTGTGGAAGAAAATGCTTCGATTTGGCAGAAAAGGCAAATTGAGTCCAAGGTTCATCGGGCCGTATGAGATTATGGAACGTATTGGGCTGGTTGCTTATAGATTATTGTTGCCACCAGAGCTAGAAAAGATTCATGATGTGTTTCATGTATTGATGCTTCGAAGATATAGATCAGATCCTTCACATGTCATTTCTTTGACTGAGGTTGAAATTCATTCTAATATGTCTTATGATGAAGAACCGATACAGATTTTAGCTCGTGAGATCAAAGAGTTGAGAATTAAGAAAATTGCATTAGTGAAAGTGTTGTGGCATCGAAACGGGGTTGAAGAAGCCACATGGGAGCCCGAGGATACTATGAGAAAACAATATCCAAACCTATTCACTAGTAAGATTTTCGGGGACGAAAATCCCTAAAGGGGAGAGTTGTAACAGCCCGGTTCAGACCCTAGTCAAAATAGTAATTTCGGGACCACAAATTCGATTAAAAAAATATTTTAATATTATTTTCGGTGTTTAAAGTATGTGTTTAAACATGTGTGAAAGTTTCGTGTGAAAATTTTATCATTTGTGTTCTTAATTTGATAAAAGGACCTAATCGCGTAAATTGTAAAATTGGCCTTCTAATTGTTAAAGTGCCTATTTGCTATGTCTCCTTAATTGTGAGGTCCTTATGTGATTATTTGACCATGAATTTTATTAAATGACATAAATGGACATTAGTTGGTGGAATTTTAATGATATTAATAAGGTTATTTAAGTAAAATGTATATTAATGTTTAATTTAATAAAAATATGAAAAACCAGCAACTTTCAAACCTCCCATGGCATTTTTTCTGAATAAAAATGATGATATCTCTAGATTTTTCGATTTTTTCTTTATTTTATATGTTTAATTTGCAAAATTTCCAATTTTGCCCTTGTTTCTCCTTATTTTTTTTGCGGATTTTTTTGCCCAAATCGTCCAGCCCATATAATTTGGGTCTAATTCCTTTTAAATCCCTCCTTATTAGTCACTTAAGTTATTTAATCACTTTAGCAAATTTTGCACTATTTTCAATTTAGTCCTTTTTAATTAATTGACTAACTAAACGTTAAAATTTTCTAACAAAAATTTAATACTAACTTAATAACACTCCATAAATATTTATAAAATTATTTATGGCTTGGTTTATGAATTCGAGGTCTCGATACCTCGTTTTCAACCTGATTTTACCTAATTAATTCTTTTAAATCACAAAATTCACCAATTAAAAAATACTTCTATAATCACACTTGACTCATAGGTATTGATTTATTAAATTTTCAACTCACTTGTCGGATTTAGTGATCCCCAAATCACTGTTTTCGACATCACTGAAATTTGGGTTGTTACAAGTTGTTTCTTTTTTTCTAAGCCCATGATCTAAATAAGTCGCACATACACCCTAGTACATGTTCCTCGGCGCTAACGACATCCCCTAAGAGTAGGGGATTTCATGACATTTCTAATCGGTTGTCTTGCTTTTCTAATAAGTTGTTTAATAGTTGGCATACTAAATCATATACGTAATAGACTGGTTTAGATTGATCTTAACCAGATGATTTTGAATTACTTTTTTTCTATTTAATAGATTAATAAAATATTAACCCTTTAAGCTTAAGTTAAGAAGGAAATGAAGAAAGGGATTAAATCAATCTTGATTGAATTATGGATTGGTGTTAAATCGTTTCTATTACTATTTGTTATTTAACTTATTTAACCAGTACGAGTTCCACAATTCCATGAGCTTGGGCTTTTGTTGCTGACATAAAAACATCTCTTTCCATATCTTCAGATACAACCCATAGGGGCTTGCTCGTTCTTTGTACATAAACCCTTGTGAGGCTTTCGCGAAGTTTCAGTAGTTCTTTCGTTTCCAAGATAAATTCTCTTGTGTGTACCTCATAAAAAGAACTAGTAGGTTGATGGATCATTACCCTGATGATATAACATAATAAAAGGATCTTTTAACTCACATAATGAGGCAAGAAGAATAGCTAAAAATAGCTAAAAAGAGCTAAAGAATAGAAATAAGAAAAAAAAAGATAGAACTGAACAACCGTACATGCATTTTTATGCATTGCACACTACTTTACAATGGAATTCTATTTTTTCTTTCATCAAAAAAGGAAAAAGAGAAAATATAGAGTGTGTCTATTAGACCCAAGTCACTAAATAATCCAATTATCACCCTTCTTTTTTTCGGAAAAGTTCAAAAAAACTATGATGGCTCCGTTTCTTTATATATTTATTTCGTCTGTGATTTATCAATCCCAAAGTTTCTTTTCTTTTTGAAAAAAGAAAGAAAGAAAAGTAGTCTTTTTTTCGTACTCTTTTATTTTATAACATAAATATTGTTAATAGCCTCTCGTGTGAAAAGAAAAGAAGTTTGTGACACTGAGATGGGCCCACGACAACTAAGATAAAATTGGAAATGCTCTTTCTCTCATACTACTCTTTCGATACATAATCTTATATTTTGAAAAAAAAGAAATAAAAAAATTTTCGTATTGAATTCGAAGTGTCATGCTATTATTACTTACTAATTCATATTGCATATGGTGAAGACATAGTCATATTTCATATGGTGAGGGCATAGTCTTCTTTTTTCTTTCCATCAAATAAAAAAAAACTTATTGGCGCCGAGCGTGAGGGAATGCTAGACGTTTGGTAATTTCTCCTCTGACCAGGAAAAATGATCTGTAACAACCCGTTTTCAATGAAATTAGAATAGTGGTTTCGGGACCACAAATCCGAAGTTAAAAGAAAATTTATTTTAATATTATTTTATGGTCTACTGTATGATAGGAATATTGTATTAAAATTTCGTTAAGAAAGTTTCCTGATTACATGTCTAATCTGATAAAAAGGACTAAATTGCATAAACTGCAAAAGTTGAATTCTAGTAGCTAAAGGTATCAAATAGCTATGGAATTTAAAATTGGAGGTCCTTATATGGAAAATAAACTGTTTAGAGGAGTTAGTAGATAAGGATGATTATTAATCATTGGAATTTAGTAAATTATTAAGGTTAATTTTGGAAAGTAAATGACAAAATGATGATAAATAAATAAAATAAAACGAATTGTTATCATTTTCATTATCTTTCCTAAAATAAAACATGGAAACCCTAGCCATGAAAGCTTGAAGATAGACAAGCTTATTTTACTTAATTAGGTGAGTATTCTTGTCCCCTTTTTAATGATTTTTATGTTTTCGAGATCGTAATAGTTTAATCTAGCTATCTCGGGGATTAATTTGCAAAATAGTTAAAGCATTAGGGTTTTTCCATGAATGAATTTAGTTTAATTTTGAATTTTTATGGTAGGAAATGAAAGGTTATTGTTAGATAAATAACTTTTGTAAAGAGAATTTTGATGAAATTATGAATTAGGGACTAGAATGAAAAGATGATAAATTTATGGAAAAATTCTAAATTTTTTGAAATACATCGGCAACTATTGATATGTATAAAAATTCAGCTAGGTTTGAATAAAAATTAAATTGTATGAATTTCATTTTTCAAGCCTAGAGACTAAATTGTAATTAATTAAAAGTATAGGGGCAAAATAGAAATTTTACCAAAATATCTGTGTTGGATTGAATTAAAATGTATTGTATTAAATTGAGTTAAATTCATTCATATAGATCCAGATAAACTTGGTACAGAATTGATCGAGGAAAAGAAAAAAGTATCAGATTAGTAGCTTATAAATCTATGTATACTTGTCGAGGTAAGTTCGTGTAACTAAATTGTATATTTTTATGTTTTGAATTGAATATTGTTATGTATGTGAAATGTGTAATTTCCATGTAAAATACTGATCACATATCCAACAAGTACCGAGTCCCATTTGAACTTTAGAAATTGGATGGATACAAATGACATGTCATTAAGGGCTCCCGATTGGTTGTCGTCTTGCATGCGTTGCAGATACACCACAGCTCTCACGAGCTTTCCATTATTTAGCTCTTATGAGCATCCCGATATTTGGCTCTCTTGAGCTTCCCGATAAATTGCTCGTAAGAGCTTCCCATTATGCAGCTCACATGAGTTTCCCGTTATATGGCTCAAAAGAGCTTCCCATTTACATGTTCGTATGAGCATTCCTAAATATGAATTGATGGATTACAGTTTTTTTACACATTGTGTGTACTTCCCGTGTATCCAACGATATTTTATATGTTTCAACGGGCACAGTTCTGTTACGAGATTATATAAGAATGACATGAACTGTTACTGGGATTTATGTGAAATACATGGAAATGATCTTACATGATATATTGAAACATGAAATGGAATGATACATGTATATGGAACTTGCTTGGTGATTATGTTCACCCATGTTTATGGAATATTACATGCGAATCACATGGCTAACATGTTGAGGATATGTGTATAGGCTTTTGGCCAAATTGGTTTGGATATGTTATGAATGCTTACCTTAAATGTGAATAAATGGTAAGTTAAATTCCATGTTATACAGAATTACTAAGCTTAAATGCTTACTTTGTTTTATTTTCCATGTTTTATAGTAATTCAGAAGCTTGATTTTGTTGGAAGTTGGTTGGAGCTACTTCACACTATCCATCAGCCTTTTTGGTACATATAGCAAACTAATTTTGGTTGTAATAGCATGTATAGGTTTATTTGACCAATGATGGCATACAAATATTTTATTGATATTAGCAATTTGTATGGCTTGTATTTGGTATATTTTGATGTATATATACTTGTGGCCTTATCATGTCTGATGTGTGCTTGAAGTGTTTAAATGATGGATAATTTATAAGTATATTTATGATTGGTATGAGATAGTATATTTGGTAAAAATATGCATATTTATGTATTTGGTCAATTTGGTAAGTTTGAATACTTAGATATATGTGGTGATATGTTGTAACAACCCATTTTTAGTGAAATCGAAATAGTGGTTTCGGCACCACAAATCTGAGTCCGAAAAGAAAATTTATTTTAATAATATTGCATGGTTTGCATTATGATAGTAATGTCATATAAAAATTTCATTAAGAAAATTTTACCGATAACATGTTTAATTGATAAAAGGACCAAATTGCATAAAATGCAAAAGTTGAATTCTAGTAGCTATAGGTATCAAATAGTTATGGAATTCAAAATTGGAGGTCTTTATATGGAAAATAGACCATTAAGAGAAGTTAGTAGATAAGTATGGTGATTCATCCATGGAAAATTAATTAAAGAAAATGACTAAATTGGAAAGTAAAAATAATAAAAGATGATAAGTAATTAAATGATGAAAATATCATATTTTTCATCATCTTTCCCAAATTATTTTATGGAAACCCTAGCTAAGAGAAGAGAACTCAAGCAAGCTTATTTGGCTTAATTGGGTAAGCATTCAAGTCCTGTTTTAATGGTTTTTATGTTTATGAGATCGTAATAGAATAATCTAGCTATCTCTGGGATTAATTTGCTAAGTTATCAAGGTACTAGGGTTTTTCCATTGATGAATATGGATGAATTATGAAGTTTTATGGTAGAAAATGAAAGGTTGTTGATAGATAAACAACTCTTGTAAAGTGAATTTTGATGAAATTATGATTTAGGGACTAAATTGAAAAGTTGTAAAATTCATAGAAAATTATAATTTTTATGAAATACATGGGCTGCAAATGTTATATGTAAAAATCTGTTAGGCTTGGAATAAGGATTAAATTGTATGAATTTCATTTTCGAGCCTAGGGACGAAATCATCATTAATTAAAAGTATAGGGGAAAATGGTAATTTTTCCTAGGATGTGAATTGAATTGAATATTAATTGTATTAAATTGAGCTAAATTTAGTTGTATAGATCCGGATAGATCAAATACGGAGCTAGATTGAGGTAAAGAAAAGTAAAGGATTAGTAGCATATAAGTTTACGAACATTGTCGAGGTAAGTTTGTATAACTAAATTGTGTATATTTATATGTTTGAATTGGATATTGTATATGAAAATTTTATAATTGCCATATGTATGAAATTGATCACATATTCAATGATACCTGATAAATAATAAGTCCCGTTTAGATAAATGAGATTCGATGGATACAGGGTTCCCGAATTGGTTGTAGTCCTGCATATGTTGCGGACACACCATAGCTCAAAAGAGTGTCCCATTATTAGCTCTCATGAACATCCTGATATTTGACCCTCTCGAGTTTTCTATTATATGGTTATTGAGAGCTTCCCGTTAATAGCTCTTCGGAGCATCCCGATTGGTTGTGATTTTGCATGTATTGTGGATACACCACAACTTTTATGGGCATCCCGATATATGGCTCTTCGTGAGCTTCTCGATTAAAGGCTCTTTGTGAGCTTCCTGATTAATAGCTCTTCAGGGCTACTTGATATGGCTTGCTCGAACTTCTTAATATATGGCTATTCGAGGCTTCCCAATTAATGGCTCTTCAGAGCTACCTGTTATTGGGTCGCATGAGCTTCTTGATTATGGCACTTATGAGCTTTCCATTATATAGCCCAGATAAGCTTCCCGTTACATGGCTCACATGAGTTTCCTGTTATATGGCTCGAGAGAGGGCTTCCTAATTATGTGCTCTAATGAGCACCCCTGAATATGAATTGACGATTTCAGATTTGTACATTTCAAGTGTACTACCCTTGCATCCATTGATATTTTAAATGATTCAATGGGTAAAGTTCTGACATGAGATGATATGAATTCTAGATGAATTACTATGAGAAATATTTGAAATGATAAATACATGTATGTGGAAATTGAATATTGATGAGCTCATACATGTTTCTTGATATTTATGTGAATTACATGACTAACATGCTTGATAAGGATATGTGTTTAGGCAAGTGGCCAATTTACTTTGGATGTATTTTGTATACTTACCTTAAATGTAAATGAATGGTAAGTTAAATTCCCATTATACAAACTTACTAAGCTTTAAAGCTTACCCTGTTTATTTTCCCTATTATATAGTATTCGAAAGCTCATAAAGGTTGGAAGCTGGTCAGAGCTACGCTACACTATCCTTCAGCTCGTTTCGGTATAAATAGTAAAATTTCTTTTAGTTATAATGGCATGTATGAGTTAAGTTTGACCAAATGATGGAAAATTTGTGTTGGTTGTAATTTTTTATTGGTATGGTTTATGTGAACATATTTTGAAGTAAATATATATGTGTGTGGTTTTATCATGTTTGATATGTGTTTGGTATAATTAAGCAAATATGAGTTTTGATCATCATAGTAAATGAGAATGCTAAGATATATGTGATAAAATGACTTGTTTAAGACTTGGTTTGGTTTGATTTGAGTGTTTGGCATTGCCTTGTGAATGTATTTATATGTTGAAGTAGGTGTGAGACAAGTTGGGTGAAAATAAGGCTTAAAAATGACCTTATTTTATCCACACGGGTGTGTGTCTCAGCTATGTGTGACACACGGCCTGTCACATAGACATGTGTTTTAGCCATGTGTCCTCTACATCTTTAAAATTCAAAATAGAATGCTCAGGATTTTTCATACGGCCTGGCACACGGGCGTGTGGCTTCGCCGTGTGACCTCTACACCTACACACGGCCTAGCATACGGGCGTGTGACTTGGCTGTGTGACCCAAGTTAGAGAGTTACACAGGTACAGACACGGGTTGAGACACGATCGTGTGCCCTACTTCGAATGTCCACACGGCCTGATCACAAGGGCGTGTATCCCCTGCACATTGGAAAAATTTTGGGATTTTGCCAAAAAATTCTCTGAGTACCCAGTTTAGTCCTGACCTATTTCTAATGTATGTTTTGGTCCACAATACATTGATCGGTATCAAACCCACGGTTTAGTCGATTCTTGGACTAACATATCATGCACGAGTCTAGCTATACATGTCATTATATATAACCTGTGATAGTGTGATATCTCATGACCATTTTAAACATGTTTTTCATATAGTAACGTCATCCAACAGAGCTGAATCTGAAGAAGCTAAGAGCAATGCTCAAGCTTTAGTTCAAAGAGCGGCTTCAAGTAGTAGAAGGCCCGTATCTGAGGGCCGAGGAGGATAGGCTAAAAAAGCCTTCTTCCAAATGATGAATGAATGGTTTACCGAATATATAAGAACAAATCTGGCTATGCAACAACCTCTACCCCCTCTTGTTTCTCAACCAGTTCCTGATAGGCCACAAGGTACAGAACTTGATAGAGCCAGTAAGCCTCCTGTAGATAAAATTTGCAAATATGGGGCAGAAGAATTTAGAGCTACAGTTGAAAATGATCCAGAAAGGGCTAAATTTTGGTTGGAAAATACTATCAGGGTTCTGGATGAATTGTCTTGTACACCAGCTAAATGTCTGAAATGTGTTGTATTCCTGTTAAAAGACTCAACTTACCAGTGGTGAAATACACTATTTTTGTTGTATCGAAAGAGATGGTCACTTAAGAATTTTTCCAAACTGAGTTAAAAAAGAAGTATATCATTAAGAGATTCCTAGATCAGAAACGGAAGGAATTTTTAGAGCATGAACTAGAATTTGTTCGACTGATTAAATATGCCAAAGAGTGTATCCCGACTAAAATTGCCACCTGTAAACTGTTTGAAGAGGGATTAAACGAAGACATAAAGTTGTTAGTTGAGATTCTCGAGTTGAAAGAATTTGTTGTACTGGTTGATCGAGCTCATAAAGCCGAAGAGCTGAGTAAAGAAAAGAGACAAGATGAGATGAAAGATTGGACTTTGAGTAAAAGATTTACAGGGAAGTCATACCAGTCAGCTTCAAAGAAATAAAAAAGTGAAAGACTCATATGTTCCAAAAACAACCTTTCAGAACCAGATACGGGTATTATGAATTTTTAGTAATGCCATTTGGCTTAACTAATTCACCTGCAGTATTTATGGATTTAATGAATAGAATTTTCAGACAGTATCTAGATAAATCTGTGGTGGTATTTATTAATGATATTCTGGTATATTCCCAAGATGAAACCGAACATGTTGACCATTTAAGAATTGTTCTGCAAACACTGCGTGAGAAATAGTTGTATGCTAAATTCAGTAAATGTGAATTCTGGCTTCGAGAAGTTGGTTTTCTTGGACATATAGTATCTGCTGAAGGATCAGAGTTGATCCGAATAAAATTTCAGTAATTGTTAACTAGAAACCACTAAAAAATGTGTTTGAAGTCAGAAGTTTTCTGGAATTAGCCGGTTATTATCGAATGTTCGTACAAGGGTTTTCGATGATAGCTTTCCCAATGACATGGCTATTACAGAAAGATGTGAAATTTGAATGGACCGAAAAATACAAGTAAAGCTTTGATCGGTCAAAAACCTTGTTGACCGAAGCATCAGTTCTGGTTCAGCCTGAATCGGGTAAGGAATTTTTGATTTACAGTGATGCGTCATTGAATGGTTTAGGCTATGTATTGATGCTAGAAGGTAAAGCAATAGCTTATGCATCTAGACAGCTAAAACCATATGAAAAAAAATTACCCGATACATGACCTGGAATTAGCAGCTATTGTATTTGCTTTGAAAATTTGGCGAAACTATTTGTTTGGTGAAAAATGTCACATTCTCAAGCATTTTGAAACCATAGGGAGAAGAAAGGAACATAGGTGATAGTGGAATGAAAGAAAATTTCATTCTCATTCTCATGGATTTCGAAACCATAGGGAGAAAAAAGAAAGCTTGGACGGCCAAAAGGGTTTTTAAGCATTCAAGCTTCAATTGGTTAGTCATTTTAGTTTATTTTCTTGTAATTTTTACTTTTTTGGAATCCCAGTACATAGAGCTAGTCGACCCATATTATAATTTTTAGTATTATTCAGGATTGATGAAGTTACCATTGTCGATTTGTTTTCAAGGGTTCAATTTGATATATTTTAAAGTTAGAAGTGAAAAAGGACTAAATAGTGAAATTAATTGTTGATTTTGAGCAATAGGGGCTAAATTGTAAAAATTTTAAAATTGAAGGGTAGAATTGAAAATAGGGAGCTAAATTTAGCTTAGAGTGAACTTAGTATAAAAATTAGAGGTTAAATGTGAAGATTTAATTAGTCTCAATTTTGGGACTAAATTGAAGATTAAGCAAAATGTAGTATAAAATTTGAAATTTAATGAAAGTTTAGTTGTGTATTATTGATATATTTTAATTATTTTATTTTGTAACAATTGTTGTTCTAGAATCTTCGAGTAAAAAGGGGAAAGACAAGGTCGACATCGGGTAGCTCGAAATATACAGTTTGTATTTCTATAATTCGAAACAAATTATAAATTATTACATATTGAATTGTTTGCATATGATAAGTATTTGAGGCGAACATTCTTGTACTTTGGGTTGAATTGAATTGATTGATTATTAGAATGAATTAATTATGAATATTAAGAAATGTAATGTTTTTATGAATATTGAATGGAATATGGGTATTAAGAAAAGTTGGTTGCTATCAAATTGAATATATTTTTATACGTGAGAATGTACATATATGAAAATGAGACATTGGTTATTTTGAAAAGTGAAATGAAACCCTATTTATTGTTTCGGGTTAAGTCAGATATAAATGGCATGCCATAGGACAAGAAGAGTTCAGGGAGTTCTCCGACTTCGAGTCGATGAGGCATTGGGTGCCAATTTGCTTCGGTTTAACCGATGAGGCACTGGGTGTCAATCTATTATAATGCTGAGCGTAATCATTTCTTCTGATTTATCCGATGAGGCACTGGGTGTCAAACTGGTGTGTTGTTTGGATCGTATATCCGTCCAAGTCTGAGTCACATTGATAGGAAAATAAATTATAACAATCGATGAGCTAGATATTGAAATAACAAAGGATGAGAAATTAAAATGAGATGTGAAATGGTAAATTTTGTTATGAATATTGATAAATTATGATTGATGAACTCATGGATTGGAAATGGAAATAAATAATGTCATTATATGAGTTGATTTATCAATTGAGTAATGAATAATATTATTGTTATGTTGTAACATCCCCACTTTTAAGAAAAAGAGAGAGAGAGAGAAGAAGAAGGATGTTTATGGTAGAAGCCCTTGAATAAGTTATTTATAAAGAAATAGTAGTATAAGAAATAATGATAGTTTTTAAAGAAAACTATCAAACATGAAAACACAGAGGATTTTTAGTAGGAGCATGTGGTTAAGTTAAAAATTCGGTATTGAGTTTAAGGATTAAATTGAATAAATTAGAAAAGTATAAAGACTAAAGTGCAATTATCCTATTTAATTTTGATGGAAATGACTTAACGGCAATTTTACCATTACTTAAAAAAATCAATGGTTTCCTGATGGCTTTTAAATATTTTTATTAAGTAATAATATTTTAATAATTAATATTAGAATATATAAAAAATAAAGAGAAAAAGAGAGAAAGATGTTCATCTTTCTTTCTTTTTCACGTCAAACAAAAGGGGGAAAGAAAAAAAAATTGCTTCTATTATTTTCCTTCAAATTCAAGTATAAGGCATGATTTTTCTTCAAACTTTTCTTAGATTTTGAAACTTTGAAGCTTGCTTTACATATATATACCAACAGTTTTTGATTTTATCAAGTATTTTGAAAGTTGTCATTAAATGAAATTGATGGAAACTTAGAAAACTTAAGTGAAGTAGGTATGATTTTGGTATATTTTTCTATGTTAAAAGGGAAGTAGAGAACATTGGTCATTTTGTGTAATATTGGTGCTAAATGATAGCTTGTGAAGTAGTGAGTACTCTGGTGAAGACAAAATTGAAAACGGATAATCGAGCCGAAAGATATGCGAATTTCGGACTAGAAAACTTAAGTTGCCAATATGAGTAATCATGCATATTTAAGTTTGTTTTTATTAGTTTTAGTTTTAGAATGGATAAATGATGTTGTTTAGTATTGAATTGCTTCAATTGTAGCTAAAAACAAAGCGAACATCTTGAAGGAGAAAGGCAAAGAAAAAGAGTAAAGCGATTAAAACTTCGGTTTGTGCTAATATCTTATTTTCATTACATAAAGCTTTAGAATATATAGTTTATTATGACTAGTTATACTGATTTTATTTTATTTTTATGAGTTTTGGATGAGTTTGAATGATTTAGTTAATATTTATAAAATTATGTTTCGAGATGAATCCTATGTTTTTCATATAATCAAATTAGCAAATTCATGGTTATGATTTGTGATAAACCGTAATTTATACATAATTTTACCCCATGCTTAACGGATTTTATGGATGAATTTTCCTTCGAATTAGTGAATTCGATGCTCCTAATGCCTTAATTTCATGATTTATACTTAGGTGAGCATAGGAGAGTAAAAAGAACGAGAAACGGGCCAAAAATGGAGAAAATGGGCCAAAGTACAAAATCAACACGGCCTGGACTTCGTCACACGGGCAGCCCACGCGGCCGTGTCAATTTGGCAGAATCGAAGCACGACTCACACGGATAGAACACACGCCCGTGCCATTCTAACAGGCTCGAACACGGCCTAAAGTAATCGCACATGGGTATGTCACATGGGTGTTTCCCTGTCGGGCTCAAGTTGAGTCCAATTCGGAAAAGGCCACTTTTGAGGGCTCGCAGGCATTCCAAAGCCTATAAATACACCCTAGAGGAGGAAGAAAGGGATACATGGAGGGAGGAAGGAAGGAATTACTTGAAGGAAGCCGATTGATTCATCTTAGAAGCCGGATTCATCATCAAGACTGAAGATCTCCCCTCAATTTACCGTCAGGAGTTTTGGGTTTTCTTTATGTTTTGTATTCATTATTCTTCTGAGATGTTTTCCTTTTTAGTTATGAACTAAATCCCCTAAATACCTATGGGGAATGAAACCTAAGAGGAATCTTGTTATTATTTTCTGAATTGTATGATAAATATTTAACTTGTTCTTAATTATGTGTTCTTAATTCTTGTTTTGATATCCCAGGATACTGATTTAAGATAAGCTCTTATTTAGATGAGGAATAGACTCTGTCTAAGAGTACATTTATCATAATTAAGCGGAGTTGATTGCGCGCCTAGAGATAGGGTGATAAGATTTTACCGGATTAGTGTGAAACCTAATAAGGGGATCCATAGATCGAGTTAATGCAACCCTAATGTGTTAATTAGAGAAAGGTCTCAATTATTCAACCTAGGGATTAGACGTTATTAGTCTTGAATAGGGATAATAACATAACTTAGGGAATCTCTGCGGAACAAGTTAAATGAATAAATCGTTCGATTCGGAGCCAGAATAACGAGTAAAGTCTAGGAGGATTTTTCCTTAGGTATTGTCTTAATTCAATCGTTTTCCAAAAGTAATCCCCCAATTCTGCTTTCTGTGAGTTCTTAGTTTAGATAATTAGTTAGTTAAAACAAAACCCCCTTTATTCTTAGGTTAGATAATAAAAAGACAGTCATTACTAGTGCTTTTAGTTCCTTTAGGTTCGACAATCCGGTCTTACTAAAACTATACTACTGTTCGATAGGTATACTTGCCTACATCGTGATAATAGTTAGTTCCCAAGAACAATACATTATAAATATTTAAAACCTATATCGTGAAAATCGCGATCAATTTGGATTTGAGTATTATGATTTTAGATGATTGAGCAAGAAAATGATTAATATGTTTTGTAACACCCCAAACCCGGCCCAGACGTTATGACCGGATCTGACATGCCACATCGAAGCTTTCAAAACATTTTATATTGTTGATCCAGAATAACTTACTTAGTGTTTTAAAAGATAATTTCATTATAGGTTAAAGCGAATGGAAGCTGTGCACCAGGTAGGAAACTGGAAAAGAGGTGGTGAGTCCATCGGATTGCTTAAGTACCAAGCTCCCTTCGGATCCAATCCTAGACATGCATACCGCCATTGCCACACCTTAACGTCATGGATATTTCTAGGAAACCGATTTGATTAAGTCATTTTTAGGAAAAGTGATTAATTTTATAAAAAACTTTCATTGCGGAAGCTTTGCTTGTTGTCGTGTTATTTTGAAATCAATTGTAGTTTTTGAAAACGCGCCCTAAAGCTATCCAATTTCAACAGTTAAAATAAGTAATACCTATCTTAGTAATACATATTAAAACCATCAAAAATAATTAAGCGGCCTTATTACATTTAAAAACCCAAAACTTCAAACGTAAATAAAAGGATGTCCAGTTCACCAGAAGAAAATCAAACTTTCAGAACGGGTGGCCACTCCGAATTCCCTCACAGCTCCAAGCCCACTATGGTTAGGGATTTCCTGTGTGGATGAAAATAAAAGGAGTGACTTTGGGGAAACTCAGTGTGTAAGGAAAACCCATTCAAAGCCCAAGTCAGCTCAAGCCTATTGGGCCTAAGCCCATTCAGGTAACAGTGGTGCTGGACCAGAGCCCTTTTCAGATTACAATAAACTTGGCCTTAGCCCCTTATTCAGATAACAGTATGGCCCATAGGCCTATTTCAAAATACATGCAACATCAATAACATATGCAAGCCCATTTGGGGAGACTACTCAACCCACCAACCACTACACTCCACCCGTACCAGCCCTACACTCCATGTGGGGAATAGCTCAACCCACCCAGCCCAACACTCCACAGTTGCAGCCTTGCTGCTCAGTTAACAGTAAATTGAAGCAAAGCCTCCAGTACGTGGACAAGCCACTTTCAGTACTTCCTCCGTCAATATCCCAATCCCATGCATCAGATAATAACAACATGGCATGCAGTAAATAACAACAGTCAAACATGCATTTAGGTCAATTTAACCCTAGGGGTATTTCGGTAATTTATCTACTAGGGGTAAAACTGTAAATTTTCCACTTTTAAAGGTATTTCAGTAATTTATCTATTTTAGGTTTTTTCATGCATATTCTTACTTTTCACATACTAACAGAATCACGTACCGAGGGTTCTTACCGAAATAGGCCCGTTGGCTCATCATTCCAATTTTGGCCCATTAAGCCCAAAAATATTGAGGGCACAGAAATCATGCACTTTGCAGTCCAAATTTTGCAACTTTCCAAAAACATTAATCGATTTACCTCACAAGCATTCACACACTCGCAAATCTACAAAATACCACTTTTCGGCATTTCGGCTTTTCGACTTTTGCCGATCCAGACTAAGAAAGAGGGTGTTAGTTGCACACCTGTTTGCGACGATATTGACGAGATCCACACACGAACCGCCTACAATTAGATTACTAACACGTTAATCTAACTATTCAAATAAAAACTACGTATTAACCCCTTATAATATTCGGCCAACCACACCTACAGATCATAGTAAGCTTATAAGAAAACAATGAGCAACTCATTAACAAATTTTTGTCAATGTTTACCACATAATCATAATTTCACTGCAAGCTGTCTTCCTGAGCAAAAGTAACTAAATTATTTATAACTGGAGCTACGAAACTCTAAATCAAGTGCCGTTAATTTTCCTTGAAAATAGACTCATATATCTTCTATCCATAAAATTTTCAGAATTTTTGGTATGGCCAATCAATACCAGATTTTTCTTAAAGTTTCCCATGTTTCACTGTTTGACTAATCTAACCACTCTTCATTACGAATCAAATTTCTCATTGTACAGAATTCAAAATATGTTCTCGTTTATTCCATTTGAAACTAGACTCATTAAGATTTAATTACATAATTTATGTAGCTTCTAACTCATCTCGCACAATTTGTGGTGATTTTCCAAAGTCACGTTACTGCTACTGTCCCAAGCAGATTTATTACCAAATCACTCTTTCACACCTAACTTGCTTGCTTGTTATTTAAACATGTATATCACCAATCAATCATCACATATCTATGATTTTACTTAAGTATAATCTTCATTTCATCATTTTAAAGCACAACATGTTAGCCGATTTTTCCCATTAGCATCTAAGGCACATGCATGCTCATTTGTTTGGCTCAACTTCACCTATCTTCCATTTTTCATCAAAAGAACATGAAACAACAACCATTTCCTTCATTTTAATTCATGACTAAATGCTCACAACACAACTAAATACCAAAATATGCTTCAAGAGTTAACGTAGAATCAAGAAGAACTCATGAACATCAAGATAGAAGCAAACTACCATGAACTTACCTTCAATTTTCTTCCCCAAGTGACCGAACATTCAAGAGCTTTCTCCTCTCCTTTCTCTTCTCTAACTTTAGGCTATGATGAACAAAGATGGACAAAACTTTGTTCTTTTCACCCCTTTTTCTTTTGATAAAATTTCATATTTCATCCATTTAATTCTTTAATACAAAAGACATGAAATTCCAATCATGGAACATTTACCTAACCCATTATCATGGAACATTTACCTAACCCATTATCAATTTGTATCAATTTGTACCATAAATTATGGATATCAAGTACACATTTTGTCTACAACAACATGATGGCTGGCCACTTCATGTAAAATGGGAGGTTTGTCATGCAAATCCTCCTATTTTGCACTTCTATTTATTTGGCCACTTTAATTTAGCCTATAGCATTTTGAAACATTTTCACATAGGTCCTATTTCATAATTTCACCCTCTTTTTCTTATGGAACAAAAATTAACTAAAATTGTCGGGTTCTATCTTAAGCTTGGGCCTTCTAGAGGCCCACTAACATAATTAAACCTATGCCAACATTCACAGAATTCCCGAAAATTGGGGCGTTACAACTCTACCCTCCTTAAAGAAATTTCGTCCTCGAAATTTACCTGATCCAACTAGTTGAGGGTATTGTTGATGCATAGTCTCTTCTGATTCCCAAGTAGCTTCTTCCCTTCCATGATTACGCCAAAGTACTTTCACTAACGGGACAGCTTTCCTTTTGAGAACCTTAACATCTCGAGCCAATATTTGCACAAGCTCCTCCTCAAAGGTCAATTCAGTCTGAACTTCAATTTCTGCAACTGGCAGGACATGAGCAGGGTCAGCACGATAACGCCTTAACATGGAGACGTGAAAAACATATTGAATCCTGTCTAACTCTGGAGGCAATTCCAATTGATAAGCCACTGGGCCTACTCGCTTCAAAACCCGATAAGGCCCAATAAACCGCGGGCTCAACTTGCCCTTCTTACCGAACCTTAATATCTTCTTCCAAGGAGAAACCTTTAAGAAGACCATATCACCTACTGAGTACTCAATCTCCTTACGCTTCAAATCTGCATACGATTTTTTCCTATCAGATGCTTCTTTTAACCGGTCCCTAATTATTCTGACATTATCCTCAGTATCAGCTACCAACTCTGGTCCAAGAACTTGTCGCTCTCCTAGTTCGGTCCAACAACTAAGTGTACGACACGTTCGTCCATACAGTGCTTCATACGGTGCCATTCGAATACTCGCCTGGTAACTGTTATTGTATGCAAATTCTGGGAACGGCAAGTAATCCTCCCAACTACCTCAAAAGTCAATCACACATCCCCTCAACATGTCCTCCAGAATCTGAATAACCCTTTCTAATTGACCATCAGTCTGGGGATGAAAAGCCGTACTAAAATTCAATCATGTCCCCAACGCCTCATGCAACCTTTGCCAAAACCGAGATGTAAATTTGGGATCCCGATCAAAAATAATTGAAACTGGGACTCCATGAAGTCGCACAATCCCTGCCACATAAAACTTGGCTAACTTTTGAAGTGAAAAGTCAGTACGAACAGGTATGAAATGGGCCGATTTGGTCAACCTATCCACAATCACCCACACCGAGTCTTTCTTTGATGGTGTCAAGGGCAGCCCACTCACAAAGTCCATGGTTAGCCTCTCCCACTTCCAAAGTGGTATCTTCACTGGCTGTAACAGTCCAGGAGGTAATTGATGCTCAGTTTTCATTTGTTGGCATGTCAGACATTTCCTTACAAACTCCGTTACTTCTCGTTTAAGTCCAGGCCACCAGTACAATTCTCGCAAGTCGTGATACAACTTGTTCCCTCCAAGATGCATGGCACAAAGTCCTCCATGAGCTTCCATCAATATTGTCTGCCTCAAATCAGAGTCCTTCGGAACACAAATTCTTCCTCGGAAACACAGAACTCCTTCGCCTTTTAACCCAAACTCAGAAGTTTCCCCTTCCTTAACTTGTTGGAAACGAGCGACCAAAGACTCATCGTTCAACTGCTTTTCCTTAATCTGATCCACCCAGGTTGGCCTCACTTGCAACTCAACCAATAAACTTCCATCATCATACAGACTCAGACGAGCAAACATTGCTCTCAGATTAGATACAGCTCTACGACTTAGAGCATCGGCTACCACATTAGCCTTGCCTGGGTGATACTCGATCGAACAGTCATAATCCTTAAGTAACTCAATCCATCTCCTTTGCCTAAGGTTCAGCTCCTTCTGAGTCAACAAATACTTAAGACTCTTATGGTCAGTGTATATAATACACCTTTCTCCGTACACATAATGTCTCCAAATCTTAAGTGCAAATATCACTGCTGCCAACTCTAAATCATGAGTCGGATAGTTCCCCTCATGAGGCTTAAGCTATCGTGATGCATATGCAACCACCTTACCCTCTTGCATTAACACGCAGCCCAAACCCACGTGTGATGCATCACTGTACACACTAAAATCCTTCCCAGACTCCGGCTGAATTAACACAGGTGCTTCAGTCAGAACTTTCTTCAACTTCTCAAAAGCTTCCTACTGCTTCTTAGTCCATACAAACGGTACTCCTTTCCTTATGAGTTTTGTCAGGGGTGCTGCCATCACAGAAAAACCTTCCACAAACCTTCTGTAGTATCCTGCCAGTCCTAGGAAACTCCGTATTTCCGACACTGATCTAGGTGGCTTCCACTCCAAAATTGCTTCAATTTTCCGAGGGTCCACCTTAATCCCCTCAGTAGAGACCACATATCCTAAGAAGGTTACCTCCCTCAACCAAAATTCACATTTGCTGAACTTCGCAAAGAGTTCCTTCTTCCTTAACACTTGCAGCACTATACGGAGATGCTCATCATGTTTCGTTTCATTTTCAGAATATACTAGGATATCGTCAATAAAGACGACTATGAACTGATCTAAAAATGGTTGGAACACACGATTCATCATATCCATAAATGCTGCAGGAGCGTTCGTCAGTCCAAATGGCATAACCAAAAACTCGTAATGACCATACCAAGTCCTGAATGTTGTCTTAGGGATATCTGCCTCCTTGACCCTTAACTGATGATATCCAGATCAAAGATCGATCTTGGAAAATACAGAAGCTCCTCTAAGCTGGTCGGACAGATCATCAATCCTTGGCAGTGGATACTTATTTTTAATCGTCAGTTTGTTCAACTGGCGATAATCAATGTACATCCGCATCGTACCATCCTTCTTTTTCACGAATAGCACCGGTGCTCCCCATGGAGACACGCTTGGCCTAATGAAGCCCCTATCCAACAACTCTTGAATTTGAGCCTTTAACTCCACTAACTCTTTCGGTGCCATCCTATACGGTGCGATGGACACGGGCGCCGTTCCAGGCAACAAATCTATTCCAAACTCAACTTCTCGGCTTGGAGGCAATCCTGGAAGCTCCTCCGGAAAAACATCTTGGAACTCCTTTACGGTCTTAACCTTATCCACTATCAGTCCCTCCTTTTCTGACTGACTTACAAATGCCAAATAGGCCTCACAACCTTTCCGAAGAGCCGACACCACATTGGACAAATAATCCCTTCGCTCACTTATCACTATAACCTCATCATCCTTTGTGGTCCTTAACACCATTCGTTTAGCAGCACAATCCAGGGTCGCCTTATGCTTAACAAGCCAGTCCATTCCCAAAATGAGATTAAACTCTCCGAACGGTAACTCCATCAGATCTCCAGGAAAAATCCTACCTTGAGTTTCTAAGGGTACATCCCTATACAATTTTTCTACCCTAACCGAGTGACCCAAAGGACTTAGTACAGATACCCCACTCACAATCTCCTCGGAGCAGTCCAAGTTGTCCATAATCCGTTCTGTGGCCTCCAACCAATATTCCGCCACATTCGGGGCTATACCAGACACGCCCCTAAAGATCTCCGCTCCGTTAGCCCGAAGTCATTCAGAAATAGATCCCCGAACTCCATTAACCGTACTTGCCCCGGTAACCCTTTCCAGAACATGAAGCATTTCCTGTGACAGGGCATCATCCTCGGCACCGCGGTCATGAGACTCTACCTCTGTTGTCGGTGGTACCGGTGCATCCACCGCCGGTATATGTCCGGAAGATGAAGATCTTGCTCGAGCACTTCCTCGGCTTCGTCCACGGCCTCTTGTACTCATATCGTATTATCTTGATAATGAATTTTTATGCATCAATTAATATTCCAGTGTTTATTACAGATGTTTTATGAATCAGATAGTAGTTCAGAGTTTATTTTCGCAGAATCGAAGTCTAGCTACAGTTTCAGTCTCTTATCAGATGTTCCTATGGTTTCAGTATCATCCTATCTAGAGTATCCTAGCAGGAGTACAGACAGATAAGTCAGAAAAATATTCAGAACAGTTCAGAGTAATACTTACAGGCTTGGGCCGGAGATTCGGAATGCCACCTTCTAAAGATCTAAATTTTGAAAATCGCGTTTTTCGTAATCTTTATATTTTTTTTGAAAATCTTTGTTTTTGTAAACCCATTCCACAGACGAGTTGTTGCAACCTAGGCTCTGATACCACTAAATGTAACACCCCAAACCCGGCCCAGACGTTATGACTAGATTTGACATGCCACATCGAAGCGTTCAAAACATTTTATATTGTTGATCCAGAAAACCTTACTTAGTGTTTTAAAAGATAATTTCATTATAGGTTAAAGTGAATGGAAGCTGTGCACCAGGTAGGAAACCGGAAAAGAGGTGGTGAGTCCATCGTACTACTTAAGTACCAAGCTCCCTCCGGATCCAATCCTAGACATGCATACCGCTATTGCCACACCTTAACGTCATGGATATTTCTAGGAAATCGATTTGATTAAGTCATTTTTAGGAAAAGTGATTAATTTTGGAAAATACTTTCATTGCGGAAGCTTTGCTTGTTGTCGTGTTATTTTGAAATCAATTGTTGTTTTTGAAAACGCACCCTAAAGCTATCTAATTTCAACAGTTAAAATAAGTAATACCTATCTTAGTAATACATATTAAAACCATCAAAAATAATTAAGCGGCCTTATTACATTTAAAAACCCAAAACTTCAAACGTAAATAAAAGGATGTCCAGTTCACCAGAAGAAAATCAAACTTTCAGAACGGGTGGCCACTCCGAATTCCCTCACAGCTCCAAGCCCACTATGGTTAGCGATTTCCTGCGTGGATGAAAATAAAAGGGGTGAGTTTGGGGAAACTCAGTGTGTAAGGAAAACCCATTTAAAGCCCAAGTCAGCTCAAGCCTATTGGGTCTAAGCCCATTTAGGAAACAGTGGTACTGGACCAGAGCCCTTTTCAGATTACAATAAACTGGGCCTTAGCCCCTTATTCAAATAACAGTATGGCCCATAGGCCTATTTCAAAATACATGCAACATCAATAACATATGCAAGCCCATTTGGGGAGACTACTCAACCCACCAACCACTACACTCCACCCGTACCAGCCCTACACTCCATGTGAGGAATAGCTCAACCCACCCAGCCCAACACTCCACAGTTGCAGCCTTGCTGCTCAGTTAACAGTAAATTGAAGCAAAGCCTCCAGTACGTGGACAAGCCACTTTCAATACTTCCTCCGTCAATATCCCAATCCCATGCATCAGATAATAACAACATGGCATGTAGTAAATAACAACAGTCAAACATGCATTTAGGTCAATTTAACCCTAGGGGTATTTCGGTAATTTATCTACTAGGGGTAAAACTGTAAATTTTCCACTTTTAAAGGTATTTCAGTAATTTATCTATTTTAGGGTTTTTCATGCATATTCCTACTTTTCACGTACTAACAGAATCACGTACCGAGGGTTCTTACCGAAATAGGCCCGTTGGCTCATCATTCCAATTTTGGCCCATTAAGCCCAAAAATATTGAGGGCACAGAAATCATGCACTTTGTAGTCCAAATTTTGCAGCTTACCAAAAACATTAATCGATTTACCTCATGAGCATTCGGACACTCGTAAATCTACAAAATACCGGTTTTTGGCATTTCAGCTTTTCGACTTTTGCCGATCCAGACTAAGAAACAGGGTGTTAGTTACACACCTGTTTGCGACGATATGCTGACGAGATCCACACATGAACCGCCTACAATTGGATTACTAACACGTTAATCTAACTATTCAAATACAAACTACGCATTAACCCCTTACAATATTCAGCCAACCACACCTACAGATCATAGTAAGCTTATAAGAAAACAATAAGCAACTCATTAACAAATTTTTGTCAATGTTTACCACATAATCATAATTTCACTGCAAGCTATCTTCCTGAGCAAAAGTCACTAAATTATTTATAACTGGAGCTACGAAACTCCAAATCAAGTGCCGTTAATTTTCCCTGAAAATAGACTCATATATCTTCTATCCATAAATTTTTCAGAATTTTTGGTATGGCCAATCAATAACAGATTTTTCTTATAGTTTCCCATGTTTCACTGTTTGACTAATCTGACCACTCTTCATTACGAATCAAATTTCTCATTGTACAGAATTCAAAATATGTTCTCGTTTATTCCATTTGAAACTAGACTCAATAAGATATAATTACATAATTTATGTAGCTTCTAACTCATCTCGCACAATTTATGGTGATTTTCCAAAGTCACGTTACTGCTACTGTCCTAAGCAGATTTATTACCAAATCACTCTTTCACACCTAACTTGCTTGCTTGTTATTTAAACATGTATATCACCAATCAATCATCACATATTTATGATTTTACTTAAGTATAATCTCCATTTCATCATTTTAAAGCACAACATGTTAGCCGATTTTTCCCCTTAGCATCTAAGGCACATGCATGCTTATTTGTTTGGCTCAACTTCACCTATCTTCCATTTTTCATCAAAAGAACATGAAACAACAACCATTTCCTTCATTTTAATTCATGACTAAATGCTCACAACATAACTAAAAACCAAAATATGCTTCAAGAGTTAAGGTAGAATCAAGAAGAACTCATGAACATCAAGATAGAAGCAAACTACCATGAACTTACCTTCAATTTTCTTCCCCAAGTGACCGAACATTCAAGAGCTTTCTCCTCTCCTTTCTCTTCTCTAACTCTAGGCTATGATGAACAAAGATGGACAAAACTTTGTTCTTTTCACCCCTTTTTCTTTTAATAAAATTTCATATTTCATCCATTTAATTCTTTAATACAAAAGACATGAAATTCCAATCATGGAACATTTACCTAACCCATTATCATGGAACATTCACCTAACCCATTATCAATTTGTACCATAAATTATGGATATCAAGTGCACATTTTGTCTACAACAACATGATGGCTGGCCACTTCATGTAAAATGGGAGGTTTGTCATGCAAATCCTCCTATTTTGCACTCCTATTTATTTGGCCACTTCAATTTAGCCTATAGCATTTTCAAACATTTTCACATAGGTCCTATTTCATAATTTCACCCTCTTTTTCTTATGGAACAAAAATTAACTAAAATTATCGGGTTCTATCTTAAGCTTGGGCCTTCTAGAGGCCCACTAACATAATTAAACCTATGCCAACATTCACAGAATTCCCAAAAATTGGGGTGTTACATGTTTTGAATTGGAAGCCTAATCTTACATTGGTGATATGTGATTTGACTATGAAACAAAATTGAAATGAGAATTATATGAAAATGGAATTGAAATGGATCATGAAACTTGTGGTTTTGTAACAGCCCCAAATTCTTGAGTCAACGTTCGAGTGTTGACCTGGGTTGGCCATGGATAAAATTATTTTGGAATTGATTTTTGTTGAAATTAATTTGGGTGAATTTTAGACCTTTTTATAAGAAATTAAGGATGTTGAGAAGCTTGTGTAAAGTAAAGGGAAGATAGATGACGAATATGGTGATTTTACCATTTTTTAATAAAAGTCTTCTCCTAATTAATGGCAGAAGATGGTTTCCCAAATTGAGGTATGGGATAATGTAGATTTCTCTCCATTTTTCTTATATTATAATCACCCTATTTTTTCTCTTCTTTCTACATTTTTTTTTTGTTTTCTCCATCAATTTTCCTTAGCAAATCATGTAGAGGGAGAGAGATTTGAGTGAGTTCTCACCATTTTCATCCTCCAAATCTCAAAGAAGGTAAGGGTCTTGATCTAGGTTTTTTTTTAAGTTCCATGGAAAAAATATCTATGTTCTTCAAGGATAAAGGTAGAGATTATTGGGTGTTTAGGAGGGTTTGAGTTTGAGGAAGTCTCTACCTATCTGCTCATATTTTATTTATTTATCTAAAGCATATATTTTTTCATCCCATTAACTCTTATTTTTTTGGGAAATCTTGTGTGTTACAGGGTTATTAGTTAAAGAGGGTGGTGAATCTTCTAAAGCTAAGGGTAAAGGCAAAGTGGTGGAGAGCTATGCAAGAAACTTTGTTGGTGTTTTTCCATTAAGATGGTACCTGTAATAGCCCATTTTTTCCCAGCCCATTCCAGTATTTAAAATAATAAACCCCCAAAAAATAAAAATAAAAAAAGTCCAAGTCCAGTACAAAATTACAAACATATTTTGGCCCAATCAGAATGACCCATTACTTGAAAAGATTTAAGGTCCATCTATAAGCTTGACTCATATGGAAATATAATCTTTAAGGATATGCAATCTTAGATATGATATGCAATCTTAGATATGATACAATTTTATATATGATATGCAATCTTAGATATGATACGCAATCTTGAAGATATGATCTTGTAATCTTGGAGATTTAATTTGTAGATATCCTTTAATCTTAACCGTTCATGTAATTGATCTGTACCGTTGGATTTGAGGAGGCTCAACTATAAATAGAGGCCTCTGCCTTCATTGTAACACACTTGAGTTTTGGGAAGCAATAAGAATTCTTGAAAGCATTCACTCAAATTTCTCTCCCTCTTGCGTTCTTACTCTCTGTGGTTTGTTCTTATTTTATTCTTCCTCTATCTTAGTTTTTCAACCTTTTTTTATTTTATTTTCTTCATTTTTCAAACATGTATATTTATTCCTATCTTTTATACATTTGATTATGTATTTTACATATTATAATATTTAACCTTTTTATATAGTTTATTTTCAAATATATATTTTCTATGTGTATATATATTATATTATCATTTCATGTATTTTGAACTATTGCATTATATTTTTGTAATTTGTAAATGTTCTATTTATTCTTTTTTTTGTATGTCATTTATCTTATTTGTGCATAGTTTCCTTTTTTTTATATGCTATGTTTAATTATTTCTTTTATGTGCTATTTTATGATATATATTGTTGTATAATTTTTGCATGTATTATGTTTTTCTTTTAGTTTACTCATGTTTTTATTTGTTTATTATCTTATATTTATCCTAGTATGATTTTTTTCATTAAACATATGTTCATGTTATTTAGTTTTGTCATAATGATATTATTTATGTTTGTATGGAAATGTTAGAATATTTTGTACATCTATGCTTCATGATGCATTAATATGTCATCCTAAAACGTTATTTAAAAATAATATTCCAAGGTTTTTTAAAAAAAAAATTAAAAGGCAATGCTTGATGTTTGGAAACTTCGAGAAAGGTAGTGCCCTAACTTACTGGGTTGCGACTTTTCTCGTTGAATTCGAATAGTCAAGTACCCTTCTAAGTGATTTTGAGTTTTTAAAACTTAAACAATTATTTCAAGATTTCAAAACATAGTGTCCTAACTTACTGGATATGGCGTTTTGTTGTTTCGAGATAGAAATTTTCGAAAGACGAGCTTAGTTTCGAAGGTTTTAAAATGTTGCATCCTAACTTACTGGATGTGATGTTTTGACTCGTTTGAAATAAGTGAGTTTTAATTTTCAAAATTGAGACATTCTAATTAAAAGAGATTTGCATCTTAAAACTTTCAAATTTCCGACATTAAAGACACTTGATAACCAATTAGGTACCAATTTTTGGGCGTTACGAGGGTGCTAACCCTTCCTCGTATGTAACCGACTCCCGAATCTATTTTCTTGACTTTCGTAGACCAAAATTAATGTTTTAAAACAAAACATTTATAAGGTGATCCAATCACACCTAAAAAGATTGGTGGTGACTCCCGTTTTCGTTTTTCTTAAAGTCAATTCCCATTTTCCAAAACTCGATTTAAAAATAGTTTCGACAGCTTGGCGACTCCACTGGGGACTAATAAGAGAGTCAAGCCATTTAATTGATTATCTATTATCTTAATGTCGGAAATTAAAAATTTTAAAATTTAATCCTCTTTGCATTACATGTGTTTGTATTATTGCATGTGTTGCTATATTCTGATACGCATTGCATTTGCATGATCGTTGTGGTCACACCCTTAAGTAGGAGTGAGAAGCTACGCCTTCGTGAGGTTTTCGCCTCCGTGTAGGATAGTGGATCACTTTCGGGATACATCCGTACCTATGGTTTCGTGAGATTTTCATCTCCGTGTAGCCATAGGGAAATGTATTCCACTGAACTGAACTCGATTCAAATGAGCCTATAATGGGTGAGGATCGAGGAATCTGCTGGTTCGGGTATCTCAAACTTTAGAAACAAACCACATATAGAAAAACCGTAAGAGCTTAATATAGATAGAATTATACTTAGGTTATCTTTGTGTTTATTAATATCATATGATACTGACTGTTTTCTTTCTTTTGTGCATGTCATTTTGCATTTAAAAGGTATCGATTCACGGTCAGTTTCTAAGTTAGAAAGTTTTATTATGGAGAACGGACTTCTTGATAGAATGGAGAGCAACGTTAACGTCCATAAATGGTCAAAGGAAACGCTGAAGGATACACATCAGAATTATGGGGTTACACTCGTATCAGCGTGGCGCAAAATAATCTCCAAGAGTTAAAGGAAATATGGGATCAATGGAGTAATGAAGCCAAGCAGTTGTTCTACAATAACTAAGGGGACTTGCAGTATTTGCTTGACAGGAGGATAGATGAGCAATTCAAAGTGAGTGTGGGAGTATCGATGGACACTTCTACCATTATAGCATTTCTCTTTCATATGAAGACGGTTACCATGTGGATGGTAAGGGTATTGGAAGGAAAGTGATTGATAGAGTGCATGAGACCTACAAAAATGAGTTGGATGGAAAGAATTTTACCTATGATGGTAAAAAGCTCGTTTACTATAGGACCGCTACCAAACAACAAGCTTGAGTTTACTGTTGTACTTATCAGAAACAATGGAAATGCAAGCCCCAATGGCCTGGATAGCTCAAGTAAGCGTGAAAGAAAGTGATTAAAAAAGACCGTATCATACAAAGACCTTTAGAGATTAGCTATGCTGCGAAGGTACCGAGGCAGGATGCTCTGCGTGGGTAGAAATTTGAAAGCTCTCAAGAAACATTGAGGATATAGGATATTATTTTAAGGTAGCGCACTGCAGAACGGGATACCTACCTGTTCGCTAATCTATCTCAAAATAATCAAAACAACTTCACAAGTATTGGAGGAGGTGCCCTTAGCTGCACGGATTACCCTACAGGTGAGGTTGTAGCTCAAACTCAGGAGGCAGCTGATTATTTACAGACATTGGCGGCACAGGCTGACATATTGAGCACCAATATGAGCTACAATCTGATCGTGGCCAAGAGTTTGTTTTGTTGTTAAAACTTTAGGCATTAGGGCGAAAGCATATTTGTAATCCATTTATATGTAAATATATTCTTTTTCTAAATAAAGTTTTCTAAATGAGATTGAATCGAGATCGATACATTTTGCATTCATTTGCATCTTATAGCATTTCATTGCATCATTTGTATTCAAAATTATAAAAAGACCCTAATTAGTTAAAGTTATTAAAAAGAAAAAGAAAAAAGAGAGAGAGAGAAGAGGGTCACGGCTGAGTGAAAAGAAGTTGAATGGGAATTAACGATGTTCCCTTACATATCCTCGAATTTTGTGTCAGGAGGGATAGCTTACCCGGAGAAGGGGTTTTGGAAATAAAAATCATCCCATCAATGTCATACATGAGGAAGGGACTGAACAAAGAAACCTTGAGGGCATTCGTCCTTATGAACCGGGAAGTTCTTTAAACAATTGGACTGCAGAAGAACTTTCTGTAATCTTTAGGAATTTTACGGAGTAATATTCAGAACACTCTTGTTGCTCTAAAGCCTAGGAGTAATGAGATTTCTTTTGAGCAGTAGGCTCATGTTCAGACATTTTTATTTTCAATAAAACATACTTTTATTATTTATCCGAGTAAATATTCTTTCATTCTGATTCTTTTGACCTTTGACATTCTTTATAAATTTTCATTTCATGTAAATAGTCATTCTTGAATTCATTTATTCCTTGTATATTCTTTTGTGTGCCTATCATAGATCTCTAGATATCAATGACACGGACAACGATACTACAGATTCAGAGTTCCTTTTGAGTGCGATATGTGTTTAGAGGAATCTCAGTACTTTGAAGGTGACAGAAATTGTGACTTGTTTCTGAATTTGTTGAAAATGGTTTTTACCCCATGAAGTGGTGGTAGGAAATATAGCCTTAGAGGAAGGAAAGATTGCGAAATTGGAATTAGCTGAGGAGATAAAACAAAACCTTGTTGAGACTATTATGAGAATTCAAAAATGTGGTCCAAAGACGCATGCAGGAGGATTTCCAATTGCCAGGATAAACATGAGGTTTTGGGGCATTGTTAGTTCACCATGGAAAGGGATCGCATCAGTTGTACAATGAATGCCAAATTTAAAGGAGTCAAGACTTATGAGGCATGTATGTTATGGGCCCGAGCTCGTCAAAAGTTTCAAGCTGGCAATGACTCATCTTTGTGGACATCAACTACTCTATTAAGAGGGGGAGATAGCTTCATATGCCAATATTACAAAGTCAAAAGTCATCCATTTCAAAAAAAAGATTATATAACTGCACAATGCCAAAAGTTTGCAGTCTTTTCAAAGATAATGCTTACCACTGTACAACAAAGGTTGCCAAAAGAAAATAAAAAGAAGAAAAAAACAAATTACAGAAGATGACCGAGACTGGTAAAAATTGGCATAAGAAACTACCGCCTACTCTCTATGCTTACGCTGGGGCAAACACCTTCAATTCCAGTTGTTTCAAAGGTTCCAACCATCATCCTTGGAATGGGTGCATTGTTTGGCTTTCATGAGCAGTCTGATGTGCCGTCAATGGTTAGCTCCAGGCGGTGGCCATTGATTTCCAGCTATGGGGCATCAGGCCATACACAGTCTTTAAAGCTTAAAATGATAGATTCTTTCATCAAAACTAGTTTTTGACAAAGTGGATGACGATATCATGAAGGAAGCTCTCTTAGACTTCTATACAAGTTCAAGGAAGAGGAAACCTGATCAAATCATTATTTTCAGGGATGGGGTTAGCGAGTTTCAATTCAATCAAGTTTTGATCAAGTTGTTGAGGCTTGCAAGTTTCTTGACGAGAAGTGGAACCCTAAAGTTTTTTCAGCAGGGATCTCCTGAAAATGTGCTACATGGTACTGCCATTGACAACAAAGTATGCCATCCAAAGAACAATGATTTTTACCTTGGTACCCATGCTGGAATGATTGGAATCACGAGGCAGACCCACTATCATGTTCTCTTAGACCAGGCTGGGTTTTCGGCTGATGATCTGCAAGAGTTTGTTCATTCTCTATCCTGTATGTATCAAAGGAGCACCACAACCATATTTGTTGTGGCTCCTATTTGCTATGCTCATTTGGCAGCTTCACAGTTGGGGGCAATTTATGAAGATTAGGGATGCTTCAGAAACATCATCGGGTCATGGTGGAATGTATGCTCCGAGAGTAATCTCTGTACCTTAGCTTTCCAAGTTGAAGGATAAAGTCAGAAACTTCATTCTTGTCTGCTGAGAATCATTGAACCATCTTTTTGTAGGGTTTGACAAACAACAACCAGGACTGCTGCTAGGGCAATCCCTTTCTCATGGGTTTATGAATCAAGATTTTTCATCCAAGTTTTGATGGAGTCAAGAATTGAATACCTCTAGTAAACTTAACTTGAAAGTATTCATTCTAAGCAAATGTACCAAGAATGGATGACACAGACTTATGACAAAGAAGGTTCGTCCAAAAGAATTTCATAAAGGAAGCCTTATGCTGAAAGAGATCCTTCCCATGCAAAAGGATGCCGAATTGGGAAAGGCCATATGTTGCGAAGAGGGCTTTCTCTAGAGGTGCACTGATTTTGACAAGAAATGGATAGGAAGAATTTATCTGGTCTAGTGAATTCGGACTCGGTCAAGGAGTACTTTGTCTGAAGGAGAAGGGAAGCCAAGGCGAAAACCCGCAAAGGGTGCCTTGAGACCAAAAGGATTTTGAGTTGAAAACCTGAAAGGGCAGCTCAAATTTGGAAAGTCATGCAGTGACCTTGCTATACCAGATTTGACGAGAAGTGAAGTATGTTACATATCAAGGCATCAACGAATTACTTCGGATCTTTTATACACATGTTGAACTCAAGAATGTCTTCATGGAGCTGGTGTATAGACGCTCAAGCGGCGATATATGGGGCATCTGATTTCTGTCTTATTTACTATCTTTGGATTCTTTTTCTTCGCAAAGATATGTTCTCAGGTTAATCTTTTTGCATTCCTTCCAATTATTTGTCCAAATCTAATTATCCTCAGGATCAATTTATTTGTCTCCCATTATTCATAAAGCATGTAGCATTGAAATAATGATAGATGAACTAAAATATCTTCATAAACGAAGTTTTGCATATTACTCTGGAAATTTCTAGATAATACAAGAAACTGAAACAAAACAATTGTTTAAGGAATTCTTATATGTATGGGTTGGAGATACTCGAGAGATTTTCTTCTTCAGTCCAAAAGGTGGTTGGATGTTTTAAGCAATATTGATCTTAAGAAAGGATCATTTCATAAACATCTTCAGTGGGTCGTAACATTTGGAGAATGGTACGGTAGACCAAATTGATGGAGAAGATTCGAGGCATACGACCAGAGTATGATTGATATGTCGAGAAGAACTAGGTGGAAAGCTCGATAGATGAATGAGTGATGACGTCCGAAATAGGAGTTATTTTCATAAACATTTTGCATCATAATATGTCTAATTAGGAGCATTTGACTCATTTCGATCATGGCATCTTAATTATTTGGCATAAGCATAAATTCCAGGAAATCAATTCTATAGGAGGATTCCCCAGTAGACAATGTAGCAAGATTGATTGAAAATTACAAAATTCAGCTCCTTAATCCCCTAAGCAGTAGGGTAACAGGTTAAATTTGCAGATCTTATCTCCCCTAAGCAGTAGGGTAACTGGTCAAAATTGCGGATCTTATCTCCCTAAGCAGTAGTGGAGCAGATGGAAGATGCGTCTTAACCCGCTAAGCAGTAGGGTAACAGGTTAAAGTATAGCAGATCTGGCCTTCAGGTGTTCACGCTGAAGCAGATCCAAGATGATTTGGCATCTCTGTATTGTCAGAGAACAAATCAAAGAAATAGATTTGGCATCTCCATATTCGACGGAGAGCATATCGAAGACATAGCAGATCTGACCTTTGGATGTTTTCACGTCGAAGCAGATCCAAGATGATTTGGCATTCTTGTGTTTACAAGGAGCAAATTGAAGACATAGCAGATCTGGCCTTCAGGTGTTTACAATGAAGTAGATCCAAGATGATTTGGCATCTCTGTATTGTCAGAGAACAAATCGAAGAAACAGATTTGGCATCTCCATATTCGACAGAGAGCAGATCGAAGACATAACAGATCTGACCTTTGGATGTTTTCACATCGAAGCAGATCCAAGATGATTTGGCATTCTTGTGTTTACACGGAGCAAATCGAAGACATAGCAGATCTAACCTTCAGGTGTTTACACTGAAGTAGATCCAAGATGATTTGGCATCTCTGTATTGTCAGAGAACAAATCGAAGAAACAGATTTGGCATCTCCATATTCGACGGAGAGCAGATCGAAGACATAGCAGATCTGACCTTTGGATGTTTTCACATTGAAGTAGATCCAAGATGATTTGGCATTCTTGTGTTTACAAGGAGCAAATCGAAGACATAGCAGATCTGACCTTCAGGTGTTTACACTGAAGCAGATCCAAGATGATTTGACATCTCTGTATTGTCAGAGAACAAATCGAAGAAACAGATTTGGCATCTCCATATTCGACGGAGAGCAGATAGAAGACATAGCAGATCTGACCTTTGGATGTTTTTACATCGAAGCAGATCCAAGATGATTTGACATATCTGTATTGTTAGAGAACAAATTGAATAAATAGATTTGGCATCTCCATATTCGACGAAGAGCAAATCGAAGACATAGCAGATCTGACCTTCGGATCTTTTCACATTGAAGCAGATCCAAGATGATTTAGCATCCTTGTGTTTACAAGAAGCAAATCGAAGACATAGCAGATCTGACCTTCAGGTGTTTACGCTGAAGCAGATCCAAGATGATTTGACATATCTGTATTGTCAAGGAACGAATCGAAGGTAGCAGATTTGACATCTCTGTATTCGATGGAGAGAAGATCGAAAACATCAACATGACAATCCTGAGTTTGCAAGGAGCAGATTGAGGACCATGAAGTCTGAAGCTGATGAGACCGGGCAAAATGGGTCCTTTTATAGTCTTTGCTCTATTCTTGTTACACTACAATGAGCAAAGAGGGGCAGCTGTAATAGCCCATTTTTGCTCGACCCATTCCAGTATTTAAAATAATAAACCCCCAAAAAATAAAAATAAAACAAAGTCCAAGTCCAGTACAAAATTACAAACATATAATTTGGCCCAATCAGAATGGCCCATTACTTGAAAAGATTTAAGGTCCATCTATAAGCTTGACTCATATGGAAATATAATCTTTAAGGATATGCAATCTTAGATATGATATGCAATCTTAGATATGATACAATCTTATATATGATATGCAATCTTAGATATGATATGCAATCTTGAAGATATGATCTTGTAATCTTGGAGATTTAATTTGTAGATATCCTTTAATCTTAACCGTTGAAGTAATTGATCTGTACCGTTGGATTTGGGGAGGCTCAACTATAAATAGAGGCTTCTCCCTTCATTGTAACACACTTGAGTTTTGGGAAGCAATAAGAATTCTTGAAAGCATTCACTCAAATTTCTCTCCCTCTTGCGTTCTTACTCTCTGTGGTTTGTTCTTATTTTATTCTTCGTCTATCTTAGTTTTTCAACCTTTTTTTATTTTAATTTCTTCATTTTTCAAATATGTATATTTATTCCTATCTTTTATACATTTGATTATGTATTTTATATATTATAATATTTAACCTTTTTATATAGTTTATTTTCAAATATATATTTTCTATGCGTATATATATTATACTATCATTTCATGTATTTTGAACTATTGCATTATATTTTTATAATTTGTAAATGTTCTATTTATTCATTTTTTTGTATGTCATTTATCTTATTTGTGCATAGTTTCCTTTTTTTATATGCTATGTTTAATTATTTCTTTTATGTGCTATTTTATGATATATATTGTTGTATAATTTTTGCATGTACTATGTTTTTCTTTTAGTTTACTCATGTTTTTATTTGTTTATTATCTTATATTTACCCTAGTATGATTTTTTTCATTAAACGTATGTTCATGTTATTTAGTTTTGTCATAATGATATTACTTATGTTTGTATGGAAATGTTAGAATATTTTGTACATCTATGCTTCATGATGCATTAATATGTCATCCTAAAACGTCATTTAAAAATAATATTCCAAGGTTTTTTTTGAAAAAAATTAAAAGGCAATGCTTGATGTTTGGAAACTTCGAGAAAGGTAGTTCCCTAACTTACTGGGTTGCGACTTTTCTCGTTGAATTCGAATAGTCAAGCACCCTTCTAAGTGATTTTGAGTTTTTAAAACTTAAACAATTATTTCGAGATTTCAAAACATAGTGTCCTAACTTACTGGATATGGCGTTTTGTTGTTTCGAGATAGAAATTTTCGAAAGACGAGCTTAGTTTCGAAGGTTTTAAAATGTTGCGTCCTAACTTACTGGATGTGATGTTTTGACTTGTTTGAAATAAGTGAGCCTTAATTTTCAAAATTGAGACATTCTAATTAAAAGAGGTTTGCATCTTAAAACTTTCAAATTTCCGACATTAAAGACACTTGATAATCAATTAGGTACCAATTTTTGGGCGTTACGAGGGTGCTAACCCTTCCTCGTACGTAACCGACTCCCGAATCCAGTTTCTCGACTTTCGTAGACCAAAATTAATGTTTTAAAACAAAACATTTTATAAGGTGATCCAATCACACCTAAAAAGATTGGTGGTGACTCCCGTTTTCGTTTTTCTTAAAGTCGATTCCCATTTTCCAAAACTCGATTTAAAAATAGTTTCGACAGTACCCTCTAACTCTCTTAAGCTTTTTGATAAGTCATAAATATGATGCTTGTGTGATAATGCATGCATGTTATATGTCTTTGGTTGGAAATCATGTTTGGATGATTAAAATGAAGCTAAAAACTTAGTTATGAAATCTGCCAGAAATAAATTATTACATGAATAGTAAGTTTGAAAATTCGCCATAAATTTTGTAAAAATAATTAAGAAGAGATCTATACATTGTTGTAACCGTGAGTCAGTCTTGTTTCATTTAAAACAAACAGAGATCGATTTCAATTTTTATTTTAAAAGATATGAATTTTTGAGTGTTGAAAGGTCATAAATATCTGGCAGCAGAATTCTTATAAAACATATTTAGCAGTGACTTTAAAAAATCACCAAAAATTTCACAAGATAAATAGGAAGTGTGTCTTATATCTCTATAACCGTACAGAAGTTTAGTTTCGTTTAAAACAAACGATGCTCGATTTAGAGTTATATATTAAGAGTTATTAATTTTTGAATGAGAAAAGGTTAGAATGTCAAGGTAGCAAACTGTCACATCTCATTAGTTAATATTTTAGCTAGAATGATAAGCATGTTGAAACGAGTATGAGACTCGAATGTCATGGTTGTATTTTTGTGGTTATATGTTTGATGATTTGTTTGTGCTCAGCCTTCGGGCTCTAACCTAACTAGCGGCCATGAGTGGCGCTCGGGATAACCCTATGGACACTCGTGATTATTTGACAAGCGGCCATAAGTGGCACGAGACTATTTGGATACCCAATTATTTGAGCAGTATGTGCAATCTAACAAGTTTTGCAAGTTTGATATGCAAGAGATTTGGTTATGTATATTTAATGACTCATGATTTAATTATTCGATACTCATGTCATGCTTCTATGTATACATTTGATTTGCATGCTTATATTTATGAATTGCTTGAAGCATGGTAGATTTGTTGTGTACCACTGAGCCTGTAAAGCTCAGCCTTCAAATTTTCTTTATGTTCAGATTTGTAGACTTTTGCTCATGTTTGAGGAACATCATTGACGAGAGACTTCTAGCATCACGTATTCAGAGTACAGTACCTTATCTATTAGTAGGCATTGTATTCCTAAGGCCTTACTTGTATTTTTTGTAGGTCTGTAACCCATTTATCATTTTTGTTATTTTGACTATTTTGATATATGTTGATATTGGAGCTCCACATATTTTGTATAACTATTTTTATTACTATTTTCAGTATAACTATGATGATAATTTCTCTTATATAAAATGTATTTCAATGTTTTAAATTATTTAAAAATTTTGCTGGGTTGCTCCGGTGACCTGATGTAGAGCCTTAGTATTCAAGTACTTTGTATTCAGGATTAGGGTGTTACAGGTTTTTACATCGTTTCACTAAGTTAGACTAAATCGGATATAGTTGGCATGTCATAGAGTCTTTATATAAGAGAATTTAGATCTCCCCAATTCCCAGAGGGTTGTGGGTAATCCCAATTCCCAGAGGGTCGTGGGTAGTCCCAATTCCCAGAGGGTCGTGGGCAGTCCCAATTCCCAGAGGGTCATAGACTACTTTAATAGCCATCATTGCCGAACAACTCGAGGTGACGGATTTGTGTATTTGGTTATGAGTCTAAACTTTAGTATGGGGTCTAAATTGAAAGAGAAACAAAAACAAACTTGAATTTATTTGAATTTCCATATTGTGCAAATTAAATTAATTATGCGATTTTAAATTTAATTAAAAAGCTTAATTTTTTTATCGATTTGTCAATATCAAAATATTAAAGTCGATTAATATTAGAATTTTCTTTTATTTTGATGTTACTAATGATATTTATAATCATGTTTTAGTTTATTTTTATCAATTAATTTGTATTCAATACTTATGTAATGATTTATATGATATTAGAACCACTGAACATAAAAATTGCTCAGTGTACGGTTTGTCTATTTTTCCGTTGCAAGTAGTTAGATTCTCTAGATCGTTCAGCAACATCCGAAGAATCAAAGTTCAGCAACTCTCTATTGCTGGCCATAGATTCATACTTCCAAGCAGGTCCTACAGACCAGTAAACTGCGGCTCCTCAAATCAAGCCTCCTATCTGAAATTGTAAGTTAAGATATGAAACAATCTTGGAAGTAAAACTGTAAATGTCTGTATTAATGAAGTATAAGGAGATTTTTATGATAGAAAACCGTTACTTTAAATACGGGTATACTATAAGTAACGTACAAGAAGGCATGATAGTTAAGACTTACATAACCACATTTATTGGTGCCAATTGACATTAGCCTAATAACCTGCATGATCAACATTCATTACCTCTGAGCTCGGAAATTTAAGAGCAAAAGCATTTGATGCACTATGAAAGTAGGCTGGAGGATTACTAGATACTACGATTTTCTTCAAGGAAATCATTGCATCAAGCAGTAACATAGCAGAAACTAACTCTAGGGACTGCATTTGGTATGCATGAGACGGGTTTTTTGATAGGTAATTATATGGTTTTAGGTTCTCAAACATAAGAGTAGCGAAAACTTAGAATCATACTGGGTTTGTGGAAATAACTTGTGCTGTGTTGCAGATCTTCTTTGGCATCTCTGATCATACCTATATATCTAGCTACAAACACAGCAACAGAACCAACCTAGACTACCAAGAGAATGTCAAATGAGACAAAGACAGGCAATAAAAGCAAAAAATCTATTTCAAAAGAAAATGAAAAAAGAAAACCTAAATTTTCAAGGCAGAGATTTCATTAGTTGGAAGAGGTTCTTATGATCATTAATCTTATTTTGCGAATAAGTTTGAGGCGACTTACTAATCTAAATATTGTGCCTGATGTACCAACTGCAGGTGCTTGGAAGAACCAGTAACTGGCAGCGGCAACTAGTTTTCTTTGACAGAGTCAAAATAGAATATGCATAACCAGTAATCAAATATCAACCCACAGTTTCTAAAACTACAATGAAACCAACGCAAGAGCTTCCCTTGTGTTGCCAATTGTGCAACATAAATTCTGCAAATCATATAATTTACTTTTCGTTTTTATACAGACAATTCAATCTTTTGTTGAATGAACATGTAGTAGTTTTCACAAGCGAAAACTTACAACACATTAACATCTTTAAGGGTGTTGGGCAATTTCCTTGTGTTAAATGAATTTCTCCTGTAAGTATATATCTTGGATGAGCCACTATTACCGGCAATTCCAAACTCTTTTCTTTGTTCTTCCCCATTGAAGAATAAGTAAGATGAACACGAATGACAGACAGAATCAATTGCAAATCGAAAATTGCCAGTTCTCATGGGTTTGGAAGTTGTTTCAGACCATACACACTTCAATCTAGACACATTACATAGATGGCAGAGTTTCTGAATGACATAAGAATCAAAGAATCAATCTTTTTATTCTCTCTTTTTTTTTTTTTTCCTTAAAGATAAATTTGATGGGGTTTCTCAGCTGGGAAATGGAAAGTAATAGATGGGGGTACCTTGAAGGCAGAGGTGGAACCCTAGGCGGAGCTGGTGACGGGGAGAAACAGCTGTGGTAATGAGGCACGGCTGAACCCATCAACCCAACAACACCAACACCAGAGAAGAACAGTGTCTTGGCGAAACCAAATTGTCCTTTGAGTAATCGAAAAACCTTGGTAGAAAGCAATATTTTTGCTGTACCTTTTTGAATTTTCGTATTTATTTTTAAACTCTAAATTCAAACTAAATCTTTATTTACATAAATTAAACTATTATCACTACACTACTAATATAAAAAAATAAATTGTTTTGGTAAAATACAATACAAAAATGGTGATGAACTCTGAATAATCAGCGATGTATCAGAAAAAAAGTAGGAAAATCATCACCGGTAAATCACTGGTTCAATTAGAATTCATTTCTACCTTGTAATCCTTCTTATTAGACTTGCAAGTTTCAGCATATATTCCCACATTTTCTTGTTTTAAATAATTTCCTCTTGATAGAAATTTTTAATGAATTTTAGAATTTGAGTATTGCTTTTGTTTTATTTTAAGATACAAAGAATGAAAGGCATGGATACTTCAATTCAAAAACATTGCATAAATGTGTGTGTGGGTGTGTGTGTGTGTTTTTTTTTTGACTTGTTTTTCAATTACCAGATAAATAGAATATGCATAAAAGAACTCATAACCATCAACCAAAAGGCTTGTGAGAAACATGCAAATTAGAGGAAGAGATTCTACAGATAATTCAAAAGAAGAGGTAAGTTGGATGTTTATTTGAAAAGTGCTTGAAGCTATGGAACTCAATGAATTATAGGCTCATTTGGTAATGTCAGTAAATTATCATGTATCGATTAATAGAGATCAATCATCTATGGTGCTACCAAAGAGAAGGTTTCAATAGGGGGATTCATTATCCTCGTATACATTCGTCCTCGTATACATTCGTCCTCTATCTTAATATTTTATTTTTGGCGTTACTCAAATGAGGAGGATGACATTTTTTATGGGGTAAAAATTACAAAAAAATTGTCTACCAAATTCCATCTTTTTTTTTTTTGCAAAAGATAGTTATATCTTGTTTAGAACAAACTTAGAAGAATACTGCAATGTGAAAACAAATAATAGGGGAGTAATGCGAATATGTAGACAAAAGTTGAATGTAGATAAATCAAAACTAATGGTGAGTGGTAATTGTGATCTGAAATTTAAAAATATGTTTAAAAAGATGTTTTAGTAGTTACTAATATGGAAGAGAGATTGCAAACTTAGAAGACTAAGCTCTTATCAACAGGGGATGACAAACATTGATAAAGTTCACGTTGACGAGCATCTCTGTTAGAATTATGTGACCCAAATTCTAAGAGATTGCTTGCAAGTCAAGTTAAACAAAAATATATTTTCTTTCTAGAAGATTTAGTATTTATTAGTATAATATATTTAGCATTTATTAGTATAGTTTATTTGACTTACTAATTTAGCCTATAAATAGGCTCCTTTACAATCTTAGAATTAAGAGACACCCATTAGATTAGAACTCATAACACATTCAGAGAATTTTGTGTTTACGTTTGAGGGTTCTTTGTTTTTCGGGTTTTCGGGGTTTAGTTTTTATCTCCATCTTTTGTACTCTTCATTCTTTTGCCATTATAGTAAATTTATCTTTGCCCGTGGTTTTTTATCCTCTTTTGAGGGGTTTTTCCACGTTAAATTTGTGTGTTCATCTTCTCAATTTCTTCTACTATTTTTACTTGTTCGTTGCTTATTCGGGACGATCCTATCAAGTGGTATCAGAGCTAGTTTAACTTTCATAGATCAGCCCGGTCAGAGATGGCAGCAACAAGGTTTGAAATTGAGAAGTTCGATGGTGAGACAAATTTCAATTTGTGGCAAGTTCGGATGATGGCAATTCTAGTTCAAAATGGCTTGAAAAAGGTTGTTACAGGGAAAAAGCCTGAGAATCTAAATCAAACAGAATGGGAAGAGCTTGATGAAAAGGCCTTGTCTGCAATCCAGTTGTGCCTCGCGAATACAGTATTGCAGGAGGTATTGATGGAGAAGACCTCATTCGCCTTGTGGAAAAGGTTAGAAACTCTTTATGCGACTAAGTCTCTGGCTAACCGTTTAGTGTTGAAACAACGTCTATTTACGTTTCGCATGAACGAAGGTGAGCTTCTTAAAGATCACATCAGTCAATTCATTACTCTTTTAAATGATTTAAAGAACGTTGAGGTTCATATTGACGATGAAGATCAAGCTATGCTATTATTGTGCTCTTTACCCTCTTCATACAAGTCTTTCAGGGAGACCCTGATTTATGGCAGAGACAAACTCTCGTTCGAAGATGTGAAGGGTCATTTGTTGAGTAGAGACAAACTCGACAATGAGTTTGATTTGAATAGCAAAACAGATAGACAAGCTTTCGTTTTGGTAGCATCAAAGAAACGAGACAAAAGGTGTCGCTATTGCAAAAAGTTAGGTCACGTCAAAGCAGATTGTTATAAACTGCGAAATAAAAGAGCTGCTGAGAGTAACGAGGAAGATGTAGCTGGTGCTAATTTGGTCGATGAAGGCGGTGATGATTTCTTGTTAGTGTCAACGAGCGATAACTCCAAGCTTACGTCTGAGTGGATCCTAGATTCAGGATGTTCTTTCCACATGTGTCCCAATAGAGAATGGTTCTCCACATACAGTTCAGTTGAAGGTGGAGTTCTGCAAATGGGAAACGATTCATCTAGTAAAATAGTCAGTATTGGTACTGTTAAAATTAGGATACACGATGGGACGATTAGGACACTCTCAGATGTCAGGTATGTACCTGATTTACGAAAGAATCTCATCTCCTTGAGTATTTTAGACTTGAAAGGATGCAGAATCAACATCGAGTCGAGCGACATTAAAGTATCTCGTGGAGCTCTCATTTTGTTAAAAGGTAAAAGAACCGGCAGTCTTTATATTCTGGAAGGTTCTACAGTGACCGGTGAAATCGGACGTCCCTCGTCCGTTACGGAGTCAAAGTCAACTCATTTGAAGCGGAGGCAACTTGGTCATAGGAGGGAAAAAGGTATGACTGTTTCGTTGAAGAGAGGTTCTCTTTTGGATGCAGGTTTTGAAAAGTTAGGGCACTGTATTCGTGAAAATCAGACCCGGGTTAGTTTTGATTTGGCAGTGCACAAGTCGAAGGCTAGAAGTCTTCCAGCTTCTAAGCATAGATTCGACTCAGTTAATTCCCTGCATAGTTCAAGATAGGCCCGTGGCGGGTTTTGGCAAAGATGGCATTGAAAGAATTCGTGTCAAGGTGGAGATTGTTAGAATTATGTGACCCAAATTCTAAGAGATTGCTTGCAAGTCAAGTTAAACAAAAATATATTTTCTTTCTAGAAGATTTAGTATTTATTAGTATAATATATTTAGCATTTATTAGTATAGTTTATTTGACTTACTAATTTATTGGAGAATAAAACGTGAGAAAGATAGAATAATATGTAGAAAAGTTGCTCTCTTATTAATGAATTCTGAATGAGTAAAAAACAAAGAATAAATGCCTATATTTATAGGCTTACATGAAAACTAACTTAAGATAAAAATAGCTAACAAATTATTTAGTCAAACTAGAAAATCTGAAACTACCAAGATACTACCAAGATTTTCTAAACATCCCACCAATATTATTTTGAATTATTCTCAACACTCCCCCTTAATTCAAAGTTGCAGACACCAAGTAAACTTCTAAAATAGCAAAACTTCTCTTTTGATAATGCTTTTGTTAACATATCTGCCAGCTGCTCTTCAGTGTTGCAATATTCCAAAGATATCTCCTCTTTTGCTACCAAATCTCGAATGAAATGATAACGAATATCTATGTGCTTTGTTCTACTATGAAATGTTGGATTCTTTGTCATAGAGATAGTGGATTTGTTGTCACAAAATATGGTAGTTGCACATTTCTGCTCTTGTTGGAGATCGGTTAACATTCTCCTTAGCCAAATGGCTTGACAAGCTGTTGCAGTTGCTGCTACATATTCAGCCTCTGAGGTTGACAATGCTGTTGTAGCTTGCTTCTTAGAACTCCATGTGATCACCCCAGAACCTAGAGTAAAAACAAATGCTGATACACTTCTTCTATCATCTAGAGAACTTGCCCAATCACTGTCTGTGAACCCACACAATCTGAAATCTAAAGTTTTTGAGTACCATATACCATACTCCGAAGTTCCAGCAATGTATCGCAAGACTCGTTTTGCTGCTCCATAATGAACCTTTGAAGGTTGCTGCATAAACCTGGAAATAACACCAACAGGAAATGCAATATCGGGTCTAGTATGAGTCAAATAGATTAAACCTCCAACCAAGCTTCTAAACCTCCTTGCATCTACCATTTCTTCTCCATCCTCTTGCTGCAATTTTTCATTGATATTCATGGGTGTAGCTGTAGGCTTGCAATTAAGCATACTAAATTTACTGGGAAGATCCTTGGCATATTTCCTTTGTGAGATAAAAATTCCATCATCAGCTTGATGAATTTCAAGACCGAGGAAATAATGTAATAAACCCATATCGGACATCTCAAATTCATTCATCATTTGAGACTTAAATTCATCAACAAGTAAGTTAGAGGAACTAGTATAAATGATATCATCAACGTAAAGACAAACAATGATGAAATCATTTTTACCTTCCTTTTTCACGTACAAGGTGGGCTCGTTCTCACTTCTCATGTACCATTTCTTCTGAAAATACCCATCGATCTTGTTGTACCATGCTCGAGGGGCCTGCTTCAATCCGTACAACGCCTTTTTCAGCTTGTAAACTTTTGTTTCATTTCCCTTCTCTATGAAACCTTCTGGCTGTGTTACGTAAACTTCCTCTTGTAGATCTCCATTGAGGAACGCTGATTTGACATCAAACTGGTAAACAGGCCATTGCAATTGTGCAGCTATTGCTAGAACAAGCCTCACCGTTTCGAACCGAGCTACTGGAGAGAAAGTTTCTTCGAAATCAATACCATATTGTTGTGCATAACCTTTCGCTACAAGACGAGCTTTGTGCTTTTGGATGCTTCCATCTGCACCGAATTTTGTCTTAAACACCCACTTCAAACCAATTGCATTTTTATCTTCCGGCAAGTCGACCATCTCCCAAGTTCTATTCTTTTCGATGGATTGTATCTCCTCCATCATTGCCTTTTTCCATTCTTCCTTATCAGCAGCTTCTTCATAATACTGAGGATCTGAAACGGCTAGGGCAAATTGGCAGGATGCATAAGTGTCATCAGCATATTTCGGATTTGGCTTTTTGACCCTTGTTGATCTCCTTAGTGGAATTGGCTCGTCAGAAGATTCTTCAAGTGTTGTAGATATTGCTGGTGCAGGCTCCTCCTTTTTATCTATAGAATCTTTGATGGGAAAAGAAATCTCCTGTTGTACCTGTTCTACACTCATATCCCAGCTTGCATTTTCATCAAACACTACATCTCTTCTACTTGTAAATTTTCCACTATGAGGGTTATACAATCTATATGCTTTGGATTGAGTACAATAACCAATGAAAATGCATTTTTCAGACTTTTCATCAAGCTTTTTACGAGCATAAGAATTTAATAAAGCGTATGCAACACACCCAAAAATTCTTAAATGACTTACATTAGGTTTCCTACCACACCAAGCTTCATATGGAGTTTTGTTCACGACAGCCCTTGTTGGTGAGAGATTTAGTAGATAGACAGATGTTGCCACAGCTTCCGCCCAAAACTGATTTGAGAGTCCCTTCGCTTGTAACATGCTTCTTGCCATCTCCACAACAGTTCGGTTCTTCCGCTCAGCGACACCGTTCTGCTCAGGAGTGTAAGGAATTGTTAACTCCCTATGGATGCCACTGTCCTCACAAAACATATTAAACTCTTTGGACATGAACTCTCCACCTCGATCTGTGCGAAGAACTTTGATATGGCAGCCACTTTGATTCTCCACCATAACCTTGAATTTCTGGAACTTTTCAAAAGTTTCTGACTTGTTTTCCAAAAATACACCCAGCTCATGCGACTATAATCATCAGTAAACAGCAAGAAGTAACGGCTCCCACCCAAGGACTCGGTTTGCATAGGACCACATAGATCAGCATGAATTAATTCTAAACATTCAGTAGCTCTCCATGCTTTTCCAACAGGAAATGGCTTCCTAGTTTGCTTTCCATAAATGCACCCCTCACATAAATCAAGAGAGACAATTTTCGGTAGTCCAAGAACCATACCTTTATCACTCAGTAATTTCAGGCCTTTAATATTGAGATGACCATACCTCAAATGCCATAGCTTCGAGTCATCCTTTGTATTTGCAGCAAGAACAAAGTTCTCCATGTTTGAAACATCCAACGGAAACATCTTGTTTGGTGTCATGTTGACATGGACTCGTTTGCCTGATTTTTTGTTTTTGATGATACATGCATCATCATCAAATACGACAGCATATCCACCAGCCATTAGTTGTCCAACACTCAATAAATTGTATCCTAAATCAGGAACAAACTGAACATTGTCCAACATTTTTCCTTCTCCATGGCTATTAACGATTTCCACAGTGCCTTTTCCTTCAACTTGCATCTCCCTTTTGTTTCCAAGTTGCACCTTTAGGTTTTGTGACTCGTCGAGCTCCTTGAATAAGGATTTGGTACCCGTCATGTGATTCGAACAACCGCTGTCCACAAACCACCAATCACTTGACTTATGGTTAGTATCAATACAAGCCATAAAAAACTTGTTTTCTTCCTCACTTTCTGATGCAAAATTCATTTTTTGATCTTTATACCAACAATCAGCTTTTACATGCCCATATCTATTGCAATGGTAACATTGAATGCCATTTTTTGTGTTACCTTGCTCATTCGATTGCCTTTGTCCATCATACCTTCCTTTGCCTCTGCTTCTACCATAGCCACCGCTACGACCTCTACGAAATCCTCCTCTTCCTCGTCCTCTATTTGTTGAACGGTTATTGTCACCTTTCACTTGAAATGCCTTCTCTTCACTCTTCTCTTCACTCCTTTCTGCTGATCTATTGATTCTCGCCTCATGAGATTGAAGAGATCCCATCAGTTCATCAACGGAAAGAACTGACAGATCTTTGGACTCTTCTATAGCAGCCACAACATGATCAAATTTTGTCGTTAAGCTTCGCAAGACTTTTGCTACAATTGTCTCGTCTGAAATTTTCTCACCATAGGAGCGCAATTGACCGACTATTGTCCTTGTTCGTGACAAAAAATCAGCAATTGATTCACCATTCTTCATCATTAAGGTCTCAAAATCACGTCGTAGTGATTGTAATTTCACTACTATGACTCTTGAATCACCTTGATATTCTTTCTGCAAGATTGACCATGCTTCATTCGATGTGGTTGCTGCTGCAATTCGAGAGAAAATAGAGTCATGAACTGCTTGCTGGATAATGAACAATGCCTTAGCATCATTTTTCCTGACTTCTTTCAACCTCCTATCTTCTTCTTCATCAGGTTCAAGTATGTCAACGAACCCGTACTCCACCAAGTCCCATAGCTCTTGCGATTTGAGCAATGTCCTCACCTTGATGCTCCACCACTCATATTTCTCACCATTGAAAATGGGTATGAGTGGTTGAGAGGAAGAAAAACCAGCTGATGCCATTCCAAAAACACTCACTCTTTTCTCTCGTGTTTCCCAAAGACCCTAATGGACCCAAACCCCACTTTCACTCAATTGCCTAAAGGATCCAACCTGGCTCCGATGCCAAAATTGTTGGAGAATAAAACGTGAGAAAGATAGAATAATATGTAGGAAAGTTGCTCTCTTATTAATGAATTCTGAATGAGTAAAAAACAAAGAATAAATGCCTATATTTATAGGCTTACATGAAAACTAACTTAAGATAAAAATAGCTAACAAATTATTTAGTCAAACTAGAAAATCTGAAACTACCAAGATACTACCAAGATTTTCTAAACATCCCACCAATATTATTTTGAATTATTCTCAACATAATTTAGCCTATAAATAGGCTCCTTTACAATCTTAGAATTAAGAGACACCCATTAGATTAGAACTCATAACACATTCAGAGAATTTTGTGTTTACGTTTGAGGGTTCTTTGTTTTTCGGGTTTTCGGGGTTTAGTTTTTATCTCCATCTTTTGTACTCTTCATTCTTTTGCCATTATAGTAAATTTATCTTTGCCCGTGGTTTTTTATCCTCTTTTGAGGGGTTTTTCCACGTTAAATTTGTGTGTTCATCTTCTCAATTTCTTCTACTATTTTTACTTGTTCGTTGCTTATTCGGGACGATCCTAACAATCTCTATTTAACAAAAGTCGTGTTTTAAAGTTCATTTTTAATATGTAATCAAATGGATAAAACCGTACTCAACTTTTGATGAGACCACAAAATAGTAAGAGAAAGATTTACTTTAGAAACTGGGATTACTTGTACAAGCCAAAAAGGAAATGTTGAGGTACAAAAGTGTAAGAGAATGGCCCTGAAAGACAAATATAGAAAGGAGAGAACATGTTTATTGAAAGAAGTCGGCTATATGATTCAGAGCAAAAGATTGTAAGCAGGCCACAAAACAGGGTTAGTATCCATGATACAAGGAGTGGAGAACACTAGCGATCAATCAAACAACACTACAACAATAGTGCAACACCATAGAGAAGGAAGGGATTTTTGGTATGTTTTAGTATTTTAGTTTATTTGTTTTGCAGTGTTAAATAGAGGTGTTAATGGGTTGAATCGGGTTTGAGTTAAGTCTAAACATGATAGTAACATATTTTATGCTTGTTTAAGCCTCGCTCTACCTTATATAAAAGTATAAAATATTGTTTAAGTCCACCGATATTTGCAAAAGACTAATCCAAGCTTATTTTGAGCGTGCTCATATTAAATTTTTTATTTTAAAAAAAATTATATGATTTTGATTTAATATTTAATAATTTAATAATTTTTTATTAATTGATATTTTTATATAGTCATCTTAATATTATTTTAAATTATAGCAGTATTATGTATTTAGTATCGATTTATTTTTTTGTATTATAAATTACATAATGTATACAAATAACATAATATAAAGTGTTATAAACCTAAAATCGAGTTGGGTCGGACTCAAACTTTTAATGTTCAAACCTGAATCAGATCTATATTTCAAACAAATCTAAATTTGTTCTCAAATTCATTTTTCGGGACTAATATTTATTCAACCTCTTTCAAAATTTTTATAAAATAAACAATAAAATAGAAATAGATCCTTTTTCCTATTCTTTTAACGATTATTTTTGTTCTGGCCTTTTGCTCGGTAGTTTATGCACCAAGAAACAGTACCACTCCATATTGAACTGTTCCGCTTCCATTAATTCTTGCTTAAGAGTGAAATTTGAAGTTCACTTCATTTCTCCATTCTTGCAAAAGCTTGTTCAGGTAATATTTCTTTTTCTCTTTTATTTTACTGCATTTTGCCATTGAAGCTTTCTTTGAAAACCTTGAACTTTTACTTGTTTCTGGTTTTTATTGTGTTGGGTTTCACTTCTTGCATGTTCAACACTCTTCATTTTTCATCTCCTTTTAACATTGTTTTAGATTTTCTTGCTTTCTTTTTTTCAACTTATTCCCTTGCTTTCTATGTTTCTTTTTATGGGCTTTGCCTCGTTTTTACTTCTTTAGTGTTGCAATGCCATTCTTGCTTTCTTTTTTTCAACTTATTCCCTTGCTTCCAATGTTTGTTTTTATGGACTTTGTCTTGTTTTTACTTCTTTAGTGTTGCAATGGCATTCTTGCTCTTTTTTTCTTTTTTGTGTGTGTGTGTTAGGTCTCACAAGTTTCTTTTATGGGGTTTGCCTTGCTTTTTAACGTTCTTTTGGGGTGTAACCAGGCTTAAACATGGTGCCATCGCATCGAAAACCAGTAAAAGAGAGGGCATTATCTAAGTCCAACCAAGCAAGACCTGTTGGCAAAAAAAAGCGACATGTTAAGGCTTCTTATGCTAGCGAAGACGAAGACACTACTTTTACTCCAGAATGGATGAGCCCTAGATGTCTGGCTTAGCGCTTGATAGCAGAGTAGGCAACATTCTTAAGGTATCAGGTAATTGGGTTAACACAATCAAGCAAATAGGATATCTTTCAGGGGTTAAAATCGGTGATGAATTCCATTGGAGGGGTTAGTTGTGTGCCGTTGGCTTCACTATAAATTTTGGAGACGAATAGATTATATTTCATTAGTTGAAGGCGAAACCTTGGCGACTAGTATTGTCGACTCCTGCCGGCATGACAAGGGTATAATAAGTAGAGTTCCTTGTCCTAAATTGACATACATGGGAGAATGTGAAAAAAGAGATCAAGTGCTTGAAGGCGGAAACCTTGCATTAAAAAATAATATACGTTACAAAAAACCTGTGAGGGTGATACATAAGTACAACAGTGATAATAATGCAAATGCTTATGGATACATGTTTGTGTACGAAGGGTTGTACCGAGTGACCAGATTTGACAAAGAAATTGAGTCTGGTTTTTCTGTGTACAAGTTCCATCTTGATATGTTGGAGGATCATCAACAATATGAATCCGGAGGCATTAGTTTTGATGAAGCTGGCATTTGACAGTCGACAATTGAACAACGAGCAGGCATAATCATCACCAAATTTGCCTTCTTTTCTTTGACTGATTTGGTCTATAAATAGTAGTATAAAGTAATTGCAGCTTTGGCATTGAAAATGGTTACTCCTATGCTACTAATTGCTTTCTTGTTTTGATCTGTAAATAGTACTTGAACGAGGGAAGGACATGATTGATTTCACCAAATGCCTTCATATATACTGTAGTTTAGATTTTATAGCATTTTGAAGTTGGAAAATCAATATGCAATTAAGTTGTTTAGTAGTAGTGCACTAATATTGTCTTCAATACCGTAACTTAGCATGTAGTTTCCAGGAAATTCTATTTGTTAAAATACTTGGTGGGTTTATTATAAGAAATTAATTAGTTTATAAAAATGAATTGAAAAAAAAACAAACATTTAAATTTATTGATTTATTTTATTTTAAAGTAATACTTAAAACAATTTAAGTATTTAAATTTATTGTCACATCTGCTCACTCGGTACAATCCTTCATACATAAATTTGTACCCAAAAGCATTCGCATTATTATCGCTGTCATACTTACATATTACCCTTGTAGGTCTTTTGTAACGTAAATTATTTTTCAACGCAAGATTTCTACCTTCAAGTCTCTGATCTCTATTTTCACCTTCTCCCATGTATGTCAAATTAGGACAAGGAACTCTACTTATTATACCCTTGTCATATCGGCTGGAGTCGACAATGCTAGTCGCCAAGGTTTCGCCTTTAACTGATGAAATGTAATCTATTCCTCTCTGATAGTTATAGTGAAGCCCAACGACACACAACTCACCCCTCCAATAGTATTCATCACCGATTTTAATCCCCGGAAGACATCCTATTTGCTTGATTGTGTTAACCTATTTACCTAATACCTTAAGAATGTTGGCTACTCTGCCATCAAGCGCCAAACCACGACATCTACCTTGTTCTGGGCTCATCTTATGTTAACCTGATCACTTTGTCCCCAAGCCCCTTGTTCTTCAGCAACTCTTTATATCATCTACAGAAACTCTGTCATCTATGTAATGTGCCTAGATTGAATCATGTATGGTCTGAAACAATTTCCAACTTCATAGGGACCGGCAATTTTCGATTTGCAAATGATGTTGTCTATTCCTCGTGTTCATCTTACTTATGTTTCTTCAAATTCAAGAAGGATACTTCCAGGAGAAATTCATTCAACACAAGGAAATGGACCAACATCCTTTTAGCTTATGTTTCCATGATGAAAAAAGAAAATGAAAACTAGATTATACCATTTGCAGAATTTATGTTGTACAACTGGCAACACAAGGGAAGCTTTTGCTTTGGGGAGCTAAGGTGAGATTCGGATCGATTCGTGAAGTAAATTTCGGAGTCGTATCTGCTTTGGTTTCATTGTAGTTTTGGAAAATGTGGGTTGATCTTTGATTACTGGTAATGCATATTGCATAGTCCTATTGAGAAAGGACAGACTTGGAGGCTGGCCACATATTCTCTTTTGCATGCAAATGTAAGGCACCTTATGGTTTGGTTTAGGATTTCTCAACCAGGAAGTTTATTTCTCGATATGATTGATTAGAATTTGTTGTTTTCAGGTCAATTGTTATTCTTTGAATTCTGTTGGACCTACTGTGGAGAATTTAAGTGGTTCAAGGAGATTTCTTGCAGTTTACTTGGCATCTGCTATTTCAAGTAACAACTCGTAAACTCATTACAGTAGATTATACATTGCTTGCCTGCTAGTACAATTTTGACTCAATCAGTTGAAAGAAATCTAGGTGCCGCTACAAGTTACTGGTTCTGCAAAGCACCCGCAGTTGGTGCATCAGGCGCAATCTTTGGATTGGTAAGTCCTCGCAAACTTATTCACAGAATAAGATAAATGTTCATATGAAGCTGTTCCGTCTAATATTTGTCTGCCTAGAAATACTTGGCTTTTATTTATTTATTTATTCCAGAACCTCAATTTTCTCATTTTGTAAATCTTTTGGTTGTCTAGGTTGGTTCTGTTGCTGTGTTTGTCATGAGACATAGAGGTATGATCAGAGATGCCAAAGAAGATCTGCAACACATAGCACAAGTTATTTTCCTAAACATGGTATGATTCAAAGCTTTTGCTATTCAATGTATGAGAACCCCAAACAGCCTATCAAATGCTTTAAAAAAGAGAGTTTCTGCTATGTTACTGCTTGATACAATGATTTCCTTTAAGGAATTGTAGCATCAAATGCTTTTGCTCTTATTTTTTCCGAGCTCAGTGGTAATGAATGCGGATCATGCAGGTTATTGGACTAATGTCAAGAGGCATTGATAATTGGGATCATGTAAGTCTTAACTACCGTCCTCCTTACACGTGTACTTGTAGTATACCTGTATTTAAAGTTTTACTTTTGAGATTGCTTAAAATCTTAACTTGCAATTTCAGCTAGGAGGCTCGCTTGGAGGAGCAGCAGTGTCTTGGCTTGTAGGACCTGCATGAAAGTACGAATCTATGGCCAGTGATGGCCCAAAAATATTCTCAGACCGACCACCACTTTTTTTACCTTACTGACAGAAAACGGAAACCTCGATGAACCAGTGTAAGTATTGAAAATTGTGACACAAGCTCTGATTTAAATTGATTCTAGACATACTATACTATATGCAAAGTATAGTAGGGGGCTTTACAAGGTAGAAGTGAATTCTAATCGAATCAATGATTTACCAGAAAATAATCGAAGGGGAAATGGTGATTTCCCTACCTATTTTCTGATAAATCACTGACCGTTCAGAGTTCACCACCATTTTTGTATTGCATTTTACTAAAACAATCTATTTTCTGATATATGTAGTGTAGTGATGTTTGGAGTGAAGACGGCCCTTTATAAAATATCCTTATATGGCAGTATGCATATCCACCATCCATAATTAACCTTGGATTATCCTTTAGTGTTGGTAAACCAGAAGTTGCTGTCACCTCTACTAATACAAAAGGATTAACCGAGTATGAATTAATTGAGAGTTTGAAGAAAAAAATAGAATTCAGTTTACATATACTTTTAAATCATTTGCCAATGAGGCATTGGTTCTTTGGTTTAATGGCAAGGAAGAGAATTCGAAATTCGAAATTTTAAGATTTCAAGGTCAATTTTTTCCGGAAGAGAGTTCGAGAATTTTTAAGGTTTTGTGGGTCAAATGTATTTTGATGAGTTATTTTTTGGTTTGTGACTTGGAACAGTGAACAACTTGAGATAAGCATAAGCAATTCTAAGCTGTCACGATGCCAACCTATAGAATTTCAGTTAAGCTGTGTTGGATGAGACTAGTCCTTATAAAAATAGACAATAAATAGACAATTTAAATAGAAATTAAAGGTCTGTTTGTTTACTAATAAAAAGTTTTACGAAAAACATTTTCATTGCTTTTCAATGTTTGGTGAAAAATGAATTCATACTGTAAATCATTCTCAAAAACACGGGAAAATTAATTCCATAATTAAACATTGAAATTGAGTTGTCAATGTAGATTTTAATTATGAACTCTTACTGTTGACCGGTTCTATTGTATTTATCAGAGCAAGCTATTCCTCACCAAAGTCCTAAATTTTCTAGGCAGAGAATCATTAGTTGGAACAGGTTCTTATGAACATTAATCTTATTTTGCGAATAAGTTTGAGATGACTTACTCATCCAATTATTGCGCCTGATGTACCAACTGCGGGTGCTTTGAAGAACCAGTAACTTGTAGCGGCACCTAGTTTTCTTTGGCTGAGTCAAAATCGTACTTCCATGTAGGTCCTATAAGCCAGGACACTGGTGCTCCTCCAAGACGCCACATAGCTGAAATTGTAAGTTTAGATTTTGAACAATTTCGGAAGTAAAACTCTAACTGTCAGTATTAACGAAGAAGTATGGTGATTCTTATGATACGTAACCGTTACTTTAAATAGCGGTATACTACAAGCACATGTGTAATAGTTAAAACTTACGTGTCCCCAATTATCAATGCCTATTGACATAAGCCCAATAGCATGCATCATCAACATTCATTACTAACATCCGAAATGCAGGCGCAAAAGCATTTGATGCGTTAAGAAAAGTCCGCTTGAGGACGGTAGAGACTACACATTTTTTCAGAGTAGTCATTGTATCACACCAGTAACATAACAGAAACTTGAATAAATCTAGACTTACTAAGGCAACAACTCTAGGGACTGCATTCGGTATATATGAGACGGGTTTATTGGCATGGCTTCATACGGTTCCTCCAAATCTCAAATATTGAATTGCAAAAGCTTTGAATCATACCGTGTTTGGGAAAATAACTTGTGCCATGTGCTGCAGATCTTCTTGGTTATCTCTGATCATACCTCTGTCTTAAGACAAACACCGCAACAAAACCAACTTAGACAGCCAAGAGATTGTCAAATGAGACAAATTCGAGCGATAAAAGCAAACAATTGATTTCCCAAGCAAAAAAAACGAAAAGAAAGAAAACCTAGATTTTAAAAGCGGACAATCATTAGTTGGAAAAGGTTCTTAAGAACATTAATCTTATTTTGCGAATATGTTCGAGATGACTTACTAATCCAAAGATTGCACCTAATGCACCAACAGCAGGTGCTTTGCAGAACAAGCAATTTATAAGGTATTGTAACGAGTTTAAGAGTTGTTACTTGAAAGAGCAGAGGTGAAGAAAACTACAAGGAATCTCCTTGGACCGCTTAAATTCTCCATCGTAGGTCCATCAGAATTCAAAGAATAACAACTGACCTGAAAATAAAAAATTCTATTAAACCAAATATATAAATAAACTTCCTAGTTGAGTAATTTGAAACCATCTAATTTGAAGCCATAACATAAAGCGTCCAATATTAGCATGCAAAAGAGAAGATGTGGCCAATCTCCAAATCTCTCTTTTGTCAATGAGGCAGTTGAACCCCTAACAATGTAAGGTACTCTTCCCATGGCGGAGTTTTATCCTTCTGAATTTGCTGAGAGCCCAACTGCTTTAAGAGGCCTGCCGTAGGCATGGGTTCACAGAGAGGACAGCACCTCGGTTGACAGAGATATGACCTGCAAAACTCACTGGAGAGGTGTCAATATATAGTGTAACATTAATTATGGAAATCATTTACGTGTGAGGAGGCTTGAAGCACCAACCTAAGGCATATAGGCAACCTACCTGCAAGTATGATACCACATGAGCCTCCCTGAATGTAGCTCAAGTGGTATTTTCTCAAAAATCTAATATAATTCCACAATTTTATTGTGTATGATTAACTCATGCACCAAACGCGGTTATATTTTTTTGTAATAGTAAAGATAACAGCATCTTCTATTTCACTAACTCTAAATGATAATCTAAAGGGGCAGGTGGTGGATACGCATATTGCGATATAAGGAATTTTTATAAATGTTAGCATTAATTAAGTTTCCCTTTCTTTTAACGGATATAATTAAGTGTAATATTCATAAATGAACGGTCAAGATTCAATGAGCTTCAATATAAGAAAAGGGCTATCTTCACTTCAAACTCCACTACACTACAGATATCAGAACACAGATTGTTTTGCAAAAATGCAACACAGAAATGGTGGTGAACTCTGAACGGTCAGTGATTTATCAGAAAATAGCTGGGGAAATCACTATCATCCCTTCTATTGTTTCGTGTAAATCACTGATTCGGTTAGAATTAACTTCTACCTTGCAAACCCCTTGTAATACTTTGCATAAAGTATATCTACAACCAATTTAAATTAGAGCCGGTGTCACAGTTGTCAATACTTAAGGCCAGTTTAGTATTGCTTCTAAGAAGCACTTTTGGGACAAAAAACACTTTTGAGATAAAAGCATTGCTAAAAAAGATGCTTTTTGAGAGAAAAAGTACTTTTCAAAACCCAAAAATTGGCCCAAAACTGGTTTTGACAGAAGCAGAAAATCTTAGCTTTTTGCCCAAAAGTGCTTCGTAGAAGCAATGCTAAAAACTGGCCGTTAGACTGATTCATCATGGTTTCAGCTTTCTGTCAGTAAGGTAAAAACTGGTTTTCAGTCTGAGAATATTCTTTGGCCATTTCTGGCCATAGATTCATACTTCCATGCAGGTCCTACAGACCAGTAACTACTGCTCCTCAAATCAAGCCTCCTATTTGAAATTGTAAATTAAGATGTTAAACAATTTCAGAATAAAACTGTAAATGTCTGTATTAATGAAGAATATGGAGATTCTTACAATACATAATCGTTACTTTAAATACGGGTATACTACAAGTACACGTACAAGAAGGCATTGTAGTTGAGACTTACATAACCACAGTTATCGACGCCTCTTGACATAAGCCTAATAACCTGCATGATCAACATTCATTACCACTGAGCTTGGAAAAATAAGAGCAAAAGAACTTGATGCACTAAGAAAGTAGGCTGGAGGATTACTAGATACTACAATTTTCTTCAAGGAAATCATCGTATCAAGCAGTAACATGACAGAAACTTGAATAAATCTAGACTTACGAAGGCATCTAACTCTAGGGACTGCATTTGGTATGTATGAGACTGGTTTTTTGATAAGATATTATATGGTTTTAAGCTCTCAAACATAGAGTAGCGAAAGCTTAGAATCATACCATATTTGGGGAAAAAACTTTTGCTATGTGTTGCATATCTTCTTTGGCATCTCTGATCATACCTCTATGTCTCAATACAAACACAGCAACAGAAACAACCTATACAACCAAGAGAATGTCAAATGAAACAAAGACTGGCAATAGAAGCAAACAATTGATTTCACAAGCACAAAAAAAGAAGAAGAAGAAAGAAAACCTAGATTTTCAAGGCAGACAATCATTAGTTGTAACAGGTTCTTATGAACATTAATCTTATTTTGCGAATAAGTTCGAGATGACTTAATCAACCAATTATTACGCCTGATGTATCGACTGCGGGTGCTTTGAAGAACCAGTTATTTGTAGCGGCACCTAGTTTTCTTTGGCTGAGTCAAAATCGTACTTCCATGCAGGTCCTATAAGCCAGGACACTGCTGCTTCTCCAAGAAGCCACATAGCTGAAATTGTAAGTTTAGATTCTGAACAATTTCAGAAGTAAAACTGTAGCTGTCTGTATTAACGAAGAAGTATGGTGATTCTTCAGAAGTAAATATTTGAATCATACCGTGTTTGGGAAAATAACTTGTGCCATGTGCTGCAGATCTTCTTGGGCATCTCTGATCATACCTCTGACAATCATTGGTAAGTCATCTCATTTTACAAAACCAACTTAGACAGCCAAGAGATTGTAAAATGAGACAAATACCGGCGATAAAAGCAAACAATTGATTTCCCAAGCAGAAAAAAATAAAGAAAACCTAGATATTAAAAGAGGACAATCATTATATGGAACAGGTTCTTATGAACATTAGTCTTATTTTGCGAATATATTCGAGATGACTTACCAATCCAAAGATTGCACCTAATGCACCAACAGCAGGTGCTTTGCACAACAAGCTATTTATAAGGTACTGTAATGAGTTTAAGAGTTGTTACTTGAAAGAGCAGAGGTGAAGTAAACTGCAAGGGATCTCCTTGGACCGCTTAAATTCTCCATAGTAGGTCCATCAGAATTCAAAGAATAACAATTGACCTGAAAACAACAAAGTCTATTAAATCAAATATAGAAATAAACTTCCTGGTTGAGAAATTTGAAACCATCTAATTCGAAACCATACCATAAGGCTTCCAATATTAGCATGCAAAAGAGAAGACGTGGCCAACTTCCAAATCTCTCTTTTGTCAATAAGACAATTGAACCCCTAACAATGTAATGTATTCTTCCAGTGGCGTAGTTTTATCCTTCTGAATTTGCTGAGAGCCCAACTGCTTTAAGAGGCCTGCCGTAGGCGTGGGTTAGTAGAGTCAAGAGCACCTCGGTTGACGGAGATATGACCTGCAAAACTCACTGGAGAGGTGTCAATATATAGTGTAACATTAATTATGGAAATCATTTATGTGTGAGGAGGCTTGAAGCATCAACCTAAGGCATATAGGCAATCTACTTGCAAGTATGATACCACTTGACCCTCCCTGCATGTAGTTCAAGTTGTATTTTCTAAAAAATCTAATATAATTCCATAATTTTATTGTCTACGATTAGCTCATGCACAGAAAGCGGTTATATTTTTTTGTATTAGTAAAGATAAACAGCAACTTCTATTTCACTAACACTAAATGGTAAGCTAAAGTGGTAGCTGCTTGTCTGGTGGATATGCATAATGCCATATAAGGAATTTTTATAAATGTTAGCATTAATTAAGTTTCCCATTTTTTAACGGATATGATTAAGTGTAATAATCATAAATCAAGGTCAAGATTCAACGAACTTCAATATAAAAAAAAGGGCCATCTTCACTCCAAACTTCACTACACTACAGAAATCAGAAAACAGATTGTTTTGCTAAATTGCAATACAGAAATGGTGGTGAACTCTGAACGGTCAGTGATGTATCAGAATATAGCTAGGGAAATCACCATCATCCCTTCGATTATTTTCTGGTAAATCACTGGTTCGATTAGAATTCACTTCTTCCTTGCAAATCCCTTGCTATACTTTGCATATATTATAGCTGCAACCAATTAAAATCAGAGCCTGTGTCGCAATTGTCAATGCTTACACTGGTTCATCGAGGTTTCAGCTTTCTGTCAGTAAGGTAAAAAGTGGTTTTCAGTCTGAGAATATTCTTTGGCCATTGCTGGCCATAGATTCATACTTCCATGCAGGTCCTATAGACCAGTAAACTGCTGCATCAAACTCTAGGAACTGCATTTGGTATGTATGAGACCAGTTTTTTGATGGTTAATTATATGGTTTTAGGTTAGCGAAAACTTAGAATCATACTGGGTTTGTCGAAATAACTTGTGCTGTGTTGCAGATCTTGTTTGGCATCTCTGATCATACCTCTATATCTCGTTACAAACACAGCAACGGAACCAACCTAGACAACCAAGAGAATGTCAAATGAGACAAAGACACGCAATAAAAGCAAACAATCTATTTCAAAAGAAAATCTCAATTTCAAGGCAGACATGCATTAGTTGGAAGAGGTTCTTATGAACATTAATCTTATTTTGCGAATAAGTTCGAGGTGACTTTCTAATCTAAATATTGTGCCGATGTACCAACTGTGGGTGCTTGGAAGAACCAGTAACTTGTAGTGGCACCTAGTTTTCTTTGACCGAGTCCAAATACAATATGCATAACCGGTAATCAAATATCAAGCCACAGTTTCTAAAACTATAATGAAACCAAAGCAAGAGCTTCCCTTGTGTTGCCAATTGTGCAACATAAATTCTGCAAATTATATAATTTACTTTTTATTTTTATACAGACAATTCAATCCTTTGTTGAATGAACATGTAATTGTTTTCACAAGCGAAAACTCACAATGGGCAATTTCCTTGTGTTCAATGAATTTCTCCTGTAAGTACATATCTTGGATGATCCACTATTTCCAGCATTTCCAAACTTTTTTCTTTGTTTTTCTGCATTGAAGAATAAGTAAGATCAACACGAAGGACAGACAGTATCATTTCCAAACCTTTTTCTTTGTCCTTCCGCATTCACGGAGATATGACCTGCAAAATTCACTGGAGAGGTGTCAATATATAGTGTAACATTAATTATGGAAATCATTTATGTGTGAGGAGGCTTGAAGCACCAACCTAAGGCATATAGGCAACCTACTTGACCACTTGAGCCTCCCTGCATGTAGCCCAAGTGGTATTTTCTCAAAAATCTAATACAATCCCACAATTTTATTGTGTACAATTAACTCATGCACCAAACGCGGTTATATTTTTTTGTAATAGTAAATATAACAGCATCTTCTAATTCACTAACTCTAAATGATAATCTAAAGTGGTAAGTGGTGGATATGCCTATTGCCATATAAGGAATTTTTATAAATGTTAGCATTAATTAAGTTTCCCTTTTTTTTAATGGATATGATTAAGTGTAATAATCATAAATGAACGGTAAAGATTCAACGAGCTTCAATATAAGAAAAGGGCTATCTTCACTTCAAACTCCACTACACTGCAGATATCAGAACACAGATTGTTTTGCTAAAATGCAACACAGAACTGGTGGTGAACTCTGAACGGTCAGTGATTCATCAGAAAATAGCTAGGGAATGTCCCTTCGATTATTTCTGGTAAATCACTGATTTGATTAGAATTCACTTCTACCTTGCATACCCCTTGTAATACTTTGCATATAGTATATCTACAACCAATTTAAATTAGAACCAGTGTCACAATTGTCAATACTTAGGGCCAGTTTAGCATTGCTTCTAAGAAGCACTTTTGGGACAAAAAATACTTCTGAGATAAAAGCATTGCTAAACAAGATGCTTTTGAGAGAAAAAGTGCTTTTCAAAACCCAAAAATTGGCCCAAAAGTGCTTTTGACAGCAGCAGAAAATTTTAGCTTCTCCTCAAAAGTGCTTCTTAGAAGCAATGCTAAAAACTGGCCTTTAGACTGGTTCATCAAGGTTTCAGCTTTCTGTCAGAAAGGTAAAAAAATACTTGTCAATCTGAGAATAATCTTTGGCCATTGCTGGCCATAGAAACATATTTACATGGAGGTCATACAGACTAGTAAATTGCTGCTCCTAAAATCAAGCCTCCTATCTGAAATTGTAAGTTAAGGTGTTAAACAATCTCGTAAGTAAAACTGTAAATGTCTGTATTAATGAAGTATAAGGAGATTCTTATGATACACAACCGTTACTTTAAATATAGGTATACTACAAGTACATGTACAAGAAGGCATAGTAGTTGAGACTTATATAACCACAATTATCGACGCCTCTTGACATTAGCCTAATAACCTGTATGATCAACATTTATTACCACCGAGCTCAGAAAAATAAGAGCAAAAGAACTTGATGCACTAAGAATGTAGGCTAGAGGATTACTAGATACTACGATTTTCTTCAAGGAAATCATTGTATCAAGCAGTAACATGGCAGAAACTTGATTAAATCTAGACTTACGAAGGCATCTAACTCTAGGGACTGCATTTGGTATGTATGAGACGGGTTTTTTGATAAGTCGTTATATGGTTTTAGGCTCTCAAACATAGAGTAGCGAAATAACTCAATGTTTGGGGAAATAACTTGTGCTATGTGTTGCATATCTTCTTTGGCATCCAGGCAGCCAGGCCGCAGTTAGCATAACTCATAACCCTGTACACCATGACCGTACCAAGCATGTGGAAATTGATCGCCACTTTATTACGGAGAAAATTAACAAAGGGGAAGTTTGTGTTTCATATCTACCTACAAGACAACAAGTAGCAGAAGTGTTAACCAAAAGCTTGAGCAGAAAAATGTTTGAAGAAATTATGGGCAAGCTGGGTTTGATTAACATCTACACTCCAGCTTGAGGGGAAGTGTTAGAATTCCTTAAATTAAGCAGATTTTCTACCTTAGTTCTAGGAATTTCCTTGTACTATTAGCCATAATCAAATTACTAATTTTTAGGAATAGGCTAATTTCTAGAGATTATTTCCTTTTTATTTTTCCTGCTATTCTTTAAAAAGGCTGTATTCAGATTAGAAGAAATAAGAATTATTCTTTTTCCTAAACTTGTTCATATATGAGCCCGGTTTATTGACATGTCTTTTACAGTTCCTCCGAATCTCAAACATTGAATTGCGAAAGCTTTGACTCATACCATGTTTGGGAAAATAACTTGTGCCATGTGCTGCAGATCTTCTTTGGCATCTCTGATCAAACCTCTGTCTCAAGACGAAAGCAGCAACAAAACCAACTTAAACAGCCAAGAGATTGTAAAATGAGAAAAAGACTGGCGATAAAAGCAAACGATTGATTTCCCAAGCAAAAAAAGAAAACAAAACAAAACAAAAAGAAAGAAAACCTAGATTTTAAAAGCGGACAATCATTAGTTGGAACAGGTTCTTATGAACATTAATCTTATTTTGCGAATAACTTCAAGATGACTTACTAATCCAGAGATTGCACCTAATGCTCCAATTGCAGGTGCTTTGCACAACCAGCAATCTATAAGATACTGTAATGAGTTTAAGAGTTGTTACTTGAAAGAGAAGAGGTGAAGTAAACTACAAGGAATCTCCTTGGCCCGCTTAAATTTCCTTAGTAGGTCCAACAAAATTCAAAGAATAACAATTGACCTGAAAACAAAAAATTCTATTAAATTAAATATAGAAATAAACTTCCTAGTTGAGAAATTTGAAATCATCTAATTCGAAACCGTACCATAAGGCTTCCAATATTAGCATGCAAAAGAGAAGATGTGGCCAACCTCCAAATCTCTCTTTTGTAAATAAGACAATTGAACCCCTAAAAATGTAAGGTATTCTTTCCGTGGAGGAGTTTTATCCTTCTGAATTTGCTGAGAGCCCGACTGCTTTAAGATGCCTGCCGTAGGCATGGGCTTGCAAAGTCGAGAGCACCACGGTTGACGGAGATATGAACTGTAAAACTCACTGGAGAGTTGTCAATATGTTGTGTAACATTAATTATGGAAATCATTTATGTGTGAGGAGGCTTGAAGCACCAACCTAAGGCATATAGACAACCTACTTGCAAGTATGATACCACTTGACCCTCCCTGCATGTAGTTCAAGTGGTATTTTCTCAAAAATCTAATATAATTCCTTAATTTTTTGTGTACGATTAACTCATGCAGCAAACACAGTTATATTTTTTTCTATTAGTAAAGATAAACAACAACTTCTATTTCACTAACACTAAATGATAATCTAAAGTGGTAGGTGCTGGATATGCATAATGCCATATAAGGAATTTTTATAAATGTTAGCATTAATTAAGTTTCCCATTTTTTAACGGATATGATTAAGTGTAATAATCATAAATCAATGGTCAAGATTCAATGAGCTTCAATATAAAAAAAGGGCCATCTTCACTCCAAACTTGACTACACTACAGATATCAGAAAACAGATTGTTTTGCTAAATTGCAATACAGAAATGGTGGTGAACTCTGAACGGTCAGTGATGTATCAGAATATAGCTAGGGAAATCACCATCATCCCTTTGATTATTTTCTGGTAAATCACTGGTTCGATTATAATTCACTTCTACATTGCAAACCCCTTGCTATACTTTGCATATAATATAGCTGCAACCAATTAAAATCAGAGCCTGTGTCACAATTGTCAATACTTAAACTAGTTCATTGAGGTTTCAGCTTTCTGTCAGTAAGGTAAAAGATGGTTTTCAGTCTGAGAATATTCTTTGGCCATTGCTGGCCATAGATTCATACTTCCATGAAGGTCCTACAGACTAGTAAACTGCTGCCCCTCAACTCAAGCTTCCTATCTGGAATTGTAAGTTAAGATATGAAACAATCTTGGAAGTTAAACTGTAAATGTCCGTATTAATGAAGTATAAGGAGATTCTTATGATACACAAACGTTACTTTAAATATAGGTATACTACTGACATGACCAACATTCATTAGCACCGAGCTCGAAAATTTAAGAGCAAAAGAGCACTTAATGCGCTAGGAAAGTAGGCTGGAGGATTACTAGATACTATGATTTTCTTCATGAAAATCATTGTATCAAGCAGTATCATAGCAAAAACTTGAATAAATCTAGACTTACGAAGGCATCTAACTCTAGGGACTGCATTTGGTATGTATGAGACGGGGATTTTGATAGGTAATTATATGGTTTTAGGTTCTCAAACATAGAGCAGTGAAACCTTAGAATCATACTGGGTTTGTGGAAATAACTTGTGCTGTGTTGCAGATCTTCTGCGGCATCTCTGATCATACCTCTATATCTCGTTACAAACACAGAAACAGAACCAACCTAGACAGCCAAGAGAATGTCAAATGAGACAAAGACACGCAATAAAAGCAAACAATCTTTTCTTTGACAGAGTTAAAATACAATATACATAACCAGTAATCAAATATCAACCCACAGTTTCTAAAACTACAATGAAACCAAAGCAAGAGCTTCCCTTGTATTGCCAATTGTGCAACATAAATTCTGAATATTATATAATTTACTTTTATTTTTTATACAGACAATTCAATCTTTTGTTGAATGAACATGTAATTGTTTTCACAAGCGAAAACTTACAACACATTAACATCTATAAGGGTGTTGGGCAATTTCCTTGTGTTAAATGAATTTCTCCTGTAAGTATCTATCTTGGATGATCCACTATTAACCGCAATTCCAAACTCTTTTCTTTGTTCTTCCGCATTGAAGAATAAGTAAGATGAACACGAAGGACAGACAGCGTCGTTTGCAAATTGAAAATTGCCAGTTCTCATGAGCTTGGAAGTTGTTTCAGCCCATACATGCTTCTATCTAGACACATTACATAGATGGCAGAGTTTCTGAATGACATAAGAACCAAAGAATCAATCTTTTTATTCTCTCGTTTTTTGTTTTTTTTTGCCCTTAAAAGATAAATTTGATGGGATTTGTCAGCTGGGAAATGGAAAGTAATAGATGGGGGAACCTTGAAGGCGGAGCTGGTGGTGGGGAGAAGCAGCTGTGGGGATTGTAGTTCCAATCGGGTCGGAAGCGTGTAAATTATTGTACTAAAAAATCACACAAAGTTCAATTCCCAGGGAAGAGAGGTGGATTACAAGGATCTCTTAAATACCAAGTCTTTCCTTAGTCAGAATATCCCTTTTTATAGTAATTTAATAGTACAATTAAATATTACTATTATACCCTCAAATATTGAAAGAAAAATAGGACAAGAAAGAACACAAGAATTTGACTGAGGTTCGGTAAATTATACCTACGTCCTCGGGCACTAACACTAGATGATAACTTTACTATCTCCAGAATATTACAAACAAATAGAATTCCTTAAGAATTCTCAAATGGGAGAAGAGAGAAAACTAAGAGAGAAAGATTGGTTTGGATGGTTGAAATGAGAAATGGTTAGGCCTATTTATAGTTGAGGTTCAGGGACTAACTTGCAAATGGCCTAAAAAATTAGGGACCAAAATTGCAATTATCACATTCAATTTTAAACAACTTGTGTACCATTTTTCCTTTCGGTGCCACTTGCACCTCCCATTTTTGACTTTTCAACTCACCCTTTAATTGACTTTTCAACAATCTCTACCTTGAAGATTTGATTAGGATAATCACATCTTCACATACTTCCTTCAACTCCCCAAATTCGATAAAGTTATCTTTTGTAGTGCCTCCAAATGCGCTCTCGAGCGCCATTCACCTGAAGGTGCTCAAATTCTCAGGATGTTAATCAATTTCAAACAATGATTAAACTTGATTGTTGTTACCACCTTGGTCATCATATCTGCGGGATTATCTGCGTCGGAATCTTCTGACGTAGAATTTTTCCTTTTTCAAAGACTTCCCGCACAAAGTGATATCTTACGTCGATATGCTCGGTTCTTGAATGATAGACTTGATTTTTCGCTAAATGAATAGCGCTCTGACTGTCACAATATAGATTAATGTGACTTTGAACAACTCCCAAGTCTTTCAACAATCCATTAAGCCAAATAGCCTCCTTAACAGCTTCTGTAACTGCCATATATTTCGCTTCTGTAGTAGACACAGCTACTGTAGACTGTAAGGTAGACTTCCAACTCACTGGGGCTTTCGCAAGAGTAAACAGATACCCCGTAGTTGAACGACGTTTATCTAAATCACCAGCAAAGTCGGAATCAACATATCCAACTACAAACTGACCAAGTGCTTCATCCTGCTCAAAAATTAAACCAACGTCTACGGTTTTTTGAAGATACCATAGAATCCATTTCACAGCTTGCCAATGTCCTTTTCCAGGATCATGCATATACCTGCTCACAACTCCAACAGCTTGTGAAATGTCAGGCCTCGTACACACCATCGCATACATCAAACTCCCAACTGCATTAGCATATAGGACTTTCGCCATATATTCTCTTTCATCTTCAGTCTTCGGAGATAATTGAGCACTGAGTTTCAAATGAGAAGCAAGTGGGGTACTTACATGTTTTGTGTTTTCATTTACACCAAAACATTGTAATACCTTTTTCAGATATTGCTTCTGATTTAAACAAAGCTTGCCTCTCTGTCTATCTCTACTTATCTCCATACCGAGAATCTTCTTGGCCTCACCTAGATCTTTCATCTAGAACTCTTGATTCAACTGAGCCTTCAGCTTATCTATCTCTTTTTGGCTCTTCGAAGCGATTAACATATCATCAACATACAAGAGTAGATAAATGAAAGATTCGTCATGCAGCTTCTGCAAATACACACAATTGTCATATTTGCTTCTTGTGTACTTCTGCCTTCTCATAAAGCTATCAAATCACTTGTACCACTGCCTCGGGGATTGCTTCAATCCATATAGCGATTTGTTCAGCTTACAAACCCAATTTCTACCACCAGCATCTGTGTATCCTTCGGGCTGAGTCATATAGATCTCCTCTTCTAACTCACTATGCAAGAAAGTCGTCTTAACATCAAGTTGAGCTAGCTCCAAATTCAACTGTGCTACCAAGGCCAACAAAATTCTAATGGAGAAATGTTTCACAACAGGGGAAAATACATCATTGTAGTCAATTCCCTCCTTCTGAGCGTAGCCTTTAGCTACCAATCTTGCCTTGTAGCGAACATCTTTCTTGCTAGGAGATCCATCTTTCTTTGCGAATACCCACTTGCATCCGATTGCCCTTTTACCTGTCGGTAATTGCGCCAACTCCCAAGTATTGTTCTTCCGGAGAGACTGCATTTCTTCATCCATGGCGCATTTCCATTTATCACTTTCTAAGATTTGCATTGCTTCTTGATAAGTGATAGGAATATCATCATCAACAACGGGAAGGGCGTAGGCCACCATATCAGTAAATCGAGCAGGTTTACGAATTTCTCTCTGTAGCCTTGCAACTGCAACTGGTTATGGTGTACTTAATGATTCTTGGGTCAGAACCTCTTCAACCTCTAATTCCTCCATTGTGGCTGGAGAATTAAACTTATTAACTGGGCAAATCCCCATCTGCTCAAACTCCACCTGCTTTGGAGTACACTCCACCTGTTGTGGAGTATCACTTGTTTGAATATCTTCATCTATTACCTTTTTCAATGTGGCAGATTCATCAAAGGTAACATCTCTGCTACAGATCATTTTCTTTGTGCTTAAGCACCAAAGACGAAATCCCTTCACTCCAGAAGTGATTCCCATAAAGAGAGCTTTCTTTGTCCTCGGATCTAACTTTGACTCCTTCACATGGTAATATGCAGTGGATCCAAACACATGTAAGGAATCATAATCTGTAGCCGGTTTTCTAGACCATACCTCCATAGGAGTTTTTCTTTCTAATGCAGATGATGGCAAACGATTAACAAGATGGCCAGCGTATGTCACAGCCTCAGCCCAAAATTGCTTGCCCAACCCAGCATTGGACAACATACATAGAACTTTCTCCAGCAATGTTCGATTCATACGCTCTACCACTCCATTCTGCTGTGGTGTATCTCTAACTGTGAAGTGTCGAACAATACCATACTCTTGGCACACATCGAAGAACGGATCACTTTTATATTCCCCTCCATTGTCCGTCCTAAGCCGCTTGATTTTCTTGCCAGTCTGGTTTTCGATCATAGTTTTCCATTTAAGAAAAACTCCAAGCACTTCATCCTTAGTTCTCATGGTATACACCCAAACTCTTCTGAAAAAGTCATCAACAAAAGTAACAAAGTAGTGTTTTCCTCCCAATGAAGGTGTCTTGGAAGGCCCCCACACATCTGAGTGAACATATTCCAAAATACCTTTTGTATTATGGATAGCAGTGCCGAATTTCACTCTCTTTTGCTTTCCCAGAACACAATGCTCGCAAAATTTTAATTTGCAAGCCTTTGCACCTTTCAACAATCCTTACTTTGCCAGAATTTGCAAGGATTTTTCGCTGGCATGTCCCAACTTCATATGTCACAACTGTATTGAGTCCAATTCTTTGTTACCGGAAGCTGCAACGACTACTCCAATAACTGTACTACCTTGGTAGTAATACAAGTTATTTTTCCTGATGCCCTTCAATATCACAAGTGCGCCAGATGTCACTTTCAAAATCCCATCTCTCATAATAACAACTGAACCATTGGATTCCAAGGCTCCCAATGAGATGAGATTTTTCTTCAAACTGGGCACGTACCGAACATCAGTCAGAACTCTGGTTGATCCATCTTGATTCTTTAATTGGATTGAACCTATCCCAACAGTTTTACAGGCATTGTCATTGCCCGTATAAACAACTCTTCCATTTAGTTCTACTAAATCAGAAAACCACTCCCGGTTAGGGGACATATGATAGGTACATCCCGAATCCAATATCCACTCATCTGAATGGAATGACGATGATGATGCAACCAGTGATAGTTCAGAGTCACTGGTATCATGCTTTGCAACACAAGCATCTACAGCAGGTTTTCCCTTATTCTTCAGCTTTGGACAATTTTTCTTCCAGTGGCATTTCTCATGACAAAAGGCACATTCATCTTTCTCGAGTCTGGACTTTGACTTTGATCTCCCTCTCTGAGTTTTCTTCCGAGTGTACGAATGACCTCGGACTACTAAAGCTTCTGTATTTCTGATTAAGTTTTTCTGTTTGTCCTTCTTTCTCTGTTCATAACTGTATAAGGCCACACAGACTTCGCTCAGAGATATATCACTCCTGCCATGAAGTAGAGTAGTTTCTAGGAACTCAAACTCCTCAGGAAGTGACCCCAACAGCATCAAAGCCAAATCTTCATCTTTGAATGTCTCATCCATATTTAGCAAATCAGTGACTAACTGATTAAATTTGGTGATGTGATCATTTATTGTGGTACTTGGGACGTAAGTGAAGCGAAACAGTCTTTTCTTCAAGTGGAGCTTATTTTGACTGTTTTTCTTCAAAAGTTTTTCTTCAAGTGCCACCCATAACTTATTTGCAGAAGTTTTCTTTGAAAAAGCATACCTCTGTTCTCGAGAAAGGTATGATCGAATTGTGCCACATGCCAACCGATTGATCGCCTTCCAATCTTTCTCCTGTACATCATCTGGTTTCTCTTCATCAATGGCAATGTCTAGACCCTGCTGAAAAAGGGCATCTAGAACCTTACTTTGCCACATACCAAAATGGCCCGTGCCATCAAAGATCTCCACGGCCAATCTTGCATTTGCAATTGTCGGTCTTGTCCACATGGACGATGTTGAAGCTCCTACATCGACCGTTTTCTCTATAATCTTTCAATATACCTAAGGAAATCTTTTCTGATATGGAAGATTAGTTTAAACTGCAACCACAGAGCATACTACGATTAACCTTCGGCTCTGATACCACTTGTAGTTCCAATAGGGTCGGAAGCGTGTAAATTATTGTACTAAAAAATCACACAAAGTTCAATTCCTAGGGAAGAGAGGTGGATCACAAGGATCTCTTAAATACCAAGTCTTTCCTTAGTCAGAATATCCCTTTTTATAGTAATTTAATAGTACAATTAAATACTACTATTATACCCTCAAATATTGAAAGAAAAATAGGACAAGAAAGAACACAAGAATTTTACCGAGGTTCGGTAAATTATACCTACGTCCTCGGGCACTAACACCAGATGATAACTTTACTATCTCCAAAATATTACAAACAAATAGAATTCCTTAAGAATTCTCAAATGAGAGAAGAGAGAAAACTAAGAGAGAAAGATTGGTTGGGATGGTTGAAATGAAAAATGGTTAGGCCTATTTGTAGTTGAGGTTCAGAGACTAACTTGCAAATGGCCTAAAAAATTAGGGACCAAAATTGCAATTATCCCATTCAATCTGAGAATATTCTTTGGCCATTGTTGGCTATAGATTCATACTTCCATGAAGGTCCTACAGACCAGTAAACTGCTACTCCTCAACTCATGCCTCCTATCTGGAATTGTAAGTTAAGATATGAAACAATCTTGGAAGTTAAACTGTAAATGTCCGTATTAATGAAGTATGAGGAGATTCTTATGATACACAAACGTTACTTTAAATACAGGTATACTACTGACATGATCAACATTCATTAGCACCGAGCTCGGAAATTTAAGAGCAAAAGCACTTAATGCGCTAGGAAAGTAGGCTGGAGGATTACTAGATACTATGATTTTCTTCAAGGAAATCATTGTATCAACCAGTATCATAGCAGAAACTTGAATAAATCTAGACTTACGAAGGCATCTAACTCTAGGGACTGCATTTGGTATGTATGAGACGGGGATTTTGATAGGTAATTATATGGTTTTAGGTTCTCAAACATAGAGCAGTGAAACCTTAGAATCATACTGGGTTTGTGGAAATAACTTCTGCTGTGTTGCAGATCTTCTTCGGCATCTCTGATCTTACCTCTATATCTCGTTGCAAACACAGAAACAGAACCAACCTAGACAACCAAGAGAATGTCAAATGAGACAAAGACACGCAATAAAAGCAAACAATCTATTTCAAAAGAAAATGAAAAAAGAAAACCTAAATTTTCAAGGGAGACATTCATTAGTTGGAAGAGGTTCTTATGAACATTAATCTTATTTTTCGAATAAGTTTGAGGTGACTTTCTAATCTAAATATTGTGCCTGATGTACCAACTGCGGGTGCTTAGAAGAACCAGTAACTTGTAGCGGCACCTACTTTTTTTTGACAGAGTCAAAATACAATATACATAACCAGTAATCAAATATCAACCCACAGTTTCTAAAACTATAATGAAACCAAAGCAAGAGCTTCCCTTGTGTTGCCAATTGTGCAACATAAATTCTGAATATTATATAATTTACTTTTCATTTTTATACAGACAATTCAATCTTTTGTTGAATGAACATGTGATTGTTTTCACAAGCGAAAACTTACAACACATTAACATCTATAAGGGTGTTGGGCAATTTCCTTGTGTTAAATGAATTTCTCCTGTAAGTATCTATCTTGGATGATCCACTATTACCCGCAATTCCAAACTCTTTTCTTTGTTCTTCCGCATTGAAGAATAAGTAAGATGAACACGAAGGACAGACAACATCGTTTGCAAATCGAAAATTGCCTGTTCTCATGAGTTTGGAAGTTGTTTCAGCCCATACATGCTTCAATCTAGACACATTACATAGATGGCAGAGTTTCTGAATGACATAAGAACCAAAGAATCAATCTTTTTATTCTCTCGTTTTTTGTTTTTTTTTTTGCCCTTAAAAGATAAATTTGTTGGGATTTGTCAGCTGGGAAATGGAAAGTAATAGATGGGGGTACCTTGAAGGCGGAGCTGGTGGCGGGGTGAAGCAGCTGTGGTGATGTGGCACAGCTGAAACCATCAACCCAACAACACCAACACCAGAGAAGAACAGTGTCTTGGCGAAACCAAACTGCCCTTTGAGTAATCGAAAAACCTTGGTAGAAAGCAATAATTTTGCAGTACTTTTTTTGAAATTTCATATTTTTTTAAAAAACTCTAAATTCAATTTAAAAATTAACCTGCAAAAATGAGTAAAATTGAAAAGGAAAAAGGTTCATATACTACTAGTTTATTTTGGTTGAAATTAGCTTATAATCTCCTTACTTTACAAAAATTAGGAATTTAGTCCCCCTACTTGTACTTGTATTTTTAGAAATTTAATTTTCTACTTTTTAAGACCATTAATATTATTTTTAATTTTTTATTATGTTTCTGTGACAATTTGAAATAAAAAAAACTATTCACTTGATAAATAATAATTAGTATTATTAAGTATATTATATTAAGTATAAGTATATAATTAGTTATATATAACGCATATTTTCTTTATATATTTATTTGTATATTATTATATTATTTATATATTATTATATATTATTAATATATTTAAATTATATATTTAAATGATAATAAAATAAACAAATCAAATATTATTTATTATATTAATCCTATAATTTGAATTTTCAAAATGGAATAGTGATAGGGGTAGGATTTTGTTTAGAAATAAGGAATAAAGAAATTATAGATAAATCCAAGCGACACTTTCTTAAATCCAAGTGATCTTTTCACAAGTGGTTGCCCTCGATCCAATCGAGAGATCGAATTGATTATAGAAACATGAGCTTAATTAGTCTATTTATTAGTGAACAAGGAAAAATATTATCTAGGAGAGTAAATAGATTGACCTTAAAACAACAACGATTAATTACTATTATTGTAAAACAAGTTAGTATTTTATCTTTGTTACCCTTTCTTAATAATGAGAAACAGTTTGAAAGGAGTGAGTTGACTACTAAAACTACTACCCTTAGAACCAAAAATAAATAAGCTTATCCCTTCAATTGATTCAACATTATCAGACGTAGACTGGTGCTTTTGTCAAAAAATTCAATAATCAAAATAGTAGTGTCATAAGAAAAAATAAATAAAAGAATCGAATCCGATTGCGGAAGAAAAAATCTTTTTTTATTGAGCGTCTTCGCTCATCTTGTTTTGATGACCTTATCAAAATCAAAACTTTTTATCATATTAATTTTTACTTTACCTTCCCCGAGTTCATTCTCGAGGGAACCCCATTTCATTTAAAGCATTTCATTGGATTCCTTTCGATCTCCTTATTTTCTAATCTCATTGGAAATCATATAAAGAATTTCCTATTTGAGATAACTATTTGTGCAAGTATTTTACTATTCAGAAGCAAATCTTTCTTGTATAGATTGTATATTAATCTACAATAACTCTAAGATACCCCAACTCTGCAAATTATTACATTTATTTGAGCGATCCACAAACAATGAAAATCCCTTTCTTTCCTATCTCTATCTTTATCTCTATCCCGATGAGCTAAAACCTAAGCTCTTATTCTTTGTTGAGTAATAGTTGGAGTAAGTCTTGAATAAGCCCCTCAAAAGCTTGAAGCAAATAAACTAATTTTTGTTTGACATCTACGAGCTATATATCCCTATTTAATTCTGGTCATTGAATAAAAGAAATTTTGATGAATAACTAATTATTTCTGTAATAGCCCAGTTCAGGCCCTAGTTGGAATAGTAGTTTCGGGACCACAAATTCGAGTCAAAAAAATATTTTAATATTATTTTCAGTGTTTACAGTATGTGTTTAAACATGTGTGAAGTTTCGTATGAAAATTTTATCATTTGTGTGCTTAATTTGATAAAAGGACCTAATCGCGTAAATTGTAAAATTGGCCTTCTAATTGTTAAAGTGCCTATTTGCTATGTCTCCTTAATTGTGAGGTCCTTATGTGGTTATTTGACCATGGATTTTATTAAATGACATAAATGGACATTAGTTGGTGGAATTTTAATGATATTAATAATGTTATTTAAGTAAAATGTATATTAATGTTATTAGATTAATTAAACAAACATGAAAATTAAGCCATTATCATCATCTTGTTGCTGAAATTCAAAGAAAAAGAAAAGAAAAAGAGATAGTTAGGGTTCGGCTAGTTCAAGCATCAATTAAGGTATGAGTTTTGTTCCGTTTTTGATAATTTCTACATTTTTGTAATCGTTGCTTAGAGTTCTATCAAGCCCATGCTTCAATTTCTTAAATTGATTATGATTTTAAGATGTGCCATTGTTGATAATGCGAGTTTTATGAAGCTTGATGATAGTAAATGGAAGATAGGTGTTAGATTAGTAAGTTTTGTCTTTGAATTTTTGATTAATTTGAGTAATTTGGACTAAATTGTAAAAATGAGATTTTGAGGGACTAAAATGTGAAATAAATGATAAATATGGGTTGATAGGGACTATAGGAAAATTCGAATAAGGCATGGTTTTGATGAATTTTGTATATTTGGTGTTTTGTGTAATAAGGACTAAAATGTCAAAATGTGTAATTTTATGGGCTAAAGTGTAAAAATGCCCAAAGATGTGTTTGTGTATTAAATTAAATGTGTTGGTGATTAAATGCATTAATTTTGAATATATATAGATCAAGAAAGGAGAAATTTGGACCTAGATCGAGGCAAAAACAAAGTGCTCGATTGATCGACTAATATCGTCGTTTTTACGTTCGAGGTAAGATCATGTATAATACATATTGTTTGTATAATGTTTTTATGTGATGCAATAAATAGAAATGAGATTGAGAAGTTGGAGTATGTGAAATGTGAATCAAATTTGAGGCACTAAGTGTGCGAGAAATGAAATAACTACGACTATTAAAAATGGCATTATGTGTGCGATATCGATATAAGTTCGGTGTAATGAAATGGCACTAAGTGTGCGATGTTGTTATAGCTGCGGCTAATTAATTGGCACTAAGTGTGCGAGTTTATTGAATGTTCAAGTATGATTGAATGAAGTAGTGCATCGAGCATCGAAGTGATAAATGTGATAGACAAAAACGTGATTATACAGGTATGTACGGAACCTATGTGGTTGATGATATTGAGTATGAAGTAGATGAAAGGTTATTTAAATGAAGGATGAGATAAGTTGCATTAAAAGTTAGCTAATTGCTAAAATTATATTTTAATTGATGAGTTAAATGTGTTATATCATGAACTTATTAAGCTTTAAAGCTTACTATGTGAAATGTTCTCTATTTTACAGTGTTATAAAGCTAGCTCAAATTCAGGGATCGTCAGCAACTCACTCACACTATCGAACATCTATTTTGGTACCATTTTGAGAGTTGTATATTTGGTATATGGCATGTATAAGCTAAAGGTATTTTGGTATATTTTGTGATGTGAATATCTAGCCATGAGATTTGGCTTATAAATATTGGTATGTATCACCTTTTAAATTGGCCGAAATGATGTGTTTGATAGGTAAGTTATATGATGTATATAATGCTTATCTGATGGTTAAAATGTGTTTTTCATATAGCAAATGGATCCCAAACGAGCGATAGTTGATGATGTTGAGAGCAATACACCTACTCCCGCTCAAGGGGCAGTGCCGGCTGAATCTAGGCCGGAATCTAGTAGTCAGGGAGGAGAGGCTAAGAAAGCCTTCTTCCAAATAATGACTGAGTGGTTCATGAAATTCGTACGAACGAAGCTGTCTGCTCAACAACCTCCACCCCCACCTATTCCTCAACAAGTTTCGGTTCTGCCACAAGTAATAGATCCGATTCGATTGAATAAGCCACCTGTTGATAAGTTTCGTAAACATGAGGCTGAAGAGTTTCGGGCTACGGTTGATGACGATGCCGAGAGGGCTGAGTTTTGGCTTGAGAACACTATCCAAGTATTTGATGAGTTTTCCTATACTCCATATGAATGTATCAAATGTGTAGAATCCTTGCTTAGAGACAATGTATATCACTGGTGGAAAACGTTGACATTAGTGGTTCCTAGGGACCGGGTTACCTGAGAATTCTTTCAGACCAAGTTCCAAAAAAAGTACATAAGCCAGAGATTCCTCGATCAGAAAAATAAAGAGTTTCTGGAATTGAAACAAGGCCGGATAAATGTAATAGAATAAGAAAGAGAATTTGTATGTTTGAGTAAGTATGCTCGAGAATATGTGTCTACTGAAGAGATCATGTGTAAAAGATTTCTTGATGGATTGAACGAAGATATAAAACTGTTAGTCGGGATACTTGAACTGAAATAATTCGTAGTATTGGTTGAGAGTGCCTGTAAAGCCGATGATCTCAGGAAAGAAAAGAGAAAAGCTAATTCAGAGGCTAGAGATTCGAGAAAGAGATCAATGAATAAAACTTATCATTCCTCATTAAAAAAATCTAGAGATTTTAATGATCGATAAATAGCTTCAGCGGGATATCAGAATAGAGATCGCGAAAAGCAATATACCAACCCTAAAGCTTAAACTACCTCCGTATCTAGTGTTGGTAATGCAGAAGATGTAAAGCCTGAGTGTAAACAATGTGAAAGACGACATTTTGGAGATTGCTGGGGAAAAAGTAATATCCGAGCTTGTTACAGTTGTGGTTCACGAGATCACTTTATAAAAGATTGCCTGGAGTTAGTTGAAAAAGATAATTAGCTGAAAAAGATAATGCTCAGAACATGAGGCCGAGTAACACTGCAGTTAGAGGCAGACCACCGAGAAACACGGGAAATACGAGTGGTGGTAGAGGTGTAACGCGATACACTGCAGCGAGATCTGATGCTAGAGCACCTGCACGAGCTTACGCTATTTGAGCCCGAGAAGAAGCATCATCTCCAGATGTTATTATCGGTACTTTTACTCTCTATGATACTAAAGTTATTGCATTGATAGATCCAGGGTCTACTCATTCGTATATATGTATGAATTTAGTATCCAGTAAGACTTTACCGGTAGAGTTTACTGAATTTGTAATTAGAGTATCGAACCCCTTAGGTAAGTGTGTATTGGTTGATAAAGTATGCAAGAATTTTCCGTTGTTGATTCGGAATAATTACTTTTTAGCCGATTTGATGTTGTTACCATTTGACGAGTTTGACATAATCCTAAGTATGGATTGGCTAACGATGCATAATGCTATTGTGAATTGCAAATGGAAGATGATTGATTTGAGATGTTAGAATAGTGAGATTATCCGTATGGAATTAGATGATTTGAATGGATTGCCAGCAAGGATTTCAGTGATGTTAGCTTAGAAATATGTGAGAAAGGGTTGTGAAGCTTATTTAGCTTATGTGCTTGATACGAAAGTGACTGAAAAAAAGATTAAATCAGTGCCAACTGTTTGTGAATATCCAGATGTGTTTCCTGATGAGTTACTGGGATTACCTCCGATTTGAGAAGTTGAATTTGGCATTGAGTTAGTATCGGGAACCACTCCGATTCAGATAGCTCCGTATAGAATGGCTCCGACCGAGTTAAAAGAGTTAAAGTCTCAGTTGCAAGAATTAACCGGTAGAGGATTCGCAAGACCGAGTTTCTCATCTTGTGGTGCACCTGTTCTGTTTGTGAAAAAGAAAGACGACACGATGAGAATGTGTATTGATTATCATCAGTTGAATAAAGTAACTATTAATAACAAATATCCTCTGCCCCGAATTGATGATTTGTTTGATTAGTTGAAAGGAGCTACTGTGTTTTCAAAGATAGATCTGAGATTGGGCTATTATCAGTTGCAAGTAAAAGATGCAAATATTCTGAAAACTACTTTCCGAACGAGGTACAGACATTATGAGTTTTTGGTTATGCCTTTCGGATTAACAAATGCACCTGCTGTTTTTATGGATTTGATGAATAGAATTTTCAGACCGTATTTAGACCGATTTTTCATTGTATTCATTGATGACATTTTGATTTATTCGGGTGATGAAACTGAACATGCCAAACATCTGAGAATGGTACTACAGACTTTGCGAGATAAGTAGTTATATGCGAAGTTTAGCAAATGTGAAATTTAGTTACGAGAAGTCAGTTTTCTAGGACATGTTGTGTCGGCATCTGGTATCTGAGTTGATCCGAGCAAGGTTTTGGCTATTTTAGATTGGAAGCCTCCTAGAAATGTTTATGAAGTCCGTAGTTTTCTAGGACTTGCTGGTTATTATCGACGGTTTGTAAAAGACTATTCTATGATCGCGACTCCATTGACGAAATTGCTTCAAAAAGATGTTAAATTTGATTGGTCTGAAAAATGTCAGAAAAGCTTTGATCAGTTGAAAGACCTATTGACTGAGACTCCAGTATTAGTACAACTAGAATCGGGTAAAGAATTTGTGATCTACAGTGATGCTTTGTTGAACGGTTTGGGTTGTGTTTTGATGCAGGAAGGCAAAGTTATAGCTTATGCTCGAGACAGCTAAAACCGCACGAAAAGAATTATCTGACGCATGACCTTGAATTAGCTGCGATTGTGTTCGCTTTGAAGATTTGCCGCCATTATATGTCATGTGTATTCAGATCATAAGAGTTTGAAATTCTGATGACTTAGAAATATTTGAATTTACGACAGAGAAGATGGTTAGAATTGCTAAAAGACTACGAGCTTATTATGAATTATCATCCGGGAAAAGCAAATGTTGTTGCTGATGCTTTGAGTCGGAAATTATTGTTTGCATTATATGCCATGAATGCTCATTTAGTTTTGTTTGATGATGATTCGGTTTTAGCGGAATTGAAAGCGAGGCCTTTGTTCTTACAATAGATTATTAATGCTCAAAAGATTGATAATGAGATTTTAGCAAAACGAGCTCAGTGTGATATGAATTCTGATTCTGAATTTCGAGTTGATAATGATGATTGTTTGAGATTTTGAGGTCGGGTTTGTGTTCCGAAAAATTCAGAGTTAATTCAGATGATTTTGAATGAAGCTCATAGTAGTCGGTTATTTATGCATCTGGGTAGTACGAAAATGTATAATGATTTGAAACAGCTTTATTGGTGGCATGGTATGAAAAGAGATATTTCAGAATTCGTTTCGAAATGTTTGATCTGTTAGCAAGTTAAAGCTGAACATCAGGTGTGGAAATAGGATAGAGTGATGATGGATTTTGATTCCGGAGTGGAAATAGGATAGAGTGATGATGGATTTTGTATCGGGTTTACCTCTATCACCGAGTAAGAAAGATGCAATCTGGGTTGTTGTTGATAGATTGACTAAATTGGCTCATTTTATCCCGGTTTGTACAAATTATTCACTTGATAAGCTTGCTGAATTGTACATTTCTCATATTGTGAGATTGCACGGAGTACCTATTTTTGTTGTATCGGATAGAGATCCGAGGTTCACATCACGCTTTTGGAAGAAACTGCAAGATGTTTTAGGTAGGAAATTACACTTTAGCACTGCTTTTCACCTATAGACGGATGGTCAATCTGAGCGGATTATTCAGATACTTGAGGATATGTTGAGATGTTCTATTCTTGAGTTTGAAGGTACGTGGGAATGATATTTGCCACTGATTGAATTTGCATATAATAATAGCTTTCAACCAAGTATCAAAATGGCTCCTTACGAAGCTTTGTACAGTCGCAAATGTCGAACACCGCTATATTGGACAGAGCTTGGTAAGAATAAGATTCACGGGGTTGATTTGATCAGATAAACAAAAGAAAAAGTGAAAGTAATACGAGATAGTTTGAAAGTAGCTGCGAATTGTCAGAAATTGTACGCAAATTTAAAAAGAAAATATATTGAATTTGAAATCAGCGACAAAGTATTTTTGAAAGTGTCTTTGTGGAAGAAAATGCTTCGATTTGGCAGAAAAGGCAAATTGAGTCCAAGGTTCATCGGGCCGTATGAGATTATGGAACGTATTGGGCTGGTTGCTTATAGATTGTTGTTGCCACCAGAGCTAGAAAAGATTCATGATGTGTTTCATGTATTGATGCTTCGAAGATATAGATCAGATCCTTCACATGTCATTTCTCTGACTGAGGTTGAAATTCATTCTAATATGTCTTATGATGAAGAACCGATACAGATTTTAGCTCGTGAGATCAAAGAGTTGAGAATTAAGAAAATTGCATTAGTGAAAGTGTTGTGGCATCAGAACGGGGTTGAAGAAGCCACATGGGAGCCCGAGGATACTATGAGAAAACAATATCCAAACCTATTCACTAGTAAGATTTCCGGGGACGAAAATCCCTAAAGGGGAGAGTTGTAACAGCCCGGTTCAGACCCTAGTCAAAATAGTAATTTCGGGACCACAAATTCGATTAAAAAAATATTTTAATATTATTTTCGGTGTTTAAAGTATGTGTTTAAACATGTGTGAAAGTTTCGTGTGAAAATTTTATCATTTGTGTTCTTAATTTGATAAAAGGACCTAATCGCGTAAATTGTAAAATTGGCCTTCTAATTGTTAAAGTGCCTATTTGCTATGTCTTCTTAATTGTGAGGTCCTTATGTGATTATTTGACCATGAATTTTATTAAATGACATAAATGGACATTAGTTGGTGGAATTTTAATGATATTAATAAGGTTATTTAAGTAAAATGTATATTAATGTTTAATTTAATAAAAATATGAAAAACCAGCAACTTCCAAACCTCCCATGGCATTTTTTCTGAATAAAAATGATGATATCTCTAGATTTTTCGATTTTTTCTTTATTTTATATGTTTAATTTGCAAAATTTCCAATTTTGCCCTTGTTTCTCCTTATTTTTTTGCGGATTTTTTTGCCCAAATCGTCCAGCCCATATAATTTGGGTCTAATTCCTTTTAAATCCCTCCTTATTAGTCACTTAAGTTATTTAATCACTTTAGCAAATTTTGCACTATTTTCAATTTAGTCCTTTTTAATTAATTGACTAACTAAACGTTAAAATTTTCTAACAAAAATTTAATACTAACTTAATAACACTCCATAAATATTTATAAAATTATTTATGGCTTGGTTTATGAATTTGAGGTCTCGATACCTCATTTTCAACCTGATTTTACCTAATTAATTCTTTTAAATCACAAAATTCACCAATTAAAAAAATACTTCTATAATCACACTTGACTCATAGGTATTGATTTATTAAATTTTCAACTCACTTGTCGGATTTAGTGATCCCCAAATCACTGTTTTCGACATCACTGAAATTTGGGTTGTTACAAGTTGTTTCTTTTTTTCTAAGCCCATGATCTAAACAAGTCGCACATACACCCTAGTACATGTTCCTCGGCGCTAACGACATCCCCTAAGAGTAGGGGATTTCATGACATTTCTAATCGGTTGTCTTGCTTTTCTAATAAGTTGTTTAATAGTTGGCATACTAAATCATATACGTAATAGACTGGTTTAGATTGATCTTAACCAGATGATTTTGAATTACTTTTTTTCTATTTAATAGATTAATAAAATATTAACCCTTTAAGCTTAAGTTAAGAAGGAAATGAAGAAAGGGATTAAATCAATCTTGATTGAATTATGGATTGGTGTTAAATCGTTTCTATTACTATTTGTTATTTAACTTATTTAACCGGTACGAGTTCCACAATTCCATGAGCTTGGGCTTTTGTTGCTGACATAAAAACATCTCTTTCCATATCTTCAGATACAACCCATAGGGGCTTGCTCGTTCTTTGTACATAAACCCTTGTGAGGCTTTCGCGAAGTTTCAGTAGTTCTTTCGTTTCCAAGATAAATTCTCTTGTGTGTACCTCATAAAAAGAACTAGTAGGTTGATGGATCATTACCCTGATGATATAACATAATAAAAGGATCTTTTAACTCACATAATGAGGCAAGAAGAATAGCTAAAAATAGCTAAAAATAGCTAAAGAATAGAAATAAGAAAAAAAAAGATAGAACTGAACAACCGTACATGCATTTTTATGCATTGCACACTACTTTACAATGGAATTCTATTTTTTCTTTCATCAAAAAAGGAAAAAGAGAAAATATAGAGTGTGTCTATTAGACCCAAGTCACTAAATAATCCAATTATCACCCTTCTTTTTTTCGGAAAAGTTCAAAAAAACTATAATGGCTCCGTTTCTTTATATATTTATTTCGTCTGTGATTTATCAATCCCAAAGTTTCTTTTCTTTTTGAAAAAAAAAGAAAGAAAAAGTAGTCTTTTTTTCGTACTCTTTTATTTTATAACATAAATATTGTTAATAGCCTCTCGTGTGAAAAGAAAAGAAGTTTGTGACACTGAGATGGGCCCACGACAACTAAGATAAAATTGGAAATGCTCTTTCTCTCATACTACTCTTTCGATACATAATCTTATATTTTGAAAAAAAAGAAATAAAAAAATTTTCGTATTGAATTCGAAGTGTCATGCTATTATTACTTACTAATTCATATTGCATATGGTGAAGACATAGTCATATTTCATATGGTGAGGGCATAGTCTTCTTTTTTCTTTCCATCAAATAAAAAAAAACTTATTGGCGCCGAGCGTGAGGGAATGCTAGACGTTTGGTAATTTCTCCTCTGACCAGGAAAAAAGATCTGTAACAACCCGTTTTCAATGAAATTAGAATAGTGGTTTCGAGACCACAAATCTGAAGTTAAAAGAAAATTTATTTTAATATTATTTTATGGTCTACTGTATGATAGGAATATTGTATTAAAATTTCGTTAAGAAAGTTTCCTGATTACATGTCTAATCTGATAAAAAGGACTAAATTGCATAAACTGCAAAAGTTGAATTCTAGTAGCTAAAGGTATCAAATAGCTATGGAATTTAAAATTGGAGGTCCTTATATGGAAAATAAACTGTTTAGAGGAGTTAGTAGATAAGGATGATTATTAATCATTGGAATTTAGTAAATTATTAAGGTTAATTTTGGAAAGTAAATGACAAAATGATGATAAATAAATAAAATAAAACGAATTGTTATCATTTTCATTATCTTTCCTAAAATAAAACATGGAAACCCTAGCCATGAAAGCTTGAAGATAGACAAGCTTATTTTACTTAATTAGGTGAGTATTCTTGTCCCTTTTTTAATGATTTTTATGTTTTCGAGATCGTAATAGCTTAATCTAGCTATCTCGGGGATTAATTTGCAAAATAGTTAAAGCATTAGGGTTTTTCCATGAACGAATTTAGTTTAATTTTGAATTTTTATGGTAGGAAATGAAAGGTTATTGTTAGATAAATAACTTTTGTAAAGAGAATTTTGATGAAATTATGAATTAGGGACTAGAATGAAAAGATGATAAATTTATGGAAAAATTCTAAATTTTTTTGAAATACATCGGCAGCTATTGATATGTATAAAAATTCAGCTAGGTTTGAATAAAAATTAAATTGTATGAATTTCATTTTTCAAGCCTAGAGACTAAATTGTAATTAATTAAAAGTATAGGGGCAAAATAGAAATTTTACCAAAATATCTGTGTTGGATTGAATTAAAATGTATTGTATTAAATTGAGTTAAATTCATTCATATAGATCCAGATAAACTTGGTACAGAATTGATTGAGGAAAAGAAAAAAGTATCAGATTAGTAGCTTATAAATCTATGTATACTTGTCGAGGTAAGTTCGTGTAACTAAATTGTATATTTTTATGTTTTGAATTGAATATTGTTATGTATGTGAAATGTGTAATTTCCATGTAAAATATTGATCACATATCCAACAAGTACCGAGTCCCATTTGAACTTTAGAAATTGGATGGATACAAATGACATGTCATTAAGGGCTCCCGATTGGTTGTCGTCTTGCATGCGTTGCAGATACACCACAGCTCTCACGAGCTTTCCATTATTTAGCTCTTATGAGCATCCCGATATTTGGCTCTCTTGAGCTTCCCGATAAATTGCTCGTAAGAGCTTCCCATTATGCAGCTCACATGAGTTTCCCGTTATATGGCTCAAAAGAGCTTCCCATTTACATGTTCGTATGAGCATTCCTAAATATGAATTGATGGATTACAGTTTTTTTACACATTGTGTGTACTTCCCGTGTATCCAACGATATTTTATATGTTTCAACGGGCACAGTTCTGTTACGAGATTATATAAGAATGACATGAACTGTTACTGGGATTTATGTAAAATACATGGAAATGATCTTACATGATATATTGAAACATGAAATGGAATGATACATGTATATGGAACTTGCTTGGTGATTATGTTCACCCATGTTTATGGAATATTACATGCGAATCACATGGCTAACATGTTGAGGATATGTGTATAGGCTTTTGGCCAAATTGGTTTGGATATGTTATGAATGCTTACCTTAAATGTGAATAAATGGTAAGTTAAATTCCATGTTATACAGAATTACTAAGCTTAAATGCTTACTTTGTTTTATTTTCCATGTTTTATAGTAATTCAGAAGCTTGATTTTGTTGGAAGTTGGTTGGAGCTACTTCACACTATCCATCAGCCTTTTTGGTACATATAGTAAACTAATTTTGGTTGTAATAGCATGTATAGGTTTATTTGACCAATGATGGCATACAAATATTTTATTGATATTAGCAATTTGTATGGCTTGTATTTGGTATATTTTGATGTATATATACTTGTGGCCTTATCATGTCTGATGTGTGCTTGAAGTGGTTAAATGATGGATAATTTATAAGTATATTTATGATTGGTATGAGATAGTATATTTGGTAAAAATATGCATATTTATGTATTTGGTCAATTTGGTAAGTTTGAATACTTAGATATATGTGGTGATATGTTGTAACAACCCATTTTTAGTGAAATCGGAATAGTGGTTTCGGGACCACAAATCTGAGTCCGAAAAGAAAATTTATTTTAATAATATTGCATGGTTTGCATTATGATAGTAATGTCATATAAAAATTTCATTAAGAAAATTTTACCGATAACATGTTTAATTGATAAAAGGACCAAATTGCATAAAATGCAAAAGTTGAATTCTAGTAGCTATAGGTATCAAATAGTTATGGAATTCAAAATTGGAGGTCTTTATATGGAAAATAGACCATTAAGAGAAGTTAGTAGATAAGTATGGTGATTCATCCATGGAAAATTAATTAAAGAAAATGACTAAATTGGAAAGTAAAAATAATAAAAGATGATAAGTAATTAAATGATGAAAATATCATATTTTTCATCATCTTTCCCAAATTATTTTATGGAAACCCTAGCTAAGAGAAGAGAACTCAAGCAAGCTTATTTGGCTTAATTGGGTAAGCATTCAAGTCCTGTTTTTAATGGTTTTTATGTTTATGAGATCGTAATAGAATAATCTAGCTATCTCTGGGATTAATTTGCTAAGTTATCAAGGTACTAGGGTTTTTCCATTGATGAATATGCATGAATTATGAAGTTTTATGGTAGAAAATGAAAGGTTGTTGATAGATAAACAACTCTTGTAAAGTGAATTTTGATGAAATTATGATTTAGGGACTAAATTGAAAAGTTGTAAAATTCATAGAAAATTATAATTTTTATGAAATACATGGGCTGCAAATGTTATATGTAAAAATCTGTTAGGCTTGGAATAAGGATTAAATTGTATGAATTTCATTTTCGAGCCTAGGGACGAAATCATCATTAATTAAAAGTATAGGGGAAAATGGTAATTTTTCCTAGGATGTGAATTGAATTGAATATTAATTGTATTAAATTGAGCTAAATTTACTTGTATAGATCCGGATAGATCAAATACGGAGCTAGATTGAGGTAAAGAAAAAGTAAAGGATTAGTAGCATATAAGTTTACGAACATTGTCGAGGTAAGTTTGTATAACTAAATTGTGTATATTTATATGTTTGAATTGGATATTGTATATGAAAATTTTATAATTGCCATATGTATGAAATTGATCACATATTCAATGATACCTGATAAATAATAAGTCCCGTTTAGATAAATGAGATTCGATGGATACAGGGTTCCCGAATTGGTTGTAGTCCTGCATATGTTGCGGACACACCATAGCTCAAAAGAGTGTCCCATTATTAGCTCTCATGAACATCCTGATATTTGACCCTCTCGAGTTTTCTGTTATATGGTTATTGAGAGCTTCCCGTTAATAGCTCTTCAGAGCATCCCGATTGGTTGTGATTTTGCATGTATTGTGGATACACCACAACTTTTATGGGCATCCCGATATATGGCTCTTCGTGAGCTTCTCGATTAAAGGCTCTTTGTGAGCTTCCTGATTAATAGCTCTTCAGGGCTACTTGATATGGCTTGCTCGAACTTCCTAATATATGGCTATTCGAGGCTTCCCAATTAATGGCTCTTCAGAGCTACCTGTTATTGGGTCGCATGAGCTTCTTGATTATGGCACTTATGAGCTTTCCATTATATAGCCCAGATAAGCTTCCCGTTACATGGCTCACATGATTTTCCTGTTATATGGCTCGAGAGAGGGCTTCCTAATTATGTGCTCTAATGAGCACCCCTGAATATGAATTGATGATTTCAGATTTGTACATTTCAAGTGTACTACCCTTGTATCCATTGATATTTTAAATGATTCAATGGGTAAAGTTCTGACATGAGATGATATGAATTCTAGATGAACTACTATGAGAAATATTTGAAATGATAAATACATGTATGTGGAAATTGAATATTGATGAGCTCATACATGTTTCTTGATATTTATGTGAATTACATGACTAACATGCTTGATAAGGATATGTGTTTAGGCAAGTGGCCAATTTACTTTGGATGTATTTTGTATACTTACCTTAAATGTAAATGAATGGTAAGTTAAATTCCCATTATACAAACTTACTAAGCTTTAAAGCTTACCCTGTTTATTTTCCCTATTATATAGTATTCGAAAGCTCATAAAGGTTGGAAGCTGGTCGGAGCTACGCTACACTATCCTTCAGCTCGTTTCGGTATAAATAGTAAAATTTCTTTTAGTTATAATGGCATGTATAAGTTAAGTTGGACCAAATGATGGCAAATTTGTGTTGGTTGTAATTTTTTATTGGTATGGTTTATGTGAACATATTTTGAAGTAAATATATATGTGTGTGGTTTTATCATGTTTGATATGTGTTTGGTATAATTAAGCAAATATGAGTTTTGATCATCATAGTAAATGAGAATGCTAAGATATATGTGATAAAATGACTTGTTCAAGACTTGGTTTGATTTGATTTGAGTGTTTGGCATTGCCTTGTGAATGTATTTATATGTTGAAGTAGGTGTGAGACAAGTTGGGTGAAAATAAGGCTTAAAAATGACCTTATTTTATCCACACGGGTGTGTGTCTCAGCTATGTGTGACACACGGCCTGTCACATAGACATGTGTTTTAGCCATGTGTCCTCTACATCTTTAAAATTCAAAATAGAATGCTCAGGATTTTTCATACGGCCTGGCACACGGGCGTGTGGCTTCGCCGTGTGACCTCTACACCTACACACGGCCTAGCATACGGGCGTGTGACTTGGCTGTGTGACCCAAGTTAGAGAGTTACACAGGTACAGACACGGGTTGAGACACGATCGTGTGCCCTACTTCGAATGTCCACACGGCCTGATCACAAGGGCGTGTATCCCCTGCACATTGGAAAAATTTTGGGATTTTGCCAAAAAATTCTCTGAGTACCCAGTTTAGTCCTGACCTATTTCTAATGTATGTTTTGGTCCACAATACATTTATCGGTATCAAAGCCACAGTTTAGTCGATTCTTGGACTAACATATCATGCACGAGTCTAGCTATACATGTCATTATATATAACCTGTGATAGTGTGATATCTCATGACCATTTTAAACATGTTTTTCATATAGTAACGTCATCCAACAGAGCTGAATCTGAAGAAGCTAAGAGCAATGCTCAAGCTTTAGTTCAAAGAGCGGCTTCAAGTAGTAGAAGGCCCGTATCTAAGGGCCGAGGAGGATAGGCTAAAAAAGCCTTCTTCCAAATGATGAATGAATGGTTTACCGAATATATAAGAACAAATCTGGCTATGCAACAACCTCTACCCCCTCTTGTTTCTCAACCAGTTCCTGATAGGCCACAAGGTACAGAACTTGATAGAGCCAGTAAGCCTCCTGTAGATAAAATTTGCAAATATGGGGCAGAAGAATTTAGAGCTACAGTTGAAAATGATCCAGAAAGGGCTAAATTTTGGTTGGAAAATACTATCAGGGTTCTGGATGAATTGTCTTGTACACCAGCTAAATGTCTGAAATGTGTTGTATTCCTGTTAAAAGACTCAACTTACCAGTGGTGAAATACACTATTTTTGTTGTATCGAAAGAGATGGTCACTTAAGAATTTTTCCAAACTGAGTTAAAAAAGAAGTATATCATTAAGAGATTCCTAGATCAGAAACGGAAGGAATTTTTAGAGCATGAACTAGAATTTGTTCGACTGAGTAAATATGCCAAAGAGTGTATCCCGACTAAAATTGCCACCTGTAAACTGTTTGAAGAGGGATTAAACGAAGACATAAAGTTGTTAGTTGAGATTCTCGAGTTGAAAGAATTTGTTGTACTGGTTGATCGAGCTCATAAAGCCGAAGAGCTGAGTAAAGAAAAGAGACAAGATGAGATGAAAGATTGGACTTTGAGTAAAAGATTTACAGGGAAGTCATACCAGTCAGCTTCAAAGAAATAAAAAAGTGAAAGACTCATATGTTCCAAAAACAACCTTTCAGAACCAGATACGGGTATTATGAATTTTTAGTAATGCCATTTGGCTTAACTAATTCACCTGCAGTATTTATGGATTTAATGAATAGAATTTTCAGACAGTATCTAGATAAATCTGTGGTGGTATTTATTAATGATATTCTGGTATATTCCCAAGATGAAACCGAACATGTTGACCATTTAAGAATTGTTCTGCAAACACTGCGTGAGAAATAGTTGTATGCTAAATTCAGTAAATGTGAATTCTGGCTTCGAGAAGTTGGTTTTCTTGGACATATAGTATCTGCTGAAGGATCAGAGTTGATCCGAATAAAATTTCAGTAATTGTTAACTAGAAACCACTAAAAAATGTGTTTGAAGTCAGAAGTTTTCTGGAATTAGCCGGTTATTATCGAATGTTCGTACAAGGGTTTTCGATGATAGCTTTCCCAATGACATGGCTATTACAGAAAGATGTGAAATTTGAATGGACCAAAAAATACAAGTAAAGCTTTGATCGGTCGAAAACCTTGTTGACCGAAGCATCAGTTCTGGTTCAGCCTGAATCGGGTAAGGAATTTTTGATTTACAGTGATGCGTCATTGAATGGTTTAGGCTATGTATTGATGCTAGAAGGTAAAGTAATAGCTTATGCATCTAGACAGCTAAAACCATATGAAAAAAAATTACCCGATACATGACCTGGAATTAGCAGCTATTGTATTTGCTTTGAAAATTTGGCGAAACTATTTGTTTGGTGAAAAATGTCACATTCTCAAGCATTTTGAAACCATAGGGAGAAGAAAGGAACATAGGTGATAGTGGAATGAAAGAAAATTTCATTCTCATTCTCATGGATTTCGAAACCATAGGGAGAAAAAAGAAAGCTTGGACGGCCAAAAGGGTTTTTAAGCATTTAAGCTTCAATTGGTTAGTCATTTTAGTTTATTTTCTTGTAATTTTTACTTTTTTGGAATCCCGGTACATAGAGCTAGTCGACCCATATTATAATTTTTAGTATTATTCAGGATTGATGAAGTTACCATTGTCGATTTGTTAGAGTTTCAAGGGTTCAATTTGATATATTTTAAAGTTAGAAGTGAAAAAGGACTAAATAGTGAAATTAATTGTTGATTTTGAGCAATAGGGGCTAAATTGTAAAAATTTTAAAATTGAAGGGTAGAATTGAAAATAGGGAGCTAAATTTAGCTTAGAGTGAACTTAGTATAAAAATTAGAGGTTAAATGTGAAGATTTAATTAGTCTCGATTTTGGGGCTAAATTGAAGATTAAGCAAAATGTAGTATAAAATTTGAAATTTAATGAAAGTTTAGTTGTGTATTATTGATATATTTTAATTATTTTATTTCGTAACAAATTTTGTTCTAGAATCTTCGAGTAAAAAGGGGAAAGACAAGGTCGACATCGGGTAGCTCGAAATATACAGTTTGTATTTCTATAATCCGAAACAAATTATAAATTATTACATATTGAATTGTTTGCATATGATAAGTATTTGAGGCGAACATTCTTGTACTTTGGGTTGAATTGAATTGATTGATTATTAGAATGAATTAATTATGAATATTAAGAAATGTAATGTTTTTATGAATATTGAATGGAATATGGGTATTAAGAAAAGTTGGTTGCTATCAAATTGAATATATTTTTATACGTGAGAATGTACATATATGAAAATGAGACATTGGTTATTTTGAAAAGTGAAATGAAACCCTATTTATTGTTTCGGGTTAAGTCAGATATAAATGGCATGCCATAGGACAGGAAGAGTTCAGGGAGTTCTCCGACTTCGAGTCGATGAGGCATTGGGTGCCAATTTGCTTCGGTTTAACCGATGAGGCACTGGGTGTCAATCTATTATAATGCTGAGCGTAATCATTTCTTCTGATTTATCCGATGAGGCACTGGGTGTCAAACTGGTGTGTTGTTTGGATCCGTATATCCGTCCAAGTCTGAGTCACATTGATAGGGAAAATAAATTATAACAATCGATGAGCTAGATATTGAAATAACAAAGGATGAGAAATTAAAATGAGATGTGAAATGGTAAATTTTGTTATGAATATTGATAAATTATGATTGATGAACTCATGGATTGGAAATGGAAATAAATAATGTCATTATATGAGTTGATTTATCAATTGAGTAATGAATAATATTATTGTTATGTTGTAACATCCCCACTTTTAAGAAAGAGAGAGAGAGAGAGAAGAAGAAGGATGTTTATGGTAGAAGCCCTTGAATAAGTTATTTATAAAGAAATAGTAGTATAAGAAATAATGATAGTTTTTAAAGAAAACTATCAAACATGAAAACACAGAGGATTTTTAGTAGGAGCATGTGGTTAAGTTAAAAATTCGGTATTGAGTTCAAGGATTAAATTGAATAAATTAGAAAAGTATAAAGACTAAAGTGCAATTATCCTATTTAATTTTGATGGAAATGACTTAACGGCAATTTTACCATTACTTAAAAAAATCAATGGTTTCCTGATGGCTTTTAAATATTTTTATTAAGTAATAATATTTTAATAATTAATATTAGAATATATAAAAATAAAGAGAAAAAGAGAGAAAGATGTTCATCTTTCTTTCTTTTTCACGTCAAACAAAAGGGGGAAAGAAAAAAAAATTGCTTCTATTATTTTCCTTCAAATTCAAGTATAAGGCATGATTTTTCTTCAAACTTTTCTTAGATTTTGAAACTTTGAAGCTTGCTTTACATATATATACCAACAGTTTTTGATTTTATCAAGTATTTTGAAAGTTGTCATTAAATGAAATTGATGGAAACTTAGAAAACTTAAGTGAAGTAGGTATGTTTTTGGTATATTTTTCTATGTTAAAAGGGAAGTAGAGAACATTGGTCATTTTGTGTAATATTGGTGCTAAATGATAGCTTGTGAAGTAGTGAGTACTCTGGTGAAGACAAAATTGAAAACGGATAATCGAGCCGAAAGATATGCGAATTTCGGACTAGAAAACTTAAGTTGCCAATATGAGTAATCATGCATATTTAAGTTTGTTTTTATTAGTTTTAGTTTTAGAATGGATAAATGATGTTGTTTAGTATTGAATTGCTTCAATTGTAGCTAAAAACAAAGCGAACATCTTGAAGGAGAAAGGCAAAGAAAAAGAGTAAAGCGATTAAAACTTCGGTTTGTGCTAATATCTTATTTTCATTACATAAAGCTTTAGAATATATAGTTTATTATGACTAGTTATACTGATTTTATTTTATTTTTATGAGTTTTGGATGAGTTTGAATGATTTAGTTAATATTTATAAAATTATGTTTCGAGATGAATCCTATGTTTTTCATATAATCAAATTAGCAAATTCATGGTTATGATTTGTGATAAACCGTAATTTATACATAATTTTACCCCATGCTTAACGGATTTTATGGATGAATTTTCCTTCGAATTAGTGAATTCGATGCTCCTAATGCCTTAATTTCATGATTTATACTTAGGTGAGCATAGGAGAGTAAAAAGAACGAGAAACGGGCCAAAAACGGAGAAAATGGGCCAAAGTACGAAATCAACACGGCCTAGACTTCGTCACACGGGCAACCCACGCGGCCGTGTCAATTTGGCAGAATCGAAGCACGACTCACACAGATAGAACACACGCCCGTGCCATTCTAACAGGCTCGAACACGGCCTAAAGTAATCGCACATGGGTATGTCATATGGGTGTTTCCCTGTCGGGCTCAAGTTGAGTCCAATTCGGAAAAGGCCACTTTTGAGGGCTCGCAGGCATTCCAAAGCCTATAAATACACCCTAGAGGAGGAAGAAAGGGATACATGGAGGGAGGAAGGAAGGAATTACTTGAAGGAAGCCGATTGATTCATCTTAGAAGCCAGATTCATCATCAAGACTGAAGATCTCCCCTCAATTTACCGTCAGGAGTTTTGGGTTTTCTTTATGTTTTGTATTATTATTCTTCTGAGATGTTTTCCTTTTTAGTTATGAACTAAATCCCCTAAATACCTATGGGGAATGAAACCTAAGAGGAATCTTGTTATTATTTTCTGAATTGTATGATAAATATTTAACTTGTTCTTAATTATGTGTTCTTAATTCTTGTTTTGATATCCCAGGATACTGATTTAAGATAAGCTCTTATTCAGATGAGGAATAGACCCTGTCTAAGAGTACATTTATCATAATTAAGCGGAGTTGATTGCGCGCCTAGAGATAGGGTGATAAGATTTTACCGGATTAGTGTGAAACCTAATAAGGGGATCCATAGATCGAGTTAATGCAACCCTAATGTGTTAATTAGAGAAAGGTCTCAATTATTCAACCTAGGGATTAGACGTTATTAGTCTTGAATAGGGATAATAACATAACTTAGGGAATCTCTGCGGAACAAGTTAAATGAATAAATCGTCCGATTCGGAGCCAGAATAACGAGTAAAGTCTAGGAGGATTTTTCCTTAGGTATTGTCTTAATTCAATCGTTTTCCAAAAGTAATCCCCCAATTCTGCTTTCTGTGAGTTCTTAGTTTAGATAATTAGTTAGTTAAAACAAAACCCCCTTTATTCTTAGGTTAGATAATAAAAAGACAGTCATTACTAGTACTTTTAGTTCCTTTAGGTTCGACAATCCGGTCTTACTAAAACTATACTACTGTTCGATAGGTATACTTGCCTACATCGTGATAATAGTTAGTTCCTAAGAACAATACATTATAAATATTTAAAACCTATATCGTGAAAATCGCGATCAATTTGGATTTGAGTATTATGATTTTAGATGATTGAGCAAGAAAATGATTAATATGTTTTGTAACACCCCAAACCCGGCCCAGACGTTATGACCGGATCTGACATGCCACATCGAAGCGTTCAAAACATTTTATATTGTTGATCCAGAAAAACTTACTTAGTGTTTTAAAAGATAATTTCATTATAGGTTAAAGTGAATGGAAGCTGTGCACCAGGTAGGAAACCGGAAAAGAGGTGGTGAGTCCATCGGACTGCTTAAGTACCAAGCTCCCTTCGGATCCAATCCTAGACATGCATACCACCATTGCCACACCTTAACGTCATGGATATTTCTAGGAAACCGATTTGATTAAGTCATTTTTAGGAAAAGTGATTAATTTTGGAAAATACTTTCATTGCGGAAGCTTTGCTTGTTGTCGTGTTATTTTGAAATCAATTGTTGTTTTTGAAAACGCGCCCTAAAGCTATCCAATTTCAACAGTTAAAATAAGTAATACCTATCTTAGTAATACATATTAAAACCATCAAAAATAATTAAGCGGCCTTATTACATTTAAAAACCCAAAACCTCAAACGTAATTAAAAGGATGTCCAGTTCACCAGAAGAAAATCAAACTTTCAGAACGGGTGGCCACTCCGAATTCCCTCACAGCTCCAAGCCCACTATGGTTAGGGATTTCCTGTGTGGATGAAAATAAAAGGAGTGAGTTTGGGGAAACTCAGTGTGTAAGGAAAACCCATTCAAAGCCCAAGTCAGCTCAAGCCTATTGGGCCTAAGCCCATTCAGGTAACAGTGGTGCTGGACCAGAGCCCTTTTCAGATTACAATAAACTTGGCCTTAGCCCCTTATTCAGATAACAGTATGGCCCATAGGCCTATTTCAAAATACATGCAACATCAATAACATATGCAAGCCCATTTGGGGAGACTACTCAACCCACCAACCACTACACTCCACCCGTACGAGCCCTACACTCCATGTGGGGAATAGCTCAACCCACCCAGCCCAACACTCCACAGTTGCAGCCTTGCTGCTCAGTTAACAGTAAATTGAAGCAAAGCCTCCAGTACGTGGACAAGCCACTTTCAGTACTTCCTCCGTCAATATCCCAATCCCATGCATCAGATAATAACAACATGGCATGCAGTAAATAACAACAGTCAAACATGCATTTAGGTCAATTTAACCCTAGGGGTATTTCGGTAATTTATCTACTAGGGGTAAAACTGTAAATTTTCCACTTTTAAAGGTATTTCAGTAATTTATCTATTTTAGGTTTTTTCATGCATATTCCTACTTTTCACGTACTAACAGAATCACGTACCGAGGGTTCTTACCGAAATAGGCCCGTTGGCTCATCATTCCAATTTTGGCCCATTAAGCCCAAAAATATTGAGGGCACAGAAATCATGCACTTTGCAGTCCAAATTTTGCAGCTAGCCAAAAACATTAATCGATTTACCTCACAAGCATTCACACACTCGCAAATCTACAAAATACCACTTTTCGGCATTTCGGCTTTTCGACTTTTGCCGATCCAGACTAAGAAAGAGGGTGTTAGTTGCACACCTGTTTGCGACGATATTGACGAGATCCATACACGAACCGCCTACAATTAGATTACTAACACGTTAACCTAACTATTCAAATAAAAACTACGTATTAACCCCTTACAATATTCGGCCAACCACACCTACAGATCATAGTAAGCTTATAAGAAAACAATAAGCAACTCATTAACAAATTTTTGTCAATGTTTACCACATAATCATAATTTCACTGCAAGCTGTCTTCCTGAGCAAAAGTCACTAAATTATTTATAACTGGAGCTACGAAACTCTAAATCAAGTGCCGTTAATTTTCCTTGAAAATAGACTCATATATCTTCTATCCATAAAATTTTCAGAATTTTTGGTAAGGCCAATCAATACCAGATTTTTCTTAAAGTTTCCCATGTTTCACTGTTTGACTAATCTGACCACTCTTCATTACGAATCAAATTTCTCATTGTACAGAATTCAAAATATGTTCTCGTTTATTCCATTTGAAACTAGACTCATTAAGATTTAATTACATAATTTATGTAGCTTCTAACTCATCTCGCACAATTTATGGTGATTTTCCAAAGTCACGTTACTGCTACTGTCCCAAGCAGATTTATTACCAAATCACTCTTTCACACCTAACTTGCTTGCTTGTTATTTAAACATGTATATCACCAATCAATCATCACATATCTATGATTTTACTTAAGTATAATCTCTATTTCATCATTTTAAAGCACAACATGTTAGCCGATTTTTCCCCTTAGCATCTAAGGCACATGCATGCTCATTTGTTTGGCTCAACTTCACCTATCTTCCATTTTTCATCAAAAGAACATGAAACAACAACCATTTCCTTCATTTTAATTCATGACTAAATGCTCACAACACAACTAAAAACCAAAATATGCTTCAAGAGTTAACGTAGAATCAAGAAGAACTCATGAACATCAAGATAGAAGCAAACTACCATGAACTTACCTTCAATTTTCTTCCCCAAGTGACCGAACATTCAAGAGCTTTCTCCTCTCCTTTCTCTTCTCTAACTCTAGGCTATGATGAACAAAGATGGACAAAACTTTGTTCTTTTCACCCCTTTTTCTTTTAATAAAATTTCATATTTCATCCATTTAATTCTTTAATACAAAAGACATGAAATTCCAATCATGGAACATTTACCTAACCCATTATCATGGAACATTCACCTAACCCATTATCAATTTGTACCATAAATTATGGATATCAAGTGCACATTTTGTCTACAACAACATGATGGCTGGCCACTTCATGTAAAATAGGAGGTTTGTCATGCAAATCCTCCTATTTTGCACTCCTATTTATTTGGCCACTTCAATTTAGCCTATAGCATTTTCAAACATTTTCACATAGGTCCTATTTCATAATTTCACCCTCTTTTTCTTATGGAACAAAAATTAACTAAAATTGTCGGGTTCTATCTTAAGCTTGGGCCTTCTAGAGGCCCACTAACATAATTAAACCTATGCCAACATTCACAGAATTCCCAAAAATTGGGGCGTTACATGTTTTGAATTGGAAGCCTAATCTTACATTGGTGATATGTGATTTGACTATGAAACAAAATTGAAATGAGAATTATATGAAAATGGAATTGAAATGGATCATGAAACTTGTGGTTTTGTAACAGCCCTAAATTCTTGAGTCAACGTTCGAGTGTTGACCTGGGTTGGCCATGGATAAAATTATTTTGGAATTGATTTTTGTTGAAATTAATTTGGGTGAATTTTAGACCTTTTTATAAGAAATTAAGGATGTTGAGAAGCTTGTGTAAAGTAAAGGGAAGATAGATGACGAATATGGTGATTTTACCATTTTTTAATAAAAGTCTTCTCCTAATTAATGGCAGAAGATGGTTTCCCAAATTGAGGTATGGGATAATGTAGATTTCTCTCCATTTTTCTTATATTATAATCACCCTATTTTTTCTCTTCTTTCTACATTTTTTTTGTTTTCTCCATCAATTTTCCTTAGCAAATCATGTAGAGGGAGAGAGATTTGAGTGAGTTCTCACCATTTTCATCCTCCAAATCTCAAAGAAGGTAAGGGTCTTGATCTAGGTTTTTTTTTAAGTTCCATGGAAAAAAATATCTATGTTCTTCAAGGATAAAAGTAGAGATTATTGGGTGTTTAGGAGGGTTTGAGTTTGAGGAAGTCTCTACCAATCTGCTCATATTTTATTTATTTATCTAAAGCATATATTTTTTCATCCCATTAACTCTTATTTTTTGGGAAATCTTGTGTGTTACAGGGTTATTAGTTAAAGAGGGTGGTGAATCTTCTAAAGCTAAGGGTAAAGGCAAAGTGGTGGAGAGCTATGCAAGAAACTTTGTTGGTGTTTTTCCATTAAGATGGTACCTGTAATAGCCCATTTTTTCCCAGCCCATTCCAGTATTTAAAATAATAAACCCCCAAAAAATAAAAATAAAAAAAGTCCAAGTCCAGTACAAAATTACAAACATATTTTGGCCCAATCAGAATGACCCATTACTTGAAAAGATTTAAGGTCCATCTATAAGCTTGACTCATATGGAAATATAATCTTTAAGGATATGCAATCTTAGATATGATATGCAATCTTAGATATGATACAATTTTATATATGATATGCAATCTTAGATATGATACGCAATCTTGAAGATATGATCTTGTAATCTTGGAGATTTAATTTGTAGATATCCTTTAATCTTAACCGTTCATGTAATTGATCTGTACCGTTGGATTTGAGGAGGCTCAACTATAAATAGAGGCCTCTGCCTTCATTGTAACACACTTGAGTTTTGGGAAGCAATAAGAATTCTTGAAAGCATTCACTCAAATTTCTCTCCCTCTTGCGTTCTTACTCTCTGTGGTTTGTTCTTATTTTATTCTTCATCTATCTTAGTTTTTCAACCTTTTTTTATTTTATTTTCTTCATTTTTCAAATATGTATATTTATTCCTATCTTTTATACATTTGATTATGTATTTTACATATTATAATATTTAACCTTTTTATATAGTTTATTTTCAAATATATATTTTCTATGTGTATATATATTATATTATCATTTCATGTATTTTGAACTATTGCATTATATTTTTGTAATTTGTAAATGTTCTATTTATTCATTTTTTTTGTATGTCATTTATCTTATTTGTGCATAGTTTCCTTTTTTTTATATGCTATGTTTAATTATTTCTTTTATGTGCTATTTTATGATATATATTGTTGTATAATTTTTGCATGTATTATGTTTTTCTTTTAGTTTACTCATGTTTTTATTTGTTTATTATCTTATATTTATCCTAGTATGATTTTTTTCATTAAACGTATGTTCATGTTATTTAGTTTTGTCATAATGATATTATTTATGGTTGTATGGAAATGTTAGAATATTTTGTACATCTATGCTTCATGATGCATTAATATGTCATCCTAAAACGTCATTTAAAAATAATATTCCAAGGTTTTTTTTAAAAAAAATTAAAAGGCAATGCTTGATGTTTGGAAACTTCGAGAAAGGTAGTGCCCTAACTTACTGGGTTGCGACTTTTCTCGTTGAATTCCAATAGTCAAGTACCCTTCTAAGTGATTTTGAGTTTTTAAAACTTAAACAATTATTTCAAGATTTCAAAACATAGTGTCCTAACTTACTGGATATGGCGTTTTTTTGTTTCGAGATAGAAATTTTCGAAAGACGAGCTTAGTTTCGAAGGTTTTAAAATGTTGCATCCTAACTTACTGGATGTGATGTTTTGACTCGTTTGAAATAAGTGAGTCTTAATTTTCAAAATTGAGACATTCTAATTAAAAGAGATTTGCATCTTAAAACTTTCAAATTTCTGACATTAAAGACACTTGATAATCAATTAGGTACCAATTTTTGGGCGTTACGAGGGTGCTAACCCTTCCTCGTATGTAACCGACTCCCGAATCTATTTTCTCGACTTTCGTAGACCAAAATTAATGTTTTAAAACAAAACATTTATAAGGTGATCCAATCACACCTAAAAAGATTGGTGGTGACTCCCGTTTTCGTTTTTCTTAAAGTCAATTCCCATTTTCCAAAACTCGATTTAAAAATAGTTTCGACAGCTTGGCGACTCCACTGGGGACTAATAAGAGAGTCAAGCCATTTAATTGATTATCTATTATCTTAATGTCAGAAATTAAAAATTTTAAAATTTAATCCTCTTTGCATTACATGTGTTTGTATTATTGCATGTGTTGCTATATTCTGATACGCATTGCATTTGCATGATCGTTGTGGTCACACCCTTAAGTAGGAGTGAGAAGCTACACCTTCGTGAGGTTTTCGCCTCCGTGTAGGATAGTGGATCACTTTCGAGATACATCCGTACCTATGGTTTCGTGAGATTTTCATCTCCGTGTAGCCATAGGGAAATGTATTCCACTGAACTGAACTCGATTCAAATGAGCCTATAATGGGTGAGGATCGAGGAATCTGCTGGTTCGGGTACCTCAAACTTTAGAAACAAACCACATATAGAAAAACCGTAAGAGCTTAATATAGATAGAATTATACTTAGGTTATCTTTGTGTTTATTAATATCATATGATACTGACTGTTTTCTTTCTTTTGTGCATGTCATTTTGCATTTAAAAGGTATCGATTCACGGTCAGTTTCTAAGTTAGAAAGTTTTATTATGGAGAACGGACTTCTTGATAGAATGGAGGGCAACGTTAACGTCTATAAATGGTCAAAGGAAACGCTGAAGGATACACATCAGAATTATGGGGTTACACTCGTATCAGCGTGGCGCAAAATAATCTCCAAGAGTTAAAGGAAATATGGGATCAATGGAGTAATGAAGCCAAGCAGTTGTTCTACAATAACTAAGGGGACTTGCAGTATTTGCTTGACAGGAGGATAGATGAGCAATTCAAAGTGAGTGTGGGAGTATCGATGGACATTTCTACCATTATAGCATTTCTCTTTCATATGAAGACGGTTACCATGTGGATGGTAAGGGTATTGGAAGGAAAGTGATTGATAGAGTGCATGAGACCTACAAAAATGAGTTGGATGGAAAGAATTTTACCTATGATGGTAAAAAGCTCGTTTACTATAGGACCGCTACCAAACAACAAGCTTGAGTTTACTGTTGTACTTATCAGAAACAATGGAAATGCAAGCCCCGATGGCCTGGATAGCTCAAGTAAGCATGAAAGAAAGTGATTAAAAAAGACCGTATCATACAAAGACCTTTAGAGATTAGCTATGCTGCGAAGGTACCGAGGCAGGATGCTCTGCGTGGGTAGAAATCTGAAAGCTCTCAAGAAACACTGAGGATATAGGATATTATTTTAAGGTAGCGCACTGCAGAACGGGATACCTACCTGTTCGCTAATCTATCTCAAAATAATCAAAACAACTTCACAAGTATTGGAGGAGGTGCCCTTAGCTGCACGGATTACCCTACAGGTGAGGTTGTAGCTCAAACTTAGGAGGCAGCTGATTATTTACAGACATTGGCGGCACAGGCTGACATATTGAGCACCAATATGAGCTACAATCTGATCGTGGCCAAGAGTTTGTTTTGTTGTTAAAACTTTAGGCATTAGGGCGAAAGCATATTTGTAATCCATTTATATGTAAATATATTCTTTTTCTAAATAAAGTTTTCTAAATGAGATTGAATCGAGATCGATACATTTTGCATTCATTTGCATCTTATAGCATTTCATTGCATCATTTGTATTCAAAATTATAAAAAGACCCTAATTAGTTAAAGTTATTAAAAAGAAAAAGAAAAAGAGAGAGAGAGAGAAGAGGGTCACGGCTGAGTGAAAAGAAGTTGAATGGGAATTAACGATGTTCCCTTACATATCCTCGAATTTTGTGTCAGGAGGGATAGCTTACCCGGAGAAGGGGTTTTGGAAATAAAAATCATCCCATCAATGTCATACATGAGGAAGGGACTGAACAAAGAAACCTTGAGGGCATTCGTCCTTATGAACCGGGAAGTTCTTTAAACAATTGGACTGCAGAAGAACTTTCTGTAATCTTTAGGAATTTTACGGAGTAATATTCAGAACACTCTTGTTGCTCTAAAGCCTAGGAGTAATGAGATTTCTTTTGAGCAGTAGGCTCATGTTCAGACATTTTTATTTTCAATAAAACATACTTTTATTATTTATCCGAGTAAATATTCTTTCATTCTGATTCTTTTGACCTTTGACATTCTTTATAAATTTTCATTTCATGTAAATAGTCATTCTTGAATTCATTTATTCCTTGTATATTCTTTTGTGTGCCTATCATAGATCTCTAGATATCAATGACACGGACAACGATACTATAGATTCAGAGTTCCTTTTGAGTGCGATATGTGTTTAGAGGAATCTCAGTACTTTGAAGGTGACAGAAATTGTGACTTGTTTCTGAATTTTTTGAAAATGGTTTTTACCCCATGAAGTGGTGGTAGGAAATATAGCCTTAGAGGAAGGAAAGATTGCGAAATTGGAATTAGCTGAGGAGATAAAACAAAACCTTGTTGAGACTATTATGGGAATTCAAAAATGTGGTCCAAAGACGCATGCAGGAGGATTTGCAATTGCCAGGATAAACATGAGGTTTTGGGGCATTGTTAGTTCACCATGGAAAGGGATCGCATCAGTTGTACAATGAATGCCAAATTTAAAGGAGTCAAGACTTATGAGGCATGTATGTTATGGGCCCGAGGTCGTCAAAAGTTTCAAGCTGGCAATGACTCATCTTTGTGGACATCAACTACTCCATTAAGAGGGGGAGATAGCTTCATATGCCAATATTACAAAGTCAAAAGTCATCCATTTCAAAAAAAAAAGATTACATAACTGCACAATGCCAAAAGTTTACAGTCTTTTCAAAGATAATGCTTACCACTGTACAACAAAGGTTGCCAAAAGAAAATAAAAAGAAGAAAAAAACAAATTACAGAAGATGACCGAGACTGGTAAAAATTGGCATAAGAAACTACCGCCTACTCTCTATGCTTACGCTGGGGCAAACACCTTCAATTCCAGTTGTTTCAAAGGTTCCAACCATCATCCTTGGAATGGGTGCATTGTTTGGCTTTCATGAGCAGTCTGATGTGCCGTCAATGGTTAGCTCCAGGCGGTGGCCATTGATTTCCAGCTATGGGGCATCAGGCCATACATAGTCTTTAAAGCTTAAAATGATAGATTCTTTCATCAAAACTAGTTTTTGACAAAGTAGATGACGATATCGTGAAGGAAGCTCTCTTAGACTTCTATACAAGTTCAAGGAAGAGGAAACCTGATCAAATCATTATTTTCAGGGATGGGGTTAGCGAGTTTCAATTCAATCAAGTTTTGATCAAGTTGTTGAGGCTTGCAAGTTTCTTGACGAGAAGTGGAACCCTAAAGTTTTTTCAGCAGGGATCTCCTGAAAATGTGCTACATGGTACTGCCATTGACAACAAAGTATGCCATCCAAAGAACAATGATTTTTACCTTGGTACCCATGCTGGAGTGATTGGAATCACGAGGCAGACCCACTATCATGTTCTCTTAGACCAGGCTGGGTTTTCGGCTGATGATCTGCAAGAGTTTGTTCATTCTCTATCCTGTATGTATCAAAGGAGCACCACAGCCATATTTGTTGTGGCTCCTATTTGCTATGCTCATTTGGCAGCTTCACAGTTGGGGGCAATTTATGAAGATTAGGGATGCTTCAGAAACATCATCGGGTCATGGTGGGATGTATGCTCCGAGAGTAATCTCTGTACCTCAGCTTTCCAAGTTCAAGGATAAAGTCAGAAACTTCATTCTTGTCTGCTGAGAATCATTGAACCATCTTTTTGTAGGGTTTGACAAACAACAACCAGGACTGCTGCTAGGGCAATCCCTTTCTCATGGGTTTATGAATCAAGATTTTTCGTCCAAGTTTTGATGGAGTCAAGAATTGAATACCTCTAGTAAACTTAACTTGAAAGTATTCATTCTAAGCAAATGTACCAAGAATGGATGACACAGACTTATGACAAAGAAGGTTTGTCCAAAAGAATTTCATAAAGGAAGCCTTATGCTGAAAGAGATCCTTCCCATGCAAAAGGATGCCGAATTGGGAAAGGCCATATGTTACGAAGAGGGCTTTCTCTAGAGGTGCACTAATTTTGACAAGAAATGGATAGGAAGAATTTATCTGGTCTAGTGAATTCGGACTCGGTCAAGGAGTACTTTGTCTGAAGGAGAAGGGAAGCCAAGGCGAAAACCCACAAAGGGTGCCTTGAGACCAAAAGGATTTTGAGTTGAAAACCTGAAAGGGCAGCTCAAATTTGGAAAGTCATGCTGTGACCTTGCTATACCAGATTTGACGAGAAGTGAAGTATGTTACATATCAAGGCATCAACGAATTACTTCGGATCTTTTATACACATGTTGAACTCAAGAATGTCTTCATGGAGCTGGTGTATAGACGCTCAAGCGGCGATATATGGGGCATCTGATTTCTGTCCTATTTACTATCTTTGGATTCTTTTTCTTCGCAAAGATATGTTCTCAGGTTAATCTTTTTGCATTCCTTCCAATTATTTGTCCAAATCTAATTATCCTCAGGATCAATTTATTTGTCTCCCATTATTCATAAAGCATGTAGCATTGAAATAATGATAGATGAACTAAAATATCTTCACAAACGAAGTTTTGCATATTACTCTGGAAATTTCTAGATAATACAAGAAACTGAAACAAAACAATTGTTTAAGGAATTCTTATATGTTGGGTTGGATGTTTTAAGCAATATTAATCTTAAGAAAGGATCATTTCATAAACATCTTCAGTGGGTCGTAACATTTGGAGAATGGTACGGTAGACCAAATTGATGGAGAAGATTCGAGGCATACGACCAGAGTATGAATGATATGTCGAGAAGAACTAGGTGGAAAGCTCGATAGATGAATGAGTGATGACGTCCGAAATAGGAGTTATTTTCATAAACATTTTGCATCATAATATGTCTAATTAGGAGCATTTGACTCATTTCGATCATGGCATCTTAATTATTTGGCATAAGCATAAATTCCAGGAAATCAATTCTATAGGAGGATTCCCCAGTAGACAATGTAGCAAGATTGATTGAAAATTACAAAATTCAGCTCCTTAATCCCCTAAGCAGTAGGGTAACAGGTTAAATTTGCAGATCTTATCTCCCCTAAGCAGTAGGGTAACTGGTCAAAATTGCGGATCTTATCTCCCTAAGCAGTAGTGGAGCAGATGGAAGATGCGCCTTAACCCGCTAAGCAGTAGGGTAATAGGTTAAAGTATAGCAGATCTGGCCTTCAGGTGTTCACGCTGAAGCAGATCCAAGATGATTTGGCATCTCTGTATTGTCAGAGAACAAATCAAAGAAATAGATTTGGCATCTCCATATTCGACGGAGAGCATATCGAAGACATAGCAGATCTGACCTTTGGATGTTTTCACGTCGAAGCAGATCCAAGATAATTTGGCATTCTTGTGTTTACAAGGAGCAAATTGAAGACATAGCAGATCTGGCCTTCAGGTGTTTACAATGAAGTAGATCCAAGATGATTTGGCATCTCTGTATTGTCAGAGAACAAATTGAAGAAACAGATTTGGCATCTCCATATTCGACAGGGAGCAGATCGAAAACATAATAGATCTGACCTTTGGATGTTTTCACATCGAAGCAGATCCAAGATGATTTGGCATTCTTGTGTTTACACGGAGCAAATCGAAGACATAGCAGATCTAACCTTCAGGTGTTTACACTGAAGTAGATCCAAGATGATTTGGCATCTCTGTATTGTCAGAGAACAAATCGAAGAAACAGATTTGGCATCTCCATATTCGACGGAGAGCAGATCGAAGACATAGCAGATCTGACCTTTGGATGTTTTCACATTGAAGTAGATCCAAGATGATTTGGCATTCTTGTGTTTACAAGGAGCAAATCGAAGACATAGCAGATCTGACCTTCAGGTGTTTACACTGAAGCAGATCCAAGATGATTTGACATCTCTGTATTGTCAGAGAACAAATCGAAGAAACAGATTTGGCATCTCCATATTCGACGGAGAGCAGATCGAAGACATAACAGATCTGACCTTTGGATGTTTTACATCGAAGCAGATCCAAGATGATTTGACATATCTGTATTGTTAGAGAACAAATTGAGTAAATAGATTTGGCATCTCCATATTCGACGAAGAGCAAATCGAAGACATAGCAGATCTGACCTTCGGATCTTTTCACATTGAAGCAGATCCAAGATGATTTAGCATCCTTGTGTTTACAAGGAGCAAATCGAAGACATAGCAGATCTGACCTTCAGGTGTTTACGCTGAAGCAGATCCAAGATGATTTGACATATCTGTATTGTCAAGGAACGAATCGAAGGTAGCAGATTTGACATCTCTGTATTCGATGGAGAGAAGATCGAAAACATCAACATGACAATCCTGAGTTTGCAAGGAGCAGATTGAGGACCATGAAGTCTGAAGCTGATGAGACCGGGCAAAATGGGTCCTTTTATAGTCTTTGCTCTATTCTCGTTACACTACAATGAGCAAAGAGGGGCAGCTGTAATAGCCCATTTTTGCTCGACCCATTCCAGTATTTAAAATAATAAACCCCCAAAAAATAAAAATAAAACAAAGTCCAAGTCCAGTACAAAATTACAAACATATAATTTGGCCCAATCAGAATGGCCCATTACTTGAAAAGATTTAAGGTCCATCTATAAGCTTGACTCATATGGAAATATAATCTTTAAGGATATGCAATCTTAGATATGATATGCAATCTTAGATATGATACAATCTTATATATGATATGCAATCTTAGATATGATATGCAATCTTGAAGATATGATCTTGTAATCTTGGAGATTTAATTTGTAGATATCCTTTAATCTTAACCGTTGATGTAATTGATCTGTACCGTTGGATTTGGGGAGGCTCAACTATAAATAGAGGCTTCTCCCTTCATTGTAACACACTTGAGTTTTGGGAAGCAATAAGAATTCTTGAAAGCATTCACTCAAATTTCTCTCCCTCTTGCGTTCTTACTCTCTGTGGTTTGTTCTTATTTTATTCTTCGTCTATCTTAGTTTTTCAACCTTTTTTTATTTTAATTTCTTCATTTTTCAAATATGTATATTTATTCCTATCTTTTATACATTTGATTATGTATTTTATATATTATAATATTTAACCTTTTTATATAGTTTATTTTCAAATATATATTTTCTATGCGTATATATATTATACTATCATTTCATGTATTTTGAACTATTGCATTATATTTTTATAATTTGTAAATGTTCTATTTATTCATTTTTTTGTATGTCATTTATCTTATTTGTGCATAGTTTCCTTTTTTTTATATGCTATGTTTAATTATTTCTTTTATGTGCTATTTTATGATATATATTGTTGTATAATTTTTGCATGTACTATGTTTTCTTTTAGTTTACTCATGTTTTTATTTATTTATTATCTTATATTTACCCTAGTATGATTTTTTTCATTAAACGTATGTTCATGTTATTTAGTTTTGTCATAATGATATTACTTATGTTTGTATGGAAATGTTAGAATATTTTGTACATCTATGCTTCATGATGCATTAATATGTCATCCTAAAACGTCATTTAAAAATAATATTCCAAGGTTTTTTTTAAAAAAAATTAAAAGGCAATGCTTGATGTTTGGAAACTTCGAGAAAGGTAGTTCCCTAACTTACTGGGTTGCGACTTTTCTCGTTGAATTCGAATAGTCAAGCACCCTTCTAAGTGATTTTGAGTTTTTAAAACTTAAACAATTATTTCGAGATTTCAAAACATAGTGTCCTAACTTACTGGATATGGCGTTTTGTTGTTTCGAGATAGAAATTTTCGAAAGACGAGCTTAGTTTCGAAGGTTTTAAAATGTTGCGTCCTAACTTACTGGATGTGATGTTTTGACTTGTTTGAAATAAGTGAGCCTTAATTTTAAAAATTGAGACATTCTAATTAAAAGAGGTTTGCATCTTAAAACTTTCAAATTTCCGACATTAAAGACACTTGATAATCAATTAGGTACCAATTTTTGGGCGTTACGAGGGTGCTAACCCTTCCTCGTACGTAACCGACTCCCGAATCCAGTTTCTCGACTTTCGTAGACCAAAATTAATGTTTTAAAACAAAACATTTTATAAGGTGATCCAATCACACCTAAAAAGATTGGTGGCGACTCCCGTTTTCGTTTTTCTTAAAGTCGATTCCCATTTTCCAAAACTCGATTTAAAAATAGTTTCGACAGTACCCTCTAACTCTCTTAAGCTTTTTGATAAGTCATAAATATGATGCTTGTGTGATAATGCATGCATGTTATATGTCTTTGGTTGGAAATCATGTTTGGATGATTAAAATGAAGCTAAAAACTTAGTTATGAAATCTGCCAGAAATAAATTATTACATGAATAGTAAGTTTGAAAATTCGCCATAAATTTTGTAAAAATAATTAAGAAGAGATCTATACATTGTTGTAACCGTGAGTTAGTCTTGTTTCATTTAAAACAAACAGAGATCGATTTCAATTTTTATTTTAAAAGATATGAATTTTTGAGTGTTGAAAGGTCATAAATATCTGGCAGCAGAATTCTTATAAAACATATTTAGCAGTGACTTTAAAAAAATCACCAAAAATTTCACAAGATAAATAGGAAGTGTGTCTTATATCTCTATAACCGTACAGAAGTTTAGTTTCGTTTAAAACAAACGATGCTCGATTTAGAGTTATATATTAAGAGTTATTAATTTTTGAATGAGAAAAGGTTAGAATGTCAAGGTAGCAAACTGTCACATCTCATTAGTTAATATTTTAGCTAGAATGATAAGCATGTTGAAACGAGTATGAGACTCGAATGTCATGGTTGTATTTTTGTGGTTATATGTTTGATGATTTGTTTGTGCTCAGCCTTCGGGCTCTAACCTAACTAGCGGCCATGAGTGGCGCTCGGGATAACCCTATGGACACTCGTGATTATTTGACAAGCGGCCAGAAGTGGCACGAGACTATTTGGATACCCAATTATTTGAGCAGTATGTGCAATCTAACAAGTTTTGCAAGTTTTATATGCAAGTGATTTGGTTATGTATATTTAATGACTCATGATTTAATTATTCGATACTCATGTCATGCTTCTATGTATACATTTGATTTGCATGCTTATATTTATGAATTGCTTGAAGCATGGTAGATTTGTTGTGTACCACTGAGCCTGTAAAGCTCAGCCTTCAAATTTTTTTTTATGTTCAGATTTGTAGACTTTTGCTCATGTTTGAGGAACATCATTGACGAGAGACTTCTAGCATCACGTATTCAGAGTACAGTACCTTATCTATTAGTAGGCATTGTATTCCTAAGGCCTTACTTGTATTTTTTTAGGTCTATAACCCATTTATCATTTTTGTTATTTTGATTATTTTGATATATGTTGATATTGGAGCTCCACATATTTTGTATAACTATTTTTATTACTATTTTCAGTATAACTATGATGATAATTTCTCTTATATAAAATGTATTTCAATGTTTTAAATTATTTAAAAATTTTGCTGGGTTGCTCCGGTGACCTGATGTAGAGCCTTAGTATTCAAGTACTTTGTATTCAGGATTAGGGTGTTACAGGTTTTTACCTCGTTTCACTAAGTTAGACTAAATCGGATATAGTTGGCATGTCATAGAGTCTTTATATAAGAGAATTTAGATCTCCCCAATTCCCAGAGGGTTGTGGGTAATCCCAATTCCCAGAGGGTCGTGGGTAGTCCCAATTCCCAGAGGGTCGTGGGCAGTCCCAATTCCCAGAGGGTCATAGACTACTTTAATAGCCATCATTGCCGAACAACTCGAGGTGACGGATTTGTGTATTTGGTTATGAGTCTAAACTTTAGTATGGGGTCTAAATTGAAAGAGAAACAAAAACAAACTTGAATTTATTTGAATTTCCATATTGTGCAAATTAAATTAATTATGCGATTTTAAATTTAATTAAAAAGCTTAATTTTTTTTATCGATTTGTCAATATCAAAATATTAAAGTCGATTAATATTAGAATTTTCTTTTATTTTGATGTTACTAATGATATTTATAATCATGTTTTAGTTTATTTTTATCAATTAATTTGTATTCAATACTTATGTAATGATTTATATGATATTAGAACCACTGAACATAAAAATTGCTCAGTGTACGGTTTGTCTATTTTTCCGTTGCAAGTAGTTAGATTCTCTAGATCGTTCAGCAACATCCGAAGAATCAAAGTTCAGCTCAAACAATATTGGTGAAGAGTTTGCTTTATAGTTGATATAAATGGCATGTACCTAGCCTTGTATATATATAATATTATGCCGTAAACTGAATTTAAATATTTTCATTATGTTTTCTTTTCTAGTATTGTATAACTAATGTTTTGAATGAAATAGTGAACCGTAGAAATCTAGTTTATTGGTATATTTTGAGATATCAAAGTGTGGGCAATTGATTTGGGAGATTAATTGAATGTGATTACATTGTGAAATCTTTTTTTTTTTTGCAGGGGGTTTTACGTAAAATAGACAAAAATGTTGCCGAATTTTTTATACAATAATTTTATCACTACATTTCATTTTCAAACAAAAATGGAAAAGTGAGTTGCTTAGGCAACAAAATATGACATTTTATATTCCGGTCCAACAACTGGGTCGGGTATAAGGTGTCACATTTGTATTGGAAATTGCAATATTTATTGAATGTGAACAAATGAATAAATTAGCATAATGAATTTGATATACTATATGACATTACTTAATTGCATCTTACATCTTAATTATTTACATTAAGTTTCAATTGTTTGAATTATAAAAATACCACTGAGTTATACTCAGTACAGGGTTTGGTTTTCCATGTGCAGGTTAGGTAGTTTTCAACGTATCGTCGACTCATCATCCAACAACGATCCCGGACTCAAGTATGGTGATGTATTATTTTGTAATGGCATGTACCTAGGTGGTCTTTTGGTTGATGGTTATTTTGTTAATGTGATGATATTTTGAGTCCCAAGTGTAATTGTATTTATATGTTCATATGGTTCAGGTTAAAGCTATGTCTTGGTAGGTTAGTCAAGCTTAATGTTTTGCATATGATTTGCTTTAACTTGTTAGCCTAAATAACTAGAACATTAGTTAAATCTTGATAATTTGGTATGAATGTCTGTGTTGAATGGTTGATGTTTTACTAATGTGTTGACAAATATAAATGTGGTACCAATGATGGTACATTGGTTAGGCACTTAAGATTGATGTTTTGGCATGTTTTAAGCATGTTTAATTATGTTTTGAGTAGGTTAAATGATTGGTAAATGAGCTGCTTGGTATTTTAGTAAGCATGAGTAAATGAGCTACTTAGTATTTTAGTAAGCATGATTTGGAAAACTCTAATATTAAGGTACATTTAGGCACACACGACGTAAGACATGGTCTGTCACACAAGCGTGTAACAAGCACGACCTAGCCACACAGGTGTGTGATACGCATGGTCTAGCCACTCGGGCGTGTGTCTTGTTAATTTAATTGTAGATTTCACACAGTCTGGTACACAACTTGTGACACGATCGTGTGTCTAAAGTTAGTGACTTACATGAGTAGAGACACGACCGTGTGACCCTTGTTTCTGAAATTTTTGAAATTTACTCCAAACCCTTTTGAGTTGTTTCAAATTAGTCCCTGTTTATTTTATAATTATATTTAGGGTCTCGTAAACTCGTATTAAGGACTATAAAAGTATTATTATGCTAATTTTAAATGAAGTGGTGAACCTTAATTGGGTGAAGTAGGTTACACTACTAATATCACTGAAAGTAGATAGTCAGAGTATAGTTCAATACTCTGATGCTAATAATTGGAATAGTCTTGTTAGGTATCCAATTTCTAGCTTTCAAGAGGGGATAAATAGTGATAAAATTGTAAACAGTGGAAGACCAAGTTTAGTATTGCATTGCATATCTCATCACTCATTTGTTTAAAATAGTAATATGGAAAATATTAAATTAGCATGCGCTGCTCTCTATATAATATGAATGTTAATAGTCAGCTTGCACCTTTGCTTATGTTGTAATTAGATGTTCTGATTGGTTAGTAATGCCTGTGACCTTAATCCGATAACGGATGTGGGTTAATTGTGTTAAATTTAGTAATATTAGAGTTACAGGTTTAGCCGATTATAACATCCTAAACACGGCCTATATGTTATGGCTGAATCCGAGAGTGTTACGAAGAAGGGTTTTGAAACTGACGATACTTTGGTAAAACCATGTTTAGTTATTTTGATAAAACGTCCAAGTTTTATAAAACATATTCATTTATATTTATATATTACTGAAATCGTTCTATGTTGTCCTTTAAAGTTAACCATTTATTTTGTAGCTGAAGTTTGAAAAAATCGTTTAAAACAAAACCAAGGTCATGTTTCAAAAAACTATTTGTTAAAACCATTTGTTTGCATAAAGTGTTTTTGTCAACGTTGTCAAAAAGAAATCAAAACAAAATCCAAATCAAAAAGTTAAAATCATACATTCCAAAGAGTTCCAAAAATTATAAACTCTCAAGAAAAACCAAATTTTAAAATAAAATCGTTAATACTAAATAAAAATAGTTCTCTATCGAGTGGTCGCTGTTGACTCTTCATCACACCGACCCGTTTAAGTCTGTGGATTACTTGAACAGAATAGAGAAATAGATGTAAGTTTTCATAATTCAATGTGTAACCCAACAGAGATAGTCATGCAACATATACAAAATTTCATATACAATCAGATACAGATTCGAACCTAAGTCCATAACAAAAACAGATATCAGAATTAGATAATAGATCAAACATATAGAATCCTACCCCATCCTCTACACACTATCTCCGTCCACCCATCACACCATGTAAGGTTAAAAACACCCACCCATCCTTACACACTATATAGTGTCGATGCGACACATAATAGATATTATGCAGTTAAGCTACCAGAATATTGGCGATAGGTCACCGTACAGATCACTTCCTTCAATATACAAATCCCACCCTAAATAAAAATACAGAATACATATATAAAAATAACAGAACAAATATGTTTAACATGCTCATATACAGATAATTATATACTTAACAGTACAGTCAGGCATACAAATCTGTGGTCTACTCAAATCAAACTATCAAAGTATTAGATCACATGAAATAGGGTTTGGTTAGCCCTTATTGACCTTAAGGTAAGTTCACAGTTGATCGGAACGACCCGTGCGACCTTAGAGAAAATTTTAGAATTCTGGGTTCCACATACCCGTATGGGCCCACATGCCCAGAATGGCCTAGCCTGTGTGCCCTACACGTCCAACCTAGCCTAGTCCGCGTGGCCTACAAGGCCACACTCACATCGTCACACAGCCGTGTCAGGCGCACAGCCACACATTCGTCAGTTACAGGGTCGTCTCTCACACACGGCCAGCTACACGGTCGGCCACAAGCCCGTGAGGCATCGACAAATCCAATTTTTGGCTTTCGTCGAACCTTGTTTTCTCACGTTAACGGTATATACTTAATTCGATTTTGATGCGTAAGCAATCCCGAACCTACCGGAACCAGCAAACGATATTACACGTTCCCAAAATCAATTTTTAATCCACAATTAAACCAAACCAACGAAACCTTCAACAGTGAAATTCAAACACTAATTACTTACCCAACTTCATGAACAAACCCGACTATGATTTTGCAGGAGAAGAATTTCGTTCCTCACGATTCGCTGCCAAACAACCCATAATCACATCACCAAAAGGACCAGAATTGGTATAGAATAGTTAAAACAACTACCCCTAATTCGAACAAAACTTACTACCCTCACTTACCAGACACACGAAGAATTCAAAAATTGTATCACTGCAATTTTAGAAGAACAATTTTGACAGATCAAGGAAAAAAAAGAAATTTTGTTGGGAAGAAAACATAAAATGGTTAAACCAAACATAAAATGGTTAAACCAAATCCCATTACATCTACATGCATAACCACCCACTAACTCAAAATCCCACTACCACTGAACCACTATCAACCACCATCGACAAAATTTAACACCCACGCTCATACGAGAATTCGAACACAGGACCTCCAGCAAGCTAACTCCTTACCACTAGAACCAACAGGCTCATTCTAATATAAGTTTACTAACAAGAAAATATAACCCAACCCACCAATGATAGGGCTAGGGTATAAAATAATAAAATTTGCCAAAAGTGGGACTTGAACCCAAGACCTCACACACACACCCAGAACACTTAACCACTGAATCATATACACATTTATTGTTAGATTCCACTAAAATAGACTTAAATTATTCAGGACATTACGTCGATTCTCGAACTAAATCAAGCTCTAATTTAAGTTTAAAGGTACATAAAGTTGAGTCGAGTTTGAGTCGGGATTTGGATGCTGATTATAATTGTTTTTGTTTTAAAGTTGAACGATGTCTGATGAATATAATAATAAAGTTGACTAAGAGATGTATACTGGTGATGATGGTTCTAATGAGTTAGATAGAACTAAATCAGTGACACCGAGTGCTAACCTAGTTGGTGTTTAACAACCTAATACTGAGAGGGATAATAATGATGGATTAGGTATTCAAATTTACTTCGAGCTATCGTTGATGCTCTTCAACGTGTTGCGTGAACTACTTTTTCTGCAATATCCACATCTACCATTCGACGGGCTCCGACAAAAGAATTGCAGGGATATGGTGCGATAGAGTTTTTGAGGTTGAAAGAAGTTAACCCTTCAGCAGCTGAAGTTTGGATTGAATTTACTAAATGTGTTTTAAAACTTCTTGAATGCGACCATCTTGGGAGTGTAATTTGTGATGTTTCTCTACTACAAGGAGAAACGTATACTTGGTGGTAGACAGTAACGCAGCACGTATCTACAGAACGGGCTGATTGAGAGTTCTTCCAAAAGGAATTCCAAAAGAAATACGTTCGAGAATTGCATCTCGAAGATAGAAAACAAGAGTTTTTACTGTTAAAGCAGAATGAGATGACTATAGCTGATTAAAGTTTTTACGACTCAGTAAATATACTGTTGAATTTGTGTCATCTGAAGCTGAAATTTGCAAATAATTTCAGCGTGGGTTACGTGATAAGCTCCAAGTACAACTGGTATCACATCGAATCTCAGAGTTTGCTAATTTAGTTGAACGAGCAAAAATGGTAGAACAAGCTTTGGGTCTTGATAAAAAGGCTGAGATTACTCGCGCTGTTGGGAAGTGGTTAGGAGCTGTTAGTTTACATCCACAATCTAAGCAAACTAAAGATTTTCGTGGTAGTTAGAAATTGACCTTTAAGTCTGACAGATCTGATAGAAATCAAGATCAACAACCGACTATGTCCATGAGTAGTGTACGAGGCCTGTCCCAAGATATTGAAATTTCGAATTGTGATCACTGTGGGAAAAAACATCGAGGTGAATGCTGAAAACTAACACGAGCTTATTTTTGCTGTGGATTGATGGTGCATTTCACTTGAGAGTGTCCAAAAAATGATAATGATACCCCTGTTTCTTCTCAGAGGTCTGTACCAGCATCTAAGGGTCGTGGTGGTTTTATTGCCAAAGGTGGTGTTAGAAAGGTGAGCGATGCTAGTACTCATTAGTTAGAGGCCAGAGTGCCAGCTCAAGCATATGTTGTATGGACACGTAAGGAAGGTGACGCTACCGATATTGCAAGTGTCTTGTCATTACATTCAGAGTCTCTTTACCATTTGATAGATCCAAGATCTTCACACTTTTATATTAATGCTGAGTTAGTCAAATCAGGAACTTTAAAATCTGAGACGTCTAGAGTATCTATGGTTGTGTCAAGTCTTTTGGGGCAATCCGTATTAGTTGACCAAGTATGTAGGCGATGTTCACTAGAAATTTAGAACGTATCTTTCCTTGTTGATTTGTTGATAATGCCATTTGGTGATTTTGATCTGATTTTGGGTATGGGTTGGCTTACAGAACACGAAGTGATTCTTAACTACCGTAAAAAGAATTTTGTGGTTCAGAGTGCAGACGGTAGCATGATTGAGGTGAATGGTGTTCGAACAAGTGGTTTAATCATATCGTTTTAGTAGTTTGAGTTAATAAACTTCTCAATTGAGGTTGTAAAGATTTTCTGGCCTATGTCATTAACTCGAATTCTTGTGGTGATCAGAGCAGTAAGATTTATACTGTTTGTGAATTCCTTGATGTATTTCCCAAATAATTATTGGGATTACCACCAGATTGGGAGGTTGAATTCAAAATTAAAGTGTTTTCTGGTACAGCTCTAGTGTCAATGTCTCCTTATCTTATGGCACCCATAGAGTTGAAAGAATTTAAGGTCCAATTGCAATATTTACCGGATTGAGACTTTATACGCCCTAGTATATCACCTTGGAAAGCTCTAATATTATTTTTTAAAAAGAAAGATGGCTCGATGCAACTTTGTATAGACTATCGGTAATTAAAAAAGTTGACAATTAATAATCGTTACCCCCTACCTCGTATTATTAACTTGTTTGATCAACTAAAAGGAGCTTTTGTCTTTTTTAAAATCAATATGAGATCTGGTTATTATCAACTGAAAGTAAAAGATAGAGACGTATCTAATACGACGTTTCATAAGCGTTATGGCCATTATGAATTTTTGGTTATGCCTTTTGGGTTAACTAACGCCCTAATGACATTCATAGATCTCATGAACCGTATCTTCCAACCTTATTTGGATCAATTTGTGGTAGTTTTCATTGACGACATCTTGATCTACTTGAAATTTGAATTCGAGCATGAACAACACCTTAGAATCATTTTGTTATCGAAATTTGTGTTTCTGGGGCATGTTATCTCGACGGGTAGAGTTAAAGTTAATTCGAAAAAGATTGAGGCCATTATTTAGAGGAAAGTACCGACAAATGTGTTGGAAGTCCGTAGTTTTCTTAGTTTAGCTGGTTATTACTGAAGATTCATTAATGGATTTTCAAAGATGCATTGCTGATGACAAAGCTGTTACAAAAGAACGTTCAGTTCATTTGGAGCAAACAGTGCCAAGAAAGTTTCGAGAAATTGAAACAGATGTTGACTAAAGCGTCGGTTCTAACTTTACTGGAATCGATAAAATAATTCATGGTCTATAGTGATGCTTCATTGAGTGGTCTCAGTTGTGTTTTGATGCAAGATGAGAAAGTAATCACGTATATACCTTGTCGACTAAAAATGCATGAACGTAATTATTCGATGCATGATTTTGAGCTAACTGCTGTGGTTTGTGCTCTAAAGATCTGGAGGCACTGTTTGTACGGTGGAAAATGTCATATTTATACTGATCAAAAAAATCTTAAATACCTCCTAACTCAAAAAGAGTTGAATTTAAGATAGTGTCACTGGGTTGAGCTTCTAAAAGGTTATGATTGTATTATTGATTACCATCCTGGTAAAGCTAACATTGTAGCTGATGCGTTAAGTAGGAAGGAAACAATTGAGCTGTGAATGATGTTTGCTTAACTTAGTATCAATAATGATTGAAGCTTGTTGGATGTTGAAGGTCAAGCCGATGTTGTTTAATCTGATTAAAGAAGCACAATTAGATAATGCCAAATTAGTGAAGAAAAGATAAATGGTTAAAGATGGCTTAATAGAAAATTTCAGCATTGATGATTGTGATTGTCTGAGGTTCCGAAATCGAATCTGTGTTCCTGATGTTGTAAAATTAAAAGTGTTGATACTTTGCAAAGCTCACAATAGCCCTTTTGCCTTAGATCCTGAGGGAATGAAAATGTATCGCGATCTGCAAGAATTGTATTGGTGGCTCAGAATGAAAAGAGAAATAGTTGAGTTCGTAGCTAAATGTTTAACATGTCAGCGAGTTAAGGCAGAACATCAAGTTCCCACAGGATTACTTCAACCTATTTCTATTCCTGAGTGGAAATGGGACGCATAACGATGGATTTTGTAGCAGGGTTACCATATCTCCAAGTAAAAAATATTGTTTAGGTGATAATTGATCGGTTTACAAAATTGTCTCATTTTATTACTGTCAGAACTGATTGGTCACTTCAAAAACTTACTGAAGTTTACATTCAAGAAATTGTTAGATTACATAATGTCCCTATGTCAATTATCTCTGATTAGGATCTTCGATTTACTTTAAGATTCTAGAAACAATTATATAAATCTCTTAGTATGAGGCTCAATTTCAGCATAACTTTTCACTTGTAGTCTGACGGTTAATCTAAGCGTGTTGTTTAGATTTTAGAAGATATGCTTCGAGCCTATGTAACCGATTTTGAATCAGGTTGAGAACGTTATTTACCTTTGGCTAAATTCGTATACAATAATATTTTCAAATCGAGCATTCAAATGGCTTCATACGAAGCTTTATATGGTCGTAGGTGTCGAACACCTGTTTGTTGGATGGAATTGTGTAACAGAAAAGTTGTTGGGTCAGAATTGATTCAAGAAACAAAAAATACCGTTAAGATAATCTGAAATAGATTGAAAACAACCTTTGATAGAAAGAATCGCACGTAGACTTGAAACATCGAGATATTGTGTTTTCTATTAGCAACAAATTATTACTAAAGGTTTCGCCATGGAAGAAAGTCTTGAGGGTCTGTCGAAAAAAGGAAACTAAGTCCTCGTTTTATCGGATTGTATGAGATCACTGAAAGAGTGAGACCAGTAGGATATCAGTTGGCATTACTTGTAGAATTACAGAAAATGCATGATGTCTTTCATGTGTCAATGCTTAGGAGGTATTGATCGGATCCGTCTCATATTATTACGACAGAAGATATAGAAATTCAACCTGATTTGTCCTTTCAGGAAGAACCGATCAAAATTTTAGCCTACATGGTGAAGGAGTTACGTAATAAACATGTTTCGTTAGTGAAATTTCTATGGTGTAGCCATAGTGTCGAGGAAGTGACTTGGGAGTCAGAAGAGATGATAAGATCCCAATATCCCCATCTCTTTTCAGGTGAATTTTGGGGAGAATTGTAACGACCCAAAAGTCAGTGGTGTTAGAAAGTGTATTATTGGGACTCCGTTTCCATAAACTGAACTTGCAAATATTTTTATTAAATATTTACGGAGTTGTATTAGAGGCAAATTAAATTTTGGATAGGTAATTTTTGTGAAATTAGAAGTTATTAAGGTACAATAACTAAATTGCGTAAGTGTTAAAAGTTGAATTATAGATTAAAATTAATTAAAGGGACTAAAGTGGTAATTATACCATTGTTTCTATCTAAAAATTGACTTTTTTCATAGTTGCACAATAAGTTTCGTTTTTTGTTGGAAGCGTTCTTTTTTTATTATTTATTTTATGGAACTACTTAGGCATCTAGTAACAAGTTAGAGTAATCGATAGTATTAAATATAGATAAAGGTTCTTTGCCATACATTAATTTCTAGCTTTCCAAATAAACCAACAAAGAGTTGTTATAAGAGCTTTCGCACTAAATAAATCAAAACCCGAAAAGGAAGTAATGATCCCTTTCGGTCATAATAGACAATAAATAGACAATTTAAATAGAAATTAAGGGTATGTTTGTTTACTTATAAAAAGTTTTACGGAAAATATTTTCATTGTTTTTCAATGTTTGGTGAAAAATGAATTCATACTGTAAATCATTCTCCAAAATACGGGAAAATTAATTCCATAATTAAGCATTGAAATTGAGTTGTCAATGTCGATTTTAATTATGAACTCTTACTGTTGACCGGTTTTATTGTATGTCTCAGAGCAAGCTATTCCTCACCAAAGTCCTAAATTTTCTAGGCAGAGAATCATTAGTTGGAACAGGTTCTTATGAACATTAATCTTATTTTGCAAATAAGTTTGAGATGACTTACTCATCCAATTATTGCATCTGATGTACCAACTGCGGGTGCTTTGAAGAACCAGTAACTTGTAGCGGCACCTAGTTTTCTTTGACTGAGTCAAAATCGTACTTACATACAGGTCCTATAAGCCAGGACACTGCTGCTCCTCCAAGATGCCACATACCTGAAATTGTAAGTTTAGATTTTGAACAATTTCGGAAGTAAAACTCTAACTGTCTGTATTAACGAAGAAGTATGGTGATTCTTATGATACGTAACCGTTACTTTAAATAGCGGTATACTACAAGCACACGTGTAATAGTTAAAACTTACGTGTCCCCAATTATCAATGCCTATTAACATTAGCCCAATAGCTTGCATCATCAACATTCATTACTAACATCCGAAATGTAGGCGCAAAAGCATTTGATGCGTTAAGAAAAGTCTGCTTGAGGACGGTAGAAACTACACCTTTTTTCAGAGTAGTTACTGTATCACACCAGTAACATAACAGAAACTTGAATAAATCTAGACTTACTAAGGCATCAACACTAGGGACTACATTCGAAATATATAAGGCGGGTTTATTGACATGGCTTCATACGGTTCCTCCAAATCTCAAACATTGAATTGTAAAAGCTTTGAACCATACCGTGTTTGGGAAAATAATTTGTGCCATGTGCTGCAGATCTTCTTGGGCATCTCTGATCATACCTCTATCTCAAGACAAACACCGCAACAAAACCAACTTAGACAGCCAAGAGATTGTCAAATGAGACAACTTCGGGCGATAAAAGCAAACAATTGATTTCCCAAGCAAAAAAAAACGAAAAGAGAGAAAACCTAGATTTTAAAAGCGGACAATCTTTAGTTGGAACAGGTTCTTAAGAACATTAATCTTATTTTGCAAATATGTTCGAGATGACTTACTAATCCAAAGATTGCACCTAATGTACCAACAGCAGGTGCTTTGCACAACAAGCAATTTATAAGGTACTGTAATGAGTTTAAGAGTTGTTACTTGAAAAAGCAGAGGTGAAGTAAACTACAAGGAATCTCCTTGGACCACTTAAATTCGCCATTGTAGGTCCATCAGAATTCAAAGAATAACAACTGACCTGAAAATAAAAAATTCTATTAAACCAAATATATAAATAAACTTCCTAGTTGAGTAATTTGGAACCATCTAATTTGTAGCCATACCATAAAGCGTCCAATATTAGCATGCAAAAGAGAAGATGTGGCCAACCTCCAAACCTCTCTTTTGTCAATGAGGCAATTGAACCCCAAACAATGTAAGGTATTCTTCCCGTGGCAGAGTTTTTTTCCTTCTGAATTTGCTGAGAGCCCGACTGCTTTAAGAGGCCTGCCGTAGGCATGGGTTCACAGAGACGACAGCACCTCGGTTGACGGAGATATGACCTGTAAAATTCACTGGAGAGGTGTCAATATATAGTGTAACATTAATTATGGAAATCATTTGTTAGTACAAAACTCCAGTAAGGAAAAAAACTCGAACACACGATCGGAACTCGAAAAGAAAAAGAAGAAATAGGACAGGCTCCAAGGCGTGTATCAAGCCACTATCTTTAAGGTTATATTCGCCCCCACTTATCTTCAGTGTGCAAACGAGTTCCAAGCAAATTAACCTCGAGGATACAATGAAGCCAATGACTATTTGCGTTTTGCACTGACGAGAATAGTCCACTATGCACTGAGTAATGTATAACAAAAACTCAATTTCTACAAAGGATTTCTGCAGCAATACTTTATAGAATAATCTAATAATATTAGAAAATGAAGGAAGAGAAGAAATAATATTAGAATTTGTTGATATGATTTCCAAATGAAATCCCATTCCTATTTATAGGAATTTTCATGTCTCTTCATAGAGACATCTTTCAATAGGTGTCTTTATGAATAAATAAATAATAATTATTCATTTAATTTTGTAACTATTCAAATAATATTTTTTGAATAGTTATAATTTTTTTTTAAAAAAATCAAATGATATAACTTTTGACCAATGACCAAAAATTTTATCTTTTGATTAATTACACCCATTCATTTATAGTTATTGGGATACTATAAATATTTGAAAATATTCCAACAATCTCCCCCCATTTTTAAAATATTTAGATTTTGATATTCTTGGAAATCAATTTGCATAAATAAAGGTGTCTTACGATTGAACCTTCACTTAGTGAAAACATGTTAAAGTTAATCGAAATTGTATGGTAGACTAAGCTTTGAACCAACTATTCCATTTGATTAACTGAACACATCTCACACAATGATTTCAACATCAGTCAATGCATAGTATCTAGGGACACTATTATAGCCATGTGTCTATGTCCTCTTTTCATGAGTGCTGTCAGAGCCAAGCCCTTAAGCTCCTAGAAGCGGCCACACTTCCACTCACATAGGTAGATCCCATCAAAAGTGTTCCCGTAATTATAACACTCTAACATATTTATGTTATGGGTCCATTAAGAGTACATTACTCATCCTTCCCTTATCATTACGGGTACCTAGCACTTTAATCTTAGGATGGATTTATTTATAGTGCTAACAGTCACATACTAATGATGTACTTTGTCTCATTGAACTCAAGACTTGACGTTATACCAAGCGTTGAGTCGAGTTTCCATCATGGGTGACTCTAATTAATAGGCTTGAGTCCCATCCCTTTTGAGGTCCTTTTTACTGCATCTCTAGCAAGACTTTTTGTCAAAGGATCTGCCAAATTTTCACTTGACCTCACATAATTAATAGTGATCACTCCATCAGAGATTAATTGTCGGACATAACTATGTCTTAATCCAATATGTCTAGACTTTCCATTATATACTTGGCTATATGCCTTTGCTAGAGTAGCCTCACTATCACAACGGATAGAAATAGGTGAAATTGGCTTAAGCCATAAAGGTACATCATAAAGCAAATTTCTTAACCATTCTGCTTCTTTAGATGCAGCGGCTAATGCAATAAATTCTGCTGCCATGGTGGAATCAGTAATACATGTTTGTTTCTTGGAACCCCAAGAAATGACTCCTCCACCTAGAATGAAGATCCACCCACTAGTAGATGCATGATCTTCCAAACTTGTAATCCAACTAGCATCCAAATACCCTTCTAAAACTGGAGGATATCCATTATAACACAATCCATAGTTAATAGTTTTCTTTAAGTACCTAAGTACTCTATTTAAAGCTTGCCAATGCAAACTACTTGGATTACTTGTGTATCTACTCAATTTTCCAATAGCATATGCAATATCTGGTCTTGTACAAGTCATTATGTACATAAGACAACCAATTAGACTTGCATAATTCAATTGATCAATTTTCCTACCAGCATTAGATACTAATTTTAATTGAGGATCCATGGGTGTAGATGCTGGTATACAGTTGAAAAGATCAAACTTTTTAAGCACATTTTCAATGTAATGTGATTGTGATAAAGCTATAGTGCTTTCATCTCGGGTTATTTTAATCCCAAGAATAACATCTGCTACACCCATATTCTTCATAGCAAAGTTGTTTGACAAGAATTTCTTTGTGTTTTCTATTTGTTCCAAATCCATGCCAAAAATGAGCATGTCATCTACATATAAGCAAATTATAACACCCTTTCCATTATCAAATTTACTATATATGCACTTATCGGATTCATTTATTTTATAGCCATTAGCTAAAACAACCTTGTCAAACTTTTGGTGCCATTGTTTTGGTGCTTGTTTAAGCCCATATAAAGATTTAACAAGCTTACATACCTTATGCTCTTGTCCTGGAACAACAAATCCTTCCGGTTGCTCCATGTACACTTCCTCTTCCAATTCACCATTTAAAAATGCAGTTTTAACATCCATTTGGTGAACAACCAAATTATATATAGAGGTAAGTGATATTAATAGTCTAATTGTAGCAATTCTTGCTACTGGAGCATAGGTATCAAAGTAATCAATACCTTGTCTTTGTGTAAAACCTTTTGCTACCAACCTTGCTTTAAATTTATCAATGGTTCCATCGACCTTCATTTTCTTTTTGAAGATCCATTTACAACCTATTGGTTTGGAACCTGGTGGAAGATCAACTAAGATCCAAGTTTGATTTCCCATTATTGAATCCATTTCATCATTTATTGCTTCTTTCCAAAAAGCAGAGTCTTGAGATTTCACTGCTTCTTCAAATGTAATAGGATCAGATTCGGTATTATAACAATAAGGTATCTTATTGCATATACTTTCACATTTTCCTTCTACAAGAAACATAATGAAATCTGGTCCAAAATCTTTGACCTTTTTAATCCTCTTACTTCTTCTTAATTCTTGACAAGATTCATCATTATTATCAATTTGTTTCAATGGAATCTCATTCTCATTTGAAGAATGAATCAATTGTTGTGGTTGTAATTGTCTTGATATAGAATTAAATCTATTTTCATCAAAAATAGCATCTCTTGATTCAATAACCGTATTAATTGAAATTGAATCATTTGGTTCAATTACTATGAACCTATATGCCTTGCTATTATGTGCATAACCTATAAATATGCATTCAATTCCTCTTTCACCTAACTTTTTACGTTTAGGTGTTGGAACTTTTACAATAGCTCTACAACCCCAAACCTTTAAATAATTAAGGTTTGGTTTCCTTTTCTTCCATTGTTCATAGGGGGTTATTTTAGTTTCCTTATTAGGAACTCTATTCAATATATGACAAGCTGTTAGAACAGCTTCTCCCCAAAAACCCTGTCCAAGACCTGAATATGATAACATTGAATTTACCATTTCAATCAAGACTCTATTTTTCCTTTCAACTACACCATTTTGTTGTGGTGTGTAAGGGGCTGAAACTTGATGGACAATTCCAGTGAGTTCAAAATAACTTGGATTATAGTATTCTCCACCTCTATCCGATCTTAAGCACTTGATAAATGATTCACACTGAAGTTCAACTTCAGATTTATAAACTTTAAATTTATCAAGCGCTTCATCTTTTGAATGCAATAAATATACATAACAATATCTAGAACAATCATCAATAAAAGTAACAAAATATTTCTTTCCACCTAATGTAAGAGTATTATGCAAGTCACATAAATCACTATGTATCAAATCAAGCAATTTTGTTTTCTTTTTAACCTTAGGGAAAGGATTTCTTGTAATTTTAGTCAACATACAGGTATTGCTTTTTTCAATATTATTATTAAAAACAGGAATTAAATCTAATTTATACATGTCATTCAATTTTCTATAATTCAAATGACCTAATCTATAATGCCACAAACAAAATGATTCAACCATATAAGTAGAAATAGTATTTTTATTCTTATTAATAATATTAAGTTTGAACATGCTTTCATACATATACCCTTTTCCCACAAAAATTCCTCCCTTAGACAAAATAAACTTATCTGCCTCAAAAACAAGTTTGAAACCAAACTTATTCAACAGACTTCCAGACACTAAATTTTTCCTAACTTCTGGTACATAATATACATCATTTAAGGTTAAAACCTTTCCAGAAGTGAATTGTAGTTCAACAGACCCTTTGCCTTTAATTGTTGCGGTGGAAGAATTTCCCATGTACAAGACATTGTCATTTTCACATTGTGTGAACTTTGTGAACATGCTTTTGTCTTTGCACACATGTTTGGTTGCTCCGGTATCAATCCACCATGTATTATCATCTTGTGCCATATTAATTTCAGATATCATTGCAACGAACTTTTCGTTATTATCAGCCTTAGAAGATGATTTCTTCTTTAAAAATTGACATTCATTCTTGAAATGTCCCGGCTTTCCACAATGATAGCATGAGCCCTTTTGTTTCTTTTTGAACTTAGGTGCTCTATCAGTCTGATTGAACTTTCTCTTGAATGGTTTAGTAGTCTGTACTTCCTCCGTAACATGTACTTTGGCATTTTCAGAATTTAGGTTCTGATCTTGTTTTCGATACTCTTCTTTAATACGAAGATGATTTGCCAAAGCCTCAAGAGATATTTCCTCTTTCTTATGTTTTAGACTTCTTTTAAAGTCTTTCCAAGATGGAGGAAGTTTGTCTATTATGGAGGATACCACAATCATCTCATCCATTTTCATATCATATTGCTTAAATTGATTCAGCATCTTTTCAATATCACGAAATTGTTCCATAACAGAACGACCATCAACCATTTGATAATTATTGAAACGACTGACAAGAAATTTCTTACTTGTAACATCTTCGGTCATGTATCTTGCCTCCAATTTGTACCATAATTCTTTAGCGGTGACGTCGTTTTGGTAGGTGTCGAACAAACCATCAGATAAACCATTCAATATGTGGCCCATGCACATGTAATCAGCATTGTCCCATTTTTGTCTTTCTCGGGTTGCAGCAACAGATTCATTTTCATTCTCTTTAGGTCTTGGAGTATCCAAAACATAAGCAATCTTCAAAGTTGATAACAAAAAGTGCATCTTTTTCTGCCATCGTCAAAAATTGCCACCATCAAAACGATCAAGTTTAACAAAGTTGGAAGCCAACTCCCTTAGTGTTCCACTTTCATGTGTTGCGGTAGTCATCATGAAATATAACCTTAAAATTGTTAGTACAAAACTCCGGTAAGGAAAAAACTCGAACACACGATCGGAACTCGAAAAGAAAAAGAAGAAATAGGACAGGCTCCAAGGCGTGTATCAAGCCACTATCTTTAAGGTTATATTCGCCCCCACTTATCTTCAGTGTGCAAACGAGTTCCAAGCAAATTAACCTCGAGGATACAATGAAGCCAATGACTATTTGCGTTTTGCACTGACGAGAATAGTCCACTATGCACTGAGTAATGTATAACAAAAACTCAATTTCTACAAAGGATTTCTGCAGCAATACTTTATAGAATAATCTAATAATATTAGAAAATGAAGGAAGAGAAGAAATAATATTAGAATTTGTTGATATGATTTCCAAATGAAATCCCATTCCTATTTATAGGAATTTTCATGTCTCTTCATAGAGACATCTTTCAATAGGTGTCTTTATGAATAAATAAATAATAATAATTATTCATTTAATTTTGTAACTATTCAAATAATATTTTTTGAATAGTTATAATTTTTTTTTTAAAAATCAAATGATATAACTTTTGACCAATGACCAAAAGTTTTATCTTTTGATTAATTACACCCATTCATTTATAGTTATTGGGATACTATAAATATTTGAAAATATTCCAACATCATTTACGTGTGGGGAGGCTTGAAGCACCAACCTAAGGCATATAGGCAACTGTCGAAACCATCCCTCGATTTAAAAATTTTAAAATTTTTAAAAAAAAGGGGGTAATCGACTTTTGAAAAAAAATACATGGAGTCGCCACCGATATTTTGTTTTGGTGTGATCGGATCACCTAAAAATGAGATTAGTTTAATAAAACATTTTTGGTTTATTAAAACAATGATTTTGGTCTACGAACTTTTGAGAAAACGGGTTCGGGAGTAGGTTACGCATGAGGAAGGATTAGCACCCTCACTACGCCCAAAATTGGTACCGAATTGATTAAATACTATCCTTATGTCTAAAATTAAAAAGTTTTTTTTTGAAATGTCGTTTTTTAATAAAAGTTGAATAACCCGAGTTGATCGCCAAAACTTTCTTGTTTCGACGTCCGAAAGTTTATAATTCAAGAATCACAAAAGGATGCCCAACTATTTAGTCCAACGAAAAATCGAGACCCAGCACAGTAGGGTACGATTCCTCGAATTTTCAAACATTGACCATTGCCTTACCTTAGAAAATACGTGTGAAATTTCGAAGAGATGTTCGATTATTTTGGACAAATGAAAAGCGCAACCCAACACGATAGGGCTCGATTCTCAAATCGCCAAACATTGAACATCATCTTCGTTTTAAAGTATTTTTAATAAACATGAGTGAGAATATAAATGACTATTCAATTGTTTTGAGCAAGCGAGAGATCACAATCCAACACAATAGGGCATGATTCTCGAATTGTCAAATGCCAAATATTTCTTTCGTTTTAAAGAATTTTTAAAAGGCATGAGTAAAATCTTGAAGGGACATTCGATTATTTTGAGCAAACGCGAAATTGCAACCCAACACATTAGAGCACTATTCCACGAATTGCCAAATATCGAATCTCGTCTTCAATTTAAATAATTTTTAAATGGGTACTTATAAAACTAGCTTAAAAGTATCAATTTGACTTGAGATAAAAAAACGGAGGCAGTCTTAAGAATTTGTATTTTATAAAACCACATTTCAAAAATCAAATGGAAAATGACGAATAGGGTAATACGTACATACGAGACATAATGCTTAACGAACTAAAATTTAAGTATAACTAACCTAAAACATATAATCCAATCACAAGCATGCATGGGATACTAATTGACATAACAATATCAAAACACAATTATAATGACAACGCATCGTACAAAACGAAATAAAACAATACATGAAAGTATGCCACAATGATACATAAAACCTAATATGATATGATCCATAGTACCCAACTAGCTTGAAATAATAAACACACAATGTATAATAAATGAATGGATGAATTTAGAAAATTAAAGATATATACTTGTTTGTTAAAATATGTGAAGTGAAATGGATTTTTGATCGAGCAATATATCAAACATTAAAACATATTGGTTTAAAAATGACAATATATACATATAGAAAATTTCGAAATTGCGTACAAAATATGAAAGGATTGTAAAAATGTATAGAAAATGTAATTTTAGACACATAATAGATTTACAATACATGTACATAAGTAACTATTTAAAAAAAAACAATTATGTGTAAAAACATAGAAATACCTACAAGCTTAAATTAATTTTATAACAAATTATAAAATGGACGCAAACGTTTTAAAGATAATGTATATATTCAAAGTTGACAAATGTATATACACACAAAAATGGTATTTAAATGTGAGACTTAAAATCAAAACAATATATAATAAAATATGTTCTAAAAGAAAAACTTATATACACAAAATAATATATATAAATAAATTTGAGAGAATTTGTAAAATAAATTGGCATGGGACTAAATATGCACATAAGATTAAATTAATTTTATTACAAATTATAGACTAAAAAAAACACACTCATATATACAAAGTATTTTTTATTATAAAATGTCTATTTAAAGATGACCATATACATATAATAAAAGGGGAAATGATTTAAGTAATATATACACCATGGAAGGTTTTCAAATAACAAAAAGGTATGATGAAATATATGTTATATACATAAGGTTTTAAAGTATATATGAAAATAGATTGAAAAGAAATCATACATGTAAAGTAACATAGAATTAATATTACATATATAATAAAACTAATTTTACCATGAACTGCATATGGATAATAATATATAAGAATATTTAAATGAAGTATTATACAAAATTTAAAACAATATGATGAAAACTTTACAATAAAGATTTTATATAAAAAGGGAGTAATTATCACGATAACTAAAAAAATATGTATACACAAAATAGATTTAAAAGACATATGTACATGTAAATCTATTGTAAAAAAAACGATCATGAAATTAATAATATATACATATATTTTTAATCTAAAAATTATATACACACCCTTTTATTAAAAATATTTAAATAAGAGGCTATATTAAAACATAAACATAATATCGAGAAATACTCAAAAATAATAATTTTTAAAATTACAAAGATGAAGTTTCTAAAAATAATTTCATATATATATAAAGAGACGATTTAATAAATCATAAAGCAAAAAGTATTTTAAATAAAAAAAATCTATTAAAGTAAGAAGTGTATCGATATATATACATATAAATTTAAAATAGAGTACATGCAAATTTATATAGAAATGATAATGTGTATAGGTTTAATAATATATAAACCAAATATGTATACTAATATAAGCAAGCAGAAAAAATAATTTTATGCAAAATATATATATACAAAACATATTATTGTAGCAAAAATTTATGCTAAAATACATGGTTAGAATACAAAAGAAAACATTATACAAATGAAGTAACATTAGCCTTATTATAATATATATGTATATGATAATGTATAAAAAGAAATTACATAAAATAATGTACATGAAAATATAACTACTCCAAAATGAGTAATCAAATGACGTATGATGGTGAACATAGATTAAAGAAGTATGAAATGAAGAAAAAGTAAACTAATTGAAATCAAATTAAAAATAATAAGAATAATTTAGGAATGAAATAGTTTATGAGGCCAATATATGATGCACACGATCGTATGAGGACTAGAATTGGGAATATCCCAGAGCCTAAAACGCAGCAGTACACCGTGGGCTAAAATGTAAGAACATACAAATATTAGGGAACATTTAAAAAATAAACAAAACACAAACAGAAGCCGATTGAAAATTGGCGCGAAAGAGGAGGACCAAATGCGCCATTAACCCATTTGAAACAAAAGAATGCGGATCCAATGTTTTGGATTGGGTCAACACGCGCAGGTCCCCTCCTTTAAACTCCATCATTTCCAAGTCTGATGCTAAAGTTTAATTCCCATTCCTTTCCTTTTCAAAACTCAGCAACCTTTCATTTTTATTTTTAAAAAAAGAAGCTTTAACCCCTCCCACTAGTGTTTGATTCAACATGCAACTGCCTAAACCATCATTTATTTGATGGCCGACTGTGCACCAATGGCAATCGGACCTTGTCAACGGAGGATACGCCCACGGAGATCGGGTAAGCGCACTCCTTCTTCCTTTTTTTCTTCTTTTTTTTTAAAAGGAAAAACTTAAAATCTTATGCTATTCTACCAAAAAACAAAGAAAAATCTGATGAAAATAAAAATAATAATAAAGAAAACAATCCTAGCCCGAATCTCCATGTTTCCGAGACGTGTAGGCTTTCATCGGTGTTGTTTCAAAACACGCTTTTCGTTTTCTATGATAAAAAATCACAAGCAAATCGAAAATGAAGGAGAAAAAAATGCGAAATCACATTTCAATGACTTTTTTAATTTCTTTTTTGCTATTCAGTATGTTTGTATTCTGTCTCTTTTTTTTCTAAAGAAAAATCCTCAGAGAGATTACACTTTTTTTTATCCCTTTTTCTTGTTTCTATTTTTCTCCCCCCAAAAAATCTATCTTCCCCTTTTATAATATTCTTGTTTTTGTACCCAAAAAAATCCAAGTTTTCAGGCTTTATAGCCGAAATACCATGGATTTGCTATTATCTATTTCCTTGTTCTCTTGCTTCTTTTCTGCCCCTTTTGGTTTTTTCTTCTTTGTTTCTTTGTGTTTTGTCTGCTACTGTTTGCGTTTATTTTTGGTTCTCTGTTGTTGTTTTGCAGGTGATGGTACGATGGGATGGGGTTAGGTGGTGGCAGCAGGTACAAAGGCTGAACATAGGGCTAGGTTTTTTTTTTTTGATTTTGTTTGGGCTAGGGTTAGTTTGGTTTAGGTTGAAATTGGGCCGGGCAATTTGGGCCTTCTACAGCAACCTACTTGCAAGTATAATACCACTGGAGCCTCTCTGAATGTAGCTCAAGTGGCATTTTCTCAAAAATCTAATACAATTCCACAATTTTATTGTGTACGATTAACTCATGCACCAAACGCGGTTATATTTTTTTGTAATAGTAAAGATAACAGCATCTTCTATTTCACTAACTCTAAATGATAATCTAAAGTGGTAGGTGGTGGATATGCCTATTGCCATATAAGGAATTTTTATAAATGTTAGCATTAATTAATTTTCCTTTTTTTTAATGGATATGATTGAGTGTAATAATAATAAATGAACGATAAAGATTCAATGAGCTTCAATATAAGAAAATGGCTATCTTCACTTCAAACTTCACTACACTGCAGATATCAGAATGGTGGTGAACTCTAAACGGTCAGTGATTTATCAGAAAATAGCTAAGGAAATCTCTATCATCCCTTCGATTGTTTCAATTAGAATTCACTTCTACCTTGCAAACCCCTTGTAATACTTTGCGTATAGTATATCTACAACCAATTTAAATCAGAGCCGGTGTCACAATTGTCAATACTTAGGGCCAGTTTAGCATTGCTTCTAAGAAGCACTTTTGGGATAAAAAATACTTTTTGAGATAAAAGCATTGCTAAACAACTTTTTGAGAGAAAAAGTACTTTTCAAAACCCAAAAATTGGCCCAAAACTGCTTTTGATAGAAGCAGAAAATCTTAGCTTTTTGTCCAAAAGTGCTTCTTAGAAGCAATGCTAAAAACTGGCCCTTAGACTGATTCATCAAGGTTTTAGCTTTCTGTCAGTAAGGTAAAAACTGGTTTTCAGTCTGAGAATATTCTTTGGCCATTGCTGGCTATAGATTCATACTTCCATGCAGGTCCTACAGACCAGTAACTGCTGCTCCTCAAATCAAGCCTCCTATCTGAAATTGAAAATTAAGATGTTAAACAATTTCGGAAGTAAAACTGTAAATGTCTGTATTAATGAAGTATATGGAGATTCTTATGATACACAATCGTTACTTTAAATACAGGTATACTACAAGTACACGTACAAGAAGGCATTGTAGTTGAGACTTACATAACCACAGTTACCGACGCCTCTTGACATAAGCCTAATAACCTGCATGATCAACATTCAGTACCACTGAGATTGGGAAAATAAGAGCAAAAGAACTTGATGCACTAAGAAAGTAGGCTGGAGGATTACTAGATACTACGATTTTCTTCAAGGAAATCATTGTATCAAGCAGTAACATGGCAGAAACTTGAATAAATCTAGACTTACGAAGGCATCTAAAATCTAGAGACTGCATTTGGTATGTATGAGACTGGTTTTTTGATAAGTCGTTATATGGTTTTAAGCTCTCAAACATAGAGTAGCGAAAGCTTAGAATCATACCGTAATTGGGGAAAAAACTTGTGCTATGTGCTGCATATCTTCTTTGGCATCTCTGATCATACCTCTATGTTTCAATACAAACACAGCAACAGAAACAACCTAGACAACCAAGAGAATGTCAAATGAAACAAAGACTGGCAATAGAAGCAAACAATTGATTTCACAAGCACAAAAAAAGTAGAAGAAGAACAAAGAAAACCTAAATTTTTAAGGCAGACAATCATTAGTTGGAACAGGTTCTTATGAACATTAATCTTATTTTGCGAATAAGTTCAAGATGACTTACTTATCCAATTATTGCGCCTGATGTATCGACTGCGGGTGCTTTGAAGAACCAGTAACTTGTAGCGGCACCTAGTTTTCTTTGACTGAGTCAAAATCGTACTTCCATGCAGGTCCTATAAGCCAGGACACTGCTGCTCCTCCAAGAAGCCACATAGCTGAAATTGTAAGTTTAGATTTTGAAAAATTTCAGAAGTAAAACTGTAACTGTCTGTATTAACGAAGAAGTATGGTGATTCTTCAGAAGTAAATCTTTGAATCATACCGTGTTTGGGAAAATAACTTGTGCCATGTGCAGCAGATCTTCTTGGGCATCTCTGATCATACCTCTGTCTCAAGACAAACACAACAACAAAACCAACTTAGACAGCCAAGAGATTGTAAAATGAGACAAATACCGGCGATAAAAGCAAACAATTGATTTCCTAAGCAAAAAAAAAAAAAAAAGAAAGAAAGAAAACCTAGATATTAAAAGCGGACAATCATTTAATGGAACAGGTTCTTATGAACATTAATCTTATTTTGCGAATATGTTCGAGATGACTTACCAATCCAATGATTGCACCTAATGCATCAACAGCAGGTGCTTTGCACAACAAGCAATTTGTAAGGTACTGTAATGAGTTTAAGAGTTGTTACTTGAAAGAGCAGAGGTGAAGTGAACTGCAAGGAATCTCCTTGGACCGCTTAGATTCTCCATAGTAGGTCCAACAGAATTCAAAGAATAACAATTGACCTGAAAACAACAAAGTCTATTAAATCAAATATAGAAATAAACTTCCTGGTTGAGAAATTTGAAACCATCTAATTCGAAACCATACCATAAGGCTTCCAATATTAGCATGCAAAAGAGAAGACGTGACCAACTTCCAAATTTTTTATTTTAAAAAAAAATTATATGATTTTGATTTAATATTTAATAATTTTTTATTAATTGATATTTTTTATATTGTCATCTTAACATTATTTTAAACTATAACAGTATTATGTATTTAGTATCGATTTATTTTTTTGTATTTTAAATTACATAATGTATACAAATAACATAATATAAAATGTTATAAATTTAAAATCGAGTTGGATCGAATTCAAAATTTTAATATTCAAACTTGAGCCCAATTCATATTTTAAACAAGTATAATTTTTTTCTCAAATTCATTTTTCGATACTAATATTTAGTTAAACTCTTCCAAAATTTTAACCAACCTTCATATCTGGTTGAATAACCTGAATATGAATAATTGAGTCTCAAATGTTAAAAGAAATTATCAAAAGCTGACTTTAATTAATTTTTATAAAATAAAACAATAAAATAGAAATAGACCCTTTTTCCTATTCTTTTAACGATTATTTTTGTTCTGGCCTTTTCCTCAGTAGTTTATGGACCAAGAAACAGTACCACTCCATATTGAACTGTTCCGCTTCTATTAATTCTTGCTTAAGAGTGAAATTTGAAGCTTCACTCCATTTCTCCATTCTTGCAAAAGCTTGTTCGGGTAATATTTCTTTTTCTCTTTTATTTTACTGCATTTTGCCATTGAAGCTTTCTTTGAAAACCTTGAACTTTTACTTGTTTCTGGTTTTTATTGTGTTGGGTTTCACTTCTTGCATGTTCATATTTGCCTTACACATTCTTCATTTTTCATCTCCTTTTAACATTGTTTTAGATTTTCTTGCTTTCTTTTTTTCAACTTATTCCCTTGCTTTCTATGTTTCTTTTTATGGGCTTTGCCTCGTTTTTACTTCTTTAGTGTTGCAATGCCATTCTTGCTTTCTTTTTTTCAACTTATTCCCTTGCTTTCAATGTTTGTTTTTATGGACTTTGTCTTGTTTATACTTCTTTAGTGTTGCAATGCCATTCTTGCTCTTTTTTTCTTTTGTGTGTGTGTGTGTTAGGTCTCACAAGTTTCTTCTATGGGGTTTGCCTTGCTTTTTAACGTTCTTCTGGGGTGTAACCAGCTGGCTTAACCATGGTGCCATCGCATCAAAAACCAGTAAAAGAGAGGGCATTATCTAAGTCCAACCAAGCAAGACCTGTTGGCAAAAAAAAGCTACATGTTAAGGCTTCTTATGCTAGCGAAGACGAAGACACTACTTTTACTCCAGAATGGAATGACTGTCGTAGAAATATCACTGATGCTCTGATATGGTACAAAAAGTTACGGAAGGACAAGGAGCTTCGGGACAAGTTCTCAAACCAACACAAGATGAGCCCTAGATGTCGTGGCTTAGCGTTTGATAGCAGAGTAGCCAACATTCTTAAGTATCAAGTAAATGGGTTAACACAATCAAGCAAATAGAATGTCTTCCGGAGATTAAAATCGGTGATGAATACTTTTGATGGGGTTAGTTGTGTGCTGTTGTGCTGTTGAACTATTCCCTTGTTTTCCATGTTTATTTTTGTGGGTTTTGCTTTGTTTTTCTATTCACTTCTTCTTTTGCGTTGCAATGGATTTTTTTAATGTGTTTTGCCTGGATTTTTAACGTTCATTTGGGTGGCTAATGGTGTAACCAGGGTTCAATCATGGTGTCATCGCGTCCAAAACGAGTGAAAGAGGGACCTTTATCTAAGTCTAAGCAAGCAAGACATGCTGTTGGCAAAGTTGTGCGGCATGTTAAGGTTCATCCCCGAGGAATTTGTTCAAACCAACAGACTGCTTTTACTCCAGAATGGTATGAATGTCGTAGTGCTATCAAGGAAGCTCTGAGATGTTACAGACGGTTACTTTCAGACAAGGATTACCGTGAGAGAATTTCAAAGGATCATGGGATGGGCTTGGAACGAGGGAAACCTTCCGGTATAGGGCAACATATGAGACTAGCGAACCTGGTTAGGTGTTTGGGAAAATGGGTCAACACAGCCAAGCAAATAGGATGCGTTGGAGGGATTGAAGTTGGTGATGGTTTCCATTGGAGGGGTGAGTTGTGCATTGTCGGACTTCACAGTGAATTTCAAAAAGGGATAGATTGTATCACTTCTCTCAATGGTAGCAAAATTTGGGCTACGAGCATTGTCGATTCCGGTCGATACGATAGTTCTACAAGAAAGGTTTCGTCCGATGAGTTTACTTACTGCGGGGAAGGTGAAAATCCTAGCTTTTGTGGGTTTAAGAAACTTAAAGATCAAAAGCTTGTTGGTGGGAACCGTGCATTGAGGAACAATATGATTGACAGGAAGCCAGTCAGGGTGATACGTAGGTTCGACAACATCGGCAACACAAACGAGAGCGGCTACAAGTTTGTTTACGAAGGCTTGTACCAAGTGAAGCATTGTTGGAAAGAAATTAGAATGGACACTGGAAAATATGTTTACAAGTTCAACCTGGTGAAATTGGAGGATCATCTACAATATGAGCCACAATGGAAGGTGGACAACGTTCGTACTCGGAGGTATCATTGACAATGAACTTGCACCATAAAATCGCCTTCTTTATGTGCTAGACTGTTTTGGTCTATAACTGGTAATATAAACATGAAAGTAATTGCAGTATGCATTGACAATGCTTACTCATATGCTCTACCATAGGTGAAATTTGCACTGGTAGAATGCTAGTTGCCTTCATGTTTTTTTAACTGTTTTGATCTGTAAATAAATATTAGTTTAAGCTAGGAAGTTTGTAGGGTCTAGCATTGAAGCATTTACTCAAGCGCTTATGTAGGTGAATTTTGTGGTTATACCTATGCTAGTTGCCCTTTTTTGCCATCTCTCAACTTTGGAAAATCTCTAGAAATGAAAGATTTAGACAGATTTGTTTGTGAAATTCAAGAGTAATGTTTGTATCTAATTTTAATAACTAAAATATGATTTATATATTAAAATAAAATATCATTTAGTTTCAAATAAATTAAATATCATTTTAATTTTATGTTATATATGACCATAATATTAATAATTTGACTATCAACATAATATCAATAACTTGAGTATTATTTTTAATTTATTTTTCAACTTTTTTGCTTATTTAAAATAATTATTTTTACATTCATAATATTCGAAAATATTGAACCATAAAAATATAGACTTTGACCGGCTAAAGATTTGGTTTTATCCTAAGGAAAAAAATATAATAATAGAAAAGAAATTACAAATATTCCCAAAGTAAACTTTGGTTTTCATGTGATTCCCCAAAATAATCACAAACTTTAAAATTTATAGCCATCACACGATGTCCTTGCAACAGTAACTATTGTTGTCGCTCATCGCTTGTGGAAGCTTGTTGACGATCCCATCACACTTCTTGCTTACATGAACGCATTGGCGTTTGATGCCACTCAATCGGGCTATGTTGTTGTGTAGTCGTGTGCCTTAAGGGGACAGGCCCCTTCATGCGTTGCGCACCTAGCACGCTTGGCTTGGGGCGTAATGCCCTTGGCTGCCTCGGTTGTGGGTTCCATTGGGGTTGTAATGGCCTCAGCTCCCTTTCCCTTCCGTGCACTTGTCTTGCAACCAGGATTGTAACGACCTTAGTTACCCTACATGCTGGTGCTGCGATAGCCTCGGCTTATGCGGTTGGTGTACATCATGCTTGGGTGCAATGCCCTGATGCTCCTACGTGCTGGGCTTCGCACTAGGGTGCTGATGCCTTCGCACTCTAATGTTGTCGTGTGTTTGGTTGGGGCACGATACCTCGTCCTCCCACTCGGTTGTGTTTGTTTTCTTTGTTTATAGATTTACATGTCCACCATGCTTTCCCAAGTTTCATCGAAAGTCGTCCAGTTACAAAGAGCATAATCTATTTTCGGCTCACATTCTTCAGTCTCTGTGGTGTTGGGCGAAATCTATTAACCATAGTCTTATGCCCTCTGTTGATAATTTTACGAGACTAAGTCATCGACCTCCATCGTTGGGCTACATTAAGTTAAACAAGGATGGGGCGAGATCCCCGAGCTTGGGGTTTGCTTTGGCTGTAGTGGTGGCTAGAGATGATGTGGGTAGATGGTTTGGAGGCATGGTGAGGAAAATTTGAAGGTGTAGTATCGAGCATGCAGAACTTTGGGCAAATTATTATGCACTTATGTTGGCTTAGGATGCGAAATGGTATAATATTATTGTTAAAATTACAGATTGTGCTCAAGCTCTTATGACAATTTAAGATAAGTCTCGTGGTCAATTGAATAGAGACTTTGTTCCAAAAATACAAAAATTTTGTAGAAGAGAGTGGCAGATGATCATACAGAAGGTTTTAACAGAAGCCAATGCTATAACTTATACTTTGGCCGATGAAACGCAAAAATTCCTGTATGGTTCTAAAAGGTTCAAGGAGATCCCAATAGAAATTATTGAGTAATTTTGGATTGATGGACAGCTTGTATGTAGTGTAACTGATTTATCGATAACTTGTTTGCAGTGTAACTAATTTATCGACAACTTGTTTGTAGTGTAACTGATTTATCGATAACTTGTTTGTAGTGCAACTAATTTATCGATAGCTTGTTTGTAGTGTAACTAATTTGTCTTTGTGAGTAATTTTTATATTTCCTTACCAAAAAATAAAATAAAATAAAACCTATGGGATAATGATAATCTACATTACAAACTTGAAAAATAATTTAAGTACAATCGATCTAAACGTAGGAATCAAAATTTTTGACAAAATTACTTTATATTATTATAAAATAAATACACTTACCGAAACATTCATACATATAATACATAAAATGTGTATATGCAAAAATATCACATCTTATCAAAATTTAATCAAAGAAGAGATTGTCAAATGAGAAAAAGACCGGCGATAAAAGCAAACAATCAATTTCCCAAGCAAAAAAGAAAGAAAACCTAGATTTAAAAAGTGAACAATCATTAGTTGGAACAGGTTCTTATCAACATTAATCTTATTTTGTGAATAAGTTCAAGATGACTTACTAATCCAAAGATTGCACCTAATGTACCAACAGCAGGTGCTTTGCACAACCAGCAATTTATAAGGTACTGTAATGAGTTTAAGAGTTGTTACTTGAAAGAGAAGAGGTGAAGTAAACTACAAGGAATCTCCTTGGACCTCTTAAATTCTCCATCGTAGGTCCATCAGAATTCAAAGAAATAACAATTGACCTGAAAATAAAAAATTCTATTAAATCAAATATAGAAATAAACTTCCTAGTTGAGTAATTTGAAACCATCTAATTCGAAGCCATACCATAAGGCGTCCAATATTAGCATGTAAAAGAGAAGATGTGGCCAACCTCCAAATCTCTCTTTTGGTCAATGAGCCAATTGAACCCCTAACAATGTAAGCTATTCTTCCAGTGGCAGAGTTTTATCCTTCTGAATTTGCTGAGAGCCGACTGCTTTAAGAGGCCTGCCGTAGGCGTGGGTTCGTAGAGTCGACGGCACCTCGGTTGACGGAGATATGACCTGCAAAACTCACTGGAAAGGTGCCACTATAGTGTCTAACATTAATTATGGAAATCATTTACGTCAGATTACAGTTTACTAATTAAGGAGTATTTAAGTGTATTAAATAGGATTCTGTAAATATTTTACTGATTACTATCCCTAACTTTAAGGCTGTTTTTTTAGACAGCATCCCTAGAGTTAGTCTGTTTCCTAGTATAGAGTTTCCTAAGTTAGGCTTATTATGTGTATAAATATTTATGTAATGTCTTATGAGTAAAATGGAATAGAAAAAGCCTGTTCTTAACATGGTATCAGAGCCAGGTTTTTTAGCTCAAATTCTGGGATTTTTTTCTTTGTCTGGCAACTTCTTCTCATTCCTGATCAACCCTCAAGCCTGTAGAATTTGTTCAAAAGAAACATGGCTGAAACTGTCAAAACCAGCAACACTGGAGAAGGGAATTCTCAAGAATCATCTGTTAAGTTCAATAAAGAAGAAATTGAGAAGTTGAAGAATCTGCAGAGATCATTGGAAAAATCTCCTTCAATAGGTACTAGTGGTTTGGTTTTTTCAGGTATATCCTCTTCTCAAAATTCTAAAATCTCGGATATACCCACAAAAAGTTCTTGGGTCATTGACTCAGGAGCTACAGACCACATGACCCACTCCTCACAAAAATTTGTTTCATATACACTTTGCCCTAGTAGTAGAAAGATAATAGTAGCCGATGGTTCTGTGATCACAGTGGCTGGTCAGGGTGATATTGTTATAAATAAAACCCTTACTCTTAAAAATGTCCTTCATGTTCCAAAACTATTTACCAATCTTCTATCCATCTAAAGAATTACCAAAGACTCTAACTGAAGTGTGGTTTTCTATCACAATCGATGTCTTTTTCAGAAACAGAATACGAGGAGGATGATTAGACATGCTAAGGAAGTAAATTGCCTATACTATCTTGAGGAATCCAGTGGAGAAGTTAGTGCTCTGAATTCCTCACCATTATCTTTCATATCCGAATCTATTAAAACCAATAAAAACCAAATTTGGCTCCATCACCTCCGCCTTGGTCATCCATCGTTTAGAGTCCTTAAAATTATGTTTCCTTTATTGTTCAAAGGATTAACTGTTGAAAAATTCCATTGTGATGTCTGTGAACTTGCAAAACATAAACGTACCTCTTTTCCGGTAAGCAATAAAAGAACATCCGCTCCTTTTACTCTTATTCATAGTGATGTTTGGGGACCATCCACTATTTCAAATATTTCTGGGGCTCGGTGGTTTGTATCCTTTATTGATGATTGTACCCGTGTGTCTTGGATATTTCTTTTAAAACAGAAATCTAATGTAAGGTCTGTCTTTCCAACCTTTTACAACATGATCAAAACACAATTTGGAGCTGAAATAAAAAGGTTTAGGTCAGACAATGCCAAAGACTATTTCAATCAATTTCTCTCACCATATTTCCAAGAAAGAGGCATTATACATGAGTCATCTTGTGTTAGCACACCCCAACAAAATGGTGTTGCCGAAAGAAAAAATGGTCACATTTTAGCTATTACAAGAGCCCTCTTGTTCCAAAAAAATGTAACTAAACAATACTGGAGGGAGGCTGTTTTAACTGCTACTCATATGATAAATAGATTGCCTACAAAAGTCCTTAAATCTCAAAGTCCTATGCAAGTTCTAGAAAAATTCTTTCCTGATTTTAGTACTTCAAGTAACCTTCCTCCCAAAATATTTGGTTGTGTTGCCTTTGTACATGTACATTCTCAAAATAGAGGAAAATTTGATCCACGAGCTGTCAAGTATGTCTTTCTCGGTTATTCTTCCACTCAAAAGGGGTACAAATGCTATCATTCAGCCACAAAAAAAATTATGTATCAGGGGATGTTACTTTTGCAGAACAAGAGAATTTCTTTAATCGTCCTTATCTTCAGAGGGAGATCTTATTCACAGAAGATAAGGACAGAGAATTCTTTCTTCTTGACATTCTAGCTACTGTTCAGCAACCAAACACTCACATTCCAGCTCTTGTCCAGCAACCAAACACTCACATTCCAGCTCCCGTCCAGCAACCAAACACTCACATTCTAGCTCCTGTCCAGCAACCTGAAACAAAGCCTAATACACCCAAATCACAAAGAGGGATTCAGGACACGTCCTTTATTGGTTTACTCAAGGAAGAAGGCATCGGTGCAAGTTCAATCATCTTCTCCTCCTATACAACCTGAGGTAATTGCTGAACCTACTACTGAAACTACTGAAAATTTAGATAAATTTCCCATTGCTATTAGAAAAGGGATTAGAGCCTGTACAAAACATCCATTGTACTTATTTTTGTCTTACAAAAATTTGTCCCATAACCACAAAGCCTTTCTTACTAGCCTAAATTCTATCTCCATTCCCAAAACTGTATCCGAGGCATTAGAAGATGAGAATTGAAAAAATTCCATGAAGGTTGAAATGGAAGCTCTTGAAAAAAATAAGACATGGGACTTGGTGAAATTACCGAGAGGAAAGAAACCAATGGGATGTTGCTGGGTGTACACAATGAAGTATAAATCAGATGGTTCTTTGGAGAGGTAAAAAGCAAGATTGGTTGCTAAAAGGTACACTCAAATGTATGGAGTAGACTACCTTGAGACATTTGCCCTTGTTGCAAAGATGAACACTGTGAGAGTGTTGTTGTCACTAGCTACCAACCGAGGCTGGAAATTACAACAATTTGAATTTGACATAAAAAATGCCTTTTTACATGGTGATCTTGAGGAGGAAGTCTATATGGATGTTCCACCAGGATTCGGTCCAAATACAGGACAGGTAGTTTGCAGACTAAAAAAGGCTTTGTACGGACTAAAACAGTCCCCGAGGGCTTGGTTTGGAAGATTTACCAAAGTAATGCTCAAGTTGGGGTATAAACAGAGTCAAGGAGATCACACTCTGTTTGTAAAACACCTATCTTCAGGGGGAGTGACTGCTTTATCAGTCTATGTAGATGACATTATAGTGACTGGTGATGAACTGGAAGGAATGGAGAGTTTAAAGAAATGCCTAGTAAAAGAATTTGAAGTCAAAGAGCTCAGAAAGTTAAAATATTTCTTTGGTATTGAAGTGGCACACTCTCGGGAAGGAATCTTTATATCTCAGCAAAAATACATAGTTGATTTGTTGACAGAGACAGGCAAGTTGGGATGTAAACCAGCAGACACACCCATAGAGATGAATCACAGACTTGGAGATGCACTAGAAGATGTAGCAGTTGACAAAAGTTCATATCAAAGACTTGTGGGGAAGCTCATTTACTTGTCTCATACCAGATCGGATATTGCCTATGCAGTCGATGTTGTAAGTCAGTTTATGCACAACCCTAAAGAATCACATCTTAGAGCTGTGTATCAAATTCTACAGTACTTAAAGGGCACGCCAGGTAAAGGAATCCTATTTAAAAAGGGGGAGAATTTAACCCTTGAAGCCTATACTGATGCAGATTATGCAGGGTCTATGGTTGATAGAAGATCAACCTCGGGCTATTGCACTTTCCTATGAAGCAATCTTGTGTCTTGGAGGAGTGAAAAACAGAATGTTGTGGCTAGATCTAGTGCAGAAGCTGAATTTAGGGCGATGGCTCTTGGAATTTGTGAGCTATTATGGCTAAAAATTATTTTGGAAGATTTGAAGATCAAGTGGAAAGGTCCAATAAAGTTGTATTGTGATAATAAGTCTGCTATCAATATTGCACATAATCCAGTTCAACATGATCGTACGAAGCACGTTGAGGTTGACAGACATTTTATAAAGGAAAAACTGGACAGTGGCTTAATTTGCACTCCATTTGTGTCCACTGATGGTCAACTAACAGACATACTTACCAAAGGGTTGTCTGAAAAGTTGTTTCAGAAACTAGTAAGCAAGCTGAGAATGGATGATATCTACTTCCCAGCTTGAGGGGGAGTGTCAGATTACAGTTTACTAATTAAGGAGTATTTAAGTGTATCAGATAGGATTTTGTAAATATTTTACTGATTACTATCCCTAACTTTAAGGCTGTTTTTTTAGACAGCATCCCTAGAGTTAGTCTGTTTCCTAGTATAGAGTTTCCTAAGTTAGGCTTACTATGTGTATAAATATTTATGTAATGTCTTATGAATAAAATGGAATAGAAAAAGCCTGTTCTTAACAATTTATGTGTGAGGAGGCTTGAAGCACCAACCTAAGGCATATAGGTAATCTACTTGCAAGTATGATACCACTTGACCCTCCCTGCATGTAGTTTAAGTTGTATTTTCTAAAAAATCTAATATAATTCCATAATTTTATTTCTACGATTAGCTCATGCACAGAAAGCGGTTATATTTTTTTGTATTAGTAAAGATAAACAGCAACTTCTATTTCACTAACACTAAATGATAATCTAAAGTGGTAGGTACTGGTCTGGTGGATATGCATAATGCCATATAAGGAATTTTTATAAATGTTAGCATTAATTAAGTTTCCAATTTTTAACGGATATGATTAAGTGTAATAATCATAAATCAAGGGTCAAGATTCAACGAGCTTCAATATAAAAAAAGGGCCATCTTCACTCCAAACTTCACTACACTACAGATATCAGAAAACAAATTGTTTTGCTAAATTGCAATACAGAAATGGTGGTGAACTCTGAACGGTCAGTGATGTATCAGAATATAGCTAGGGAAACCACCATCATCCCTTCGATTATTTTCTAGTAAATCACTGGTTCGATAGAATTCACTTCTACCTTGCAAACCCCTTGCTATACTTTGCATATAGTATAGCTGCAACCAATTAAAATCAGAGCCTGTGTCGCAATTGTCAATACTTACACTGGTTCATCGAGGTTTCAGCTTTCTGTTAGTAAGGTAAAAATTGGTTTTCAGTCTAAGAATATTCTTTGGCCATTGCTGGCCATAGATTCATACTTCCATGCAGGTACTACAGACCAGTAAACTACTGCATTAAACTCTAAGAACTGCATTTGGTATGTATGAGACCGGTTTTTTGATGGTTAATTATATGGTTTTAGGTTCTCAAACATAGAGTAGCGAAAACTTAGAAACATACTGGGTTTGTGGAAATAACTTGCGCTGTGTTGCAGATCTTGTTTGGCATCTCTGATCATACCTCTATATCTCGTTACAAACATAGCAACGGAACCAACCTAGACAACCTAGAGAATGTCAAATGAGACAAAGACACGCAATAAAAGCAAACAATCTATTTCAAAAGAAAATCTAAATTTGAAGGCAGACATGCATTAGTTGGAAGAGGTTCTTATGAACATTAATCTTATTTTGTGAATAAGTTCAAGGTGACTTTCTAATCTAAATATTGTGCCTGATGTACCAACTGCGGGTGCTTGGAAGAACCAGTAACTTGTAGCGGCACCTAGTTTTCTTTGACCGAGTCCGAATACAATATGCTTAACTGGTAATCAAATATCAACCCACAGTTTCTAAAACTATAATGAAACCAAAGCAAGAGCTTCCCTTGTGTTGCCAATTGTGCAACATAAATTCTGCAAATTATATAATTTACTTTTTGTTTTTATACAGACAATTCAATCTTTTGTTGAATGAACAGGTAATTGTTTTCACAAGCAAAAACTCACAATGGGCAATTTCCTTGTGTTAAATGAATTTCTCCTGTAAGTACATATCTTGGATGATCCACTATTTCCCACATTTCCAAACTTTTTTCTTTGTTCTTCTGCATTCAAGAATAAGTAAGACCAACACGAAGGACAGACAGCATCATTTCCAAACCTTTTTCTTTGTCCTTCCGCATTGACGGAGATATGACCTGCAAAACTCACTAGAGAGGTGTCAATATATATTGTAACATTAATTATGGAAATCATTTATGTGTGAGGAGGCTTGAAGCACCAACCTAAGGCATATAGGCAACCTACTTGACCACTTGAGCCTCCCTGTATGTAGCTCAAGTGGTATTTTCTCAAATATCTAATACAATTCCACAATTTTATTGTGTACGATTAACTCATGCACCAAACGCAGTTATATTTTTTTGTAATAGTAAATATAACAGCATCTTCTAATTCACTAACTCTAAATGATAATCTCAAGTGGTAGGTGGTGGATATGCCTATTGCCATATAAGGAATTTTTATAAATGTTAGCATTAATTAAGTTTCCCTTTTTTTAATGGATATGATTAAGTGTAATAATCATAAATGAACAGTCAAGATTCAACGAGCTTCAATATAAGAAAAGGGCTATCTTCACTTCAAACTCCACTACACTGCAGATATCAGAACACAGATTGTTTTGCTAAAATGCAACACAGAAATGGTGGTGAACTCTGAACGGTCAGTGATTTATCAGAAAATAGCTAGGGAACACCCCTTCGAAATTTCTCGTAAATCATTGATTTGATTAGAATTCACTTCTACCTTGCAAACCCCTTGTAATACTTTGCATATAGTATATCTACAACCAATTTAAATTAGAGTCAGGGTCACAATTGTCAATACTTAGGGCCAGTTTAGCATTGCTTCTAAGAAGCACTTTTGGGACAAAAAACACTTCTAAGATAAAAGCATTGCTAAACTAGATACTTTTTGAGAGAAAAAGTACTTTTCAAAACCCAAAAATTGGCCCAAAAGTGCTTTTGACAAAAGCAGAAAATTTTAGCTTCTCCCCAAAAGTGCTTTTTAGAAGCAATGCTAAAAACTGGCCTTTAGACTAGTTCATCAAGGTTTCAGCTTTCTGTCAGAAAGGTAAAAAAATGGTTGTCAATCTGAGAATAATCTTTGGCCATTGCTGGCAATAGAAACATATTTACATAGAGGTCATACAGGCCAGTAAATTGTTGCTCCTAAAATCAAGCCTCCTATCTGAAATTGTAAGTTAAGATGTTAAACAATCTCGGAAGTAAAACTGTAAATGTCTGTATTAATGAAGTATAAGAAGATTCTTATGATACACAACCGTTACTTTAAATACAGGTATACTACAAGTACATGTACAAGAAGGCATTGTAGTTGAGACTTACATAACCACAATTATCGACGCCTCTTGACATTAGCCTAATAACCTACATGATCAACATTCATTACCACTGAGCTTGGGAAAATAAGAGCAAAAGAACTTGATGCACTAAGAAAGTAGGCTGGAGGATTACTAGATACTACGATTTTCTTCAAGGAAATCATTGTATCAAGCAGTAACATGGCAGAAACTTGATTAAATCTAGACTTACGAAGGCATCTAACTCTAGGGACGCATTTAGTATGTATTAGATGGGTTTTTTGATAAGTCGTTATATGGTTTTAGGCTCTCAAACATAGAGTAGCGAAATAACTCAATGTTTGGGGAAATAACTTGTGCTATGTGTTGCATATCTTCTTTGGCATCTCTGATAATACCTCTATGTCTCAATACAAACACAGCAACAGAAACAACCTAGACAACCAAGAGAATGTCAAATGAAACAAAGACTGGCAATAGAAGCAAACAATTGATTTCACAAGCACAAAAAAAAGAAGAAGAACAAAGAAAACCTAAATTTTCAAGGCAGACAATCATTAGTTGGAACAGGTTCTTATGAACATTATTGCGATTAAGTTCGAGATGACTTACTCATCCAATTATTGCGTCTGATGCACCAACTGCGGGTGCTTTGAAGAACCAGTAACTTGTAGCGGCACCTAGTTTTCTTTGACTGAGTCAAAATCGTACTTCCATACAGGTCCTATAAGCTAGGACACTACTGGTCCTCCAAGAAGCCACATAGCTGAAATTGTAAGATTAGATTTTGATCAATCTCAGAAGTAAAACTGTAACTGTCTGTATTAACGAAGAAGTATGGTGATTCTTATGGTACGTAACTGTTACTTTAAATAGAGGTATAATACAAGCACACATGTAATAGTTAAAACTTGTGTGTCCCCAATTATCAATGCCTCTTGACATTAGCCCAATAACCTGCATGATCAACATTCATTACCACTAACCTCCAGAATGCATGTGCAAATGCATTTGACGCGTTAAGAAAAGTCCACATGAGGATGGTAGAGACTACACCTTTTTTCAGGGTAGTCATTCTATCACACTAGTAACATAACAGAAACTTGGATAAATCTAGACTTACTAAGGCATCAGCTCTAGGGATTGCATTTGGTGTATATGAGCTCGGTTTATTGACATGTCTTTTACAATTCCTCCGAATCTCAAATTGAATTGCAAAAGCTTTAACTCATACCGTGTTTGGGAAAATAACTTGTGCCATGTGCTGCAGATCTTCTTTGGCATCTCTGATCAAACCTCTGTCTCAAGACGAACACAGTAACAAAACCAACTTAAACAGCCAAGAGATTGTAAAATTGGAAAAAGACTGGCGATAAAACTAAACAATTGATTTCCCAAGCAAAAAAAGGAAAACAAAACAAAACAAAAAGAAAGAAAACCTATATTTTAAAAGCGGACAATCATTAGTTGGAACAGGTTCTTATGAACATTAATCTTATTTTGCGAATAACTTCAAGATGACTTACTAATCCAGAGATTGCACCTAATGCACCAATTGCAGGTGCTTTGCACAACCAGCAATCTATAAGATACCGTAATGAGTTTAAGAGTTGTTACTTGAAAGAGAAGAGGTGGAGTAGACTACAAGGAATCTCCTTGGACCGCTTAAATTCTCCATAGTAGGTCCAACAGAATTCAAAGAATAACAATTGACCTGAAAACAACAAATTCTATTAAATCAAATATAGAAATAAACTTCCTAGTTGAGAAATTTGAAATCATCTAATTGGAAACCATACCATAAGGTTTCAATATTAGCATGTAAAAGAGAAGATGTGGCCAACCTCCAAATCTCTCTTTTGTCAATAAGACAATTGAACCCTTAACAATGTAAGGCATTTTTCCCATGGCGGAGTTTTATCCTTCTGAATTTGCTGAGATCCCGACTGCTTTAAGAGGCCTGCTGTAGGCGTGGATTCATAGAGTCGAAAGCACCTCGGTTGACGGAGATATGACCTGCAAAACTCACTGGAGAGGTGCCACTATAGTGTCTAACGTTAATTATGGAAATCATTTATGTGTGAGGAGGCTTGAAGCACCAACTTAAGTTATATAGGCAATCTACTTGCAAGTATGATACCACTTGAGCCTCCCTGCATGTAGTTCAAGTTGTATTTTCTAAAAAATCTACTATAATTCCATAATTTTATTGTCTACGATTAACTTATGCACCAATCGCGGTTATATTTTTTTGTATTAGTAAAGATAAACGTAAACTTCTATTTCACTAACACTAAATGATAATCTAAAGTGGTAGGTACTGGTCTGGTGGATATGCATAATGCCATATAAGGAGTTTTTATAAATGCTAGCATTAATTAAGTTTCCCATTTTTTAACGGATATGATTAAGTGTAATAATCATAAATCAATGGTCAAGATTCAACGAGCTTCAATATAAAAAAAGGGCTATCTTCACTTCAAACTTCACTACACTACAGATATCAGAAACCAGATTGTTTTGCTAAAATGCAATACAGAAATGGTGGTGAACTCTGAACGGTCAGTGATGTATCAGAATATAGCTAGGGAAATCACCATCATCCCTTCGATTATTTTCTGGTAAATTACTGGTTCGATTAGAATTCACTTCTACCTTGCAAACCCCTTGCTATACTTTGCATATAGGATAGCTGCAACCAATTTAAATCAGAGCCTGTGTCACAATTGTCAATAGTTAAACTAGTTCATTGAGGTTTCAGCTTTCTGTCAGTAAGGTAAAAGATGGTTTTCAGTCTGAGAATATTCTTTGGCCATTTCTGGCCATGGATTCATACTTCCATGAAGGTCCTACAGACCAGTAAACTGCTGCTCCTCAACTCAAGCCTCCTATCTGGAATTATAAGTTAAGATATGAAACAATCTTGGAAGTTAAACTGTAAATGTCCGTATTAATGAAGTATGAGGAGATTCTTATGATTCACAAACGTTACTTTAAATATAGGTATACTACTGACATGATCAACATTCATTAGCACCGAGCTCAGAAAATTAAGAGCAAAAGCACTTAATGCGCTAGGAAAGTAGGCTAGAGGATTACTAGATACTATGATTTTCTTCAAGGAAATCATTGTATCAAGCAGTATCATAGTAGAAACTTGAATAAATCTAGACTTACGAAGGCATCTAACTCTAGGGACTGCATTTGGTATGTATGAGACGGGGATTTTGATAGGTAATTATATGGTTTTAGGTTCTCAAACATAGAGCAGTGAAACCTTAGAATCATACTGGGTTTGTGGAAATAACTTGTGCTGTGTTGCAGATCTTCTTCGGCATCTCTGATCATACCTCTATATCTCGTTACAAACACAGAAACAGAACCAACCTAGACAGCCAAGAGAATGTCAAATGAGACAAAGACACGCAATAAAAGCAAACAATCTATTTCAAAAGAAAATGAAAAAAGAAAACCTAAATTTTCAAGGGAGACATTCATTAGTTGGAAGAGGTTCTTATGAACATTAATCTTATTTTTCGAATAAGTTCGAGGTGACTTTCTAATCTAAATATTGTGCCTGATGTACCAACTGCGGGTGCTTGGAAGAACCAGTAACTTGTAGCGGCACCTACTTTTCTTTGACAGAGTCAAAATACAATATACATAACCAGTAATCAAATATCAACCCACAGTTTCTAAAACTACAATGAAACCAAAGCAAGAGCTTCCCTTGTGTTGCCAATTGTGCAACATAAATTCTGAATATTATATAATTTACTTTTCATTTTTATACAGACAATTCAATCTTTTGTTGAATGAACATGTGATTGTTTTCACAAGTGAAAATTTACAACACATTCACATCTATAAGGGTGTTGGGCAATTTCCTTGTGTTAAATGAATTTCTCCTGTAAGTATCTATCTTGGATGATCCACTATTACCTACAATTCCAAACTCTTTTCTTTGTTCTTCCGCATTGAAGAATAAGTAAGATGAACACGAAGGACAGACAGCATCGTTTGCAAATCGAAAATTGCCAGTTCTCATGAGTTTGGAAGTTGTTTCAGCCCATACATGCTTCAATCTAGACACATTACATAGATGGCAGAGTTTCTGAATGACATAAGAACCAAAGAATCAATCTTTTTATTCTCTCGTTTTTTGTTTTTTTTTTGCCCTTAAAAGATAAATTTGATGGGATTTGTCAGCTGGGAAATGGAAAGTAATAAATGGGGGTACCTTGAAGGCGGAGCTAGTGGCAGGGTGAAGCAGCTGTGGTGATGTGGCACAGCTGAAACCATCAACCCAACAACACCAACACCAGAGAAGAACAGTGTCTTGGCGAAACCAAACTGCCCTTTGAGTAATCGAAAAACCTTGGTAGAAAGCAATAATTTTGCAGTACTTTTTTTGAAATTTCATATTTTTTTAAAAAACTCTAAATTCAATTTAAAAATTAACCTACAAAAATGAGTAAAATTGAAAAGGAAAAAGGTTCATATACTACTAGTTTATTTTTGTTGAAATTAGCTTATAATCTCCTTACTTTACAAAAATTAGGAATTTAGTCCCCCTACTTGTACTTGTATTTTTAGAAATTTAATTTTCTACTTTTTAAGACCATTAATATTATTTTTTATTTTTTAATTATGTTTCTGTGACAATTTGAAATAAAAAACTACTCACTTGATAAATAATAATTAGTATTATTAAGTATAATATATTAAGTATAAGTATATAATTAGTTATATATAACGCATATTTTCTTTATATATTTATTTGTATATTATTATATTATTTATATATTATTATATATTTAAATGATAAATAATAATAAAATAAACAAATCAAATGTTATTTATTATATTAATTCTATAATTTGAATTTTCAAGATAGAATAGTGATAGGGATAGGATTTTGTTTAGAAATAAGGAATAAAGAAATTATAGATAAATCCAAGCGACACTTTCTTAAATCCAAGTGATCTTTTCGTAAGTGTTTGCCCTCGATCCAATCGAGAGATCGAATTGATTATAGAAACATGAGCTTAATTAGTCGATTTATTAGTGAATAAGGAAAAATATTATCTAGGGGAGTAAATAGATTGACCTTAAAACAACAACGATTAATTACTATTATTGAAAAACAAGTTAGTATTTTATCTTTGTTACCCTTTCTTAATAATGAGAAACAGTTTGAAAGGAGTGAGTCGACTACTAGAACTACTACCCTTAGAACCAAAAATAAATAGGTTTATCCCTTCAATTGATTCAACATTATCAGACGTAGACTGGTGCTTTTGTCAAAAAATTTAGTAATCAAAATAGTAGTGTCATAAGAAAAAATAAATAAAAGAATCGAATCTAATTGGGGAAGAAAAAATCATTTTTTATTGAGTGTCTTCGCTCATCTTGTTCTGATGACCTTATCAAAATCAGAACTTTTTATCATATTAATTTTTACTCTACCTTCCCCGAGTTCATTCTTGAGGGAACCCCATTTCATTTAAAGCATTTCATTGGATTCCTTCCAATCTCCTTATTTTCTAATCTCATTGGAAATCATATAAAGAATTTCCTATTTGAGATAGCTATTTGTGCAAGTATTTTACTATTCAGAAGTAAATCTTTCTTGTACAAATTGTGTATTAATCTACTATAACTCTAGGATACCCCTACTCCATAAATTATTACATTTATTTGAGTGATCCATAAATGACGAAAATCCTTTTCTTTCCTATCTCTATCTTTATCTCTATCTCGATGAGCCAAAACCTAAGCTCTTATTCTTTGTTGAGTAATAGTTCGAGTAAGTCTTGAATAAGCCCCTCAGAAGCTTGAAGCAAATAAACTAATTTTTGTTCGACATCTACGAGCCATATATCCCTATTTAATTCTGGTCATTGAATAAAAGAAATTTTGATGAATAACTAATTATTTCTGTAACAGACCAGTTCAGACCCTAGTTGGAATAGTAGTTTCGAGACCACAAATTCGAGTCAGAAAAATATTTTAATATTATTTTCGATATTTACAGTATGTGTTTAAACATGTGTGAAAGTTTCGTATGAAAATTTTATCATTTGTGTGCTTAATTTGATAAAAGGACCTAATCGCATAAATTGTAAAATTGGCCTTCTAATTGTTAAAGTACCTATTTGCTATGTCTCCTTAATTTTGAGGTCCTTATATGGTTATTTGACCATGGATTTTATTAAATGACATAAATGGACATTAGTTGGTGGAATTTTAATGATGTTAATAAGGTTATTTAAGTAAACTGTATATTAATGTTATTAGATTAATTAAACAAATGTGAAAATTAAGCCATTATCATCATCTTGTTGCTGAAATTCAAAGAAAAAGAAAATAAAAAGAGATAGTTAGGGTTCAGCTAGTTCAAACATCAATTAAGGTATGAGTTTTGTTCTGTTTTTAATAATTTCTACGTTTTTGTAATCATTTCTTAGAGTTCTATCAAGTCCATGCCTCAATTTCTTAAATTGATTATGATTTTAAGATGTGCCATTGTTGATAATGTGAGTTTTATGAAGCTTGATGATAGTAAATGGAAGATAGGTGTTAGATTACTAAGTTTTGTCTTTGAATTTTTGATTAATTTGAGTAATTTAGACTAAATTGTAAAAAGGAGATTTTGAGGGACTAGAATGTGAAATAAATGATAAATATGGGCTGGTAGGGACCATAGGAAAAATCGGCTAAGGCATGGTTTTGATGAATTTTGTATATTTGGTGTTTTGTGTAATAAGGACTAAAATGTCAAAATGTGTAATTTTAGGGGATAAAGTGCAAAAATGACCAAATATGTGTTTGTGTATTAAATTAAATGTGTTGGTGATTAAATGAGTTAATTTTGAATACATATAGATCAAGAAAGGAGAAATTCGGACCTAGATCGAGGTAAAAAAAAGTGCTCGATTGATCGACTAATATCGTCGTTTTTACGTCCGAGGTAAGTTCGTGTATAATACATATTGTTTGTATAATGTTTGTATGTGATGAAATAAATAGAAATGAGATTGAGAAGTTGGTGTATGTGAAATGTGAATCGAATTTGAGGCACTAAGTGTGCGAGAAATGAAATAGCTATGACTATTAAAAATGGCACTATATGTGCGATACCGATATAAGTTCGGTGTAATGAAATGGCACTAAGTGTGTGATATTATTATAGCTTCGGCTAATTAATTGGCACTAAATGTGCAAGTTTATTGAATGTTCAAGTATGATCGAATGAAGTAGTGCATCGAGCATCGAAGTGATAAATGTGATAGAAAAAACGTGATGATACAGGTATGTACGGAACCTATGTGGTTGATGATATTGAGTATGAAGTAGATGAAAGGTTATGTAAATGAAGGATGAGATAAGTTGCATTAAGAGTTAGCTAATTGATAAAATTATATTTTAATTGATGAGTTAAAGGTGTTATATCATGAACTTACTAAGCTTTAAAGCTTACTGTGTGAAATGTTCTCTATTTTACAGTGTTATAAAGCTAGCTCAGATTTAGGGATCGTCAGCAACTCACTCACACAATCGAACATCTATTTTGGTACCATTTTGAGAGTTGTCTATTTGGTATATGGCATGTATAAGCTAGAGGTATCTTGGTATATTTTGTGATGTGAATATCTAGCCATGAGATTTGGCTTTTAAATATTGGTATGTATGACCTTTTGAAAAATGTTTAAGTTTTGAAAAATTTTGTATGAGCTCAGATTAGTTTCGACCCCTTTCTAATGCATGTTTAAGTCTCGATGACCTATATAAGGAACTCTATGGTAATATTTGACTATTATTGTGGATGATGTATACGAATTATGTGTAAAATATTTTGATTTGTCAGGTAACGCCTTTAACCCTAGTTTGTTGACAGATACGGGTTAGGGGTGTTACATTTTATTGGTATCAGAGCTACAGTTTAGCCGGTTCTAGGACTACCATAGCGTATGTGAGTCTAGATATACATGCTATATATATGAATTTCGATAGTGTGATGATTCTCGATAATTAAAATGTGTTTTTCATATAGCAAATGGATCCCAAATGAGTAATAGCTGATGATGTTGAGAGCAATGCGCCTACTCCCGCTCAAGGGGTAGTGCCGGCTGAATCTAGGTTGATATCTAGTAGTTAGGGAGGAGAGGCTAAGCAAGCCTTCTTCCAAATAATGACTGAGTGGTTCATGGAATTCGTACGAACGAATCCGGCTGCTCAACAACCTCCAGCCCCACCTATTCCTCAACAAGTTCCGGTTGTGCCACAAGTAATAGATTTGATTCGATTGAATAAGCCACCTGTTGATAAGATTCGTAAACATAGGGCTGAAGAGTTCGGGCTACGGTTGATGACGATGCTGAGAGGGCTAAGTTCTGGCTTGAGAACACTATCCAAATATTTGATGAGTTGTCCTATACTCCATATGAATGTATCAAATCTGTAGAATCCTTGCTTAGAGACAATGCATATCACTGGTGGAAAACGTTGACATCAGTGGTTCCTAGGGAATGGGTTACCTAGGAATTCTTTCAGACCAAGTTCTGAAAAAAGTACATAAGCCAGAGATTCCTCGATCAGAAAAATAAAGAGTTTCTGGAATTGAAACAAGGCCGGATAGCTGTGATAGAATACGAAAGAGAATTTGTATGTTTGAGTAAGCATGCTCGAGAATAGGTGTCTATTGAAGAGATCATGTGTAAAAGATTTGTTGATGGATTGAACGAAGATATAAAACTGTTAGTAGGGATACTTGAACTGAAAGAATTCGTAGTATTGGTTGAGAGTGCCTGTAAAGCCGATGATCTCAGCAAAGAAAAGAGAAAAGCTAATTCAGAAGCTAGAGATTCGAGAAAGAGATCAATGAATAAAACTTATCATTCCTCGTCAAAGAAATCTAGAGATTTTAATGATCAATCAATAGCTTCAGCGGGGATATCAGAATAGAGATTGCGGAGCAATATACCAACCCTAAAGCTCAAACTACCTTTGTATCGAGTGTTGGTAATACAAAGGATGTAAAGCCTAAGTGTAAACAATGTGGAAGATAAAATTTTGGAGATTCCTGGGAAAAAAGTAATAACCGAGCTTATTACAGTTGTGGTTCACGAGACCACTTTATAAAAGATTGCCCAGAGTTAGCTAAAAAGGATAATTAGCTGAGAAAGATAATGCTCAGAACATGAGGCCGAGTAACACTGCAGCTAGAGGTAGACCACTGAGAAACACGGGAAACGTAAGTGGTAGTAGAGGTGTAACTCGAGACACTGCAACGAGAGCTGATGCAAGAGCACCTGCACGAGCCTACGCTATTTGAGCCCGAGAAGAAGCGTCATCTCCAAATGTTATTACCAGTACTTTTACTCTCTATGATACTAAAGTTATTGCATTGATAGGTCCAGGGTCTACTCATTCGTATATATGCATGAATTTAGTATCCAGTAAAACTTTACCGGTAGAGTTACTGAATTTGTAATTAGAGTATCGAACCCCTTAGGCAAGTGTGCGTTGGTTGATAAAGTATGCAAGAATTTTTCGTTGATGATTCAGAATAATTACTTTTCAGCCGATTTGATGTTATTACCATTTGACGAGTTTGACATAATCCTGGGTATGGATTGGCTAACGATGCATGATGTTGTTGTGAATATTGATTTGAGATGTCAGAAGAGTGAGATTATCCGTATGGAATTAGATTATTTGAATGGATTGCTAGGAATGATTTCAGTGATGTTAGCTCAGAAATATGTGAGAAAGGGTTGTGAAGCTTATTTAGCTTATGTGCTTGATACGAAAGTGACTGAAAAGAAGATTGAATCAGTGCCAACTGTTTGTGAATATCCAGATGTGTTTCCTGATGAGTTACCGGGATTACCTCCGATTCAAGAAGTTGAATTTGGCATTGAGTTAGTACCAGGAACCACTCCGATTTTGATAGCTCCGTATAGAATAGCTCTGACCAAGTTAAAAGAGTTAAAGTCTCGGTTGCAAGAATTAACCGATAGAGGATTCACAAGACCGAGTTTCTCACCTTGTGGTGCACCTATTTTGTTTGTGAAAAAGAAAGATGGCACAATGAGAATGTGTATTGATTATCGTCAGTTGAATAAAGTGACTATCAATAACAAATATCCTCTTCCCCGAATTGATGATTTGTTTAATCAGTTGAAAAGAGCTACCGTGTTTCCAAAGATAGATCTGAGATTGGGCTATTATCAGTTGCGAGTAAAAGATTCAGACATTCCAAAAACTACTTTCCGAACGAGGTACAGACATTATGAGTTTTTTGGTTATGCCTTTCGGATTAACAAATGCACCTTCTGTTTTTATGGATTTGATGAAAAGAAATTTCAGATCATATTTAGACTGACTTTTTGTTGTATTCATTGATGACATTTTAATTTATTCGCGTGATGAAACTGAACATGCCAAACATCTGAGAATGGTACTACAGACTTTTCGAGATAAACAGATATATGCGAAGTTTATCAAATGTCAATTTTAGTTACAAGAAGTCAGTTTTCTGGGACATGTTGTGTCGGCATCTGGTATCCGAGTTGATCCGAGCAAAGTTTTGGCTATTTTAGATTTGAAGCCTCCGAGAAATGTTTCTGAAGTCCGTAGTTTTTTAGGACTTGCTGGTTATTATCGACGGTTTGTAAAAGACTTTTCTATGATCGTGACTTTATTGATGAAATTGCTTTAGAAAGATGTGAAATTTGATTGGTCTGAAAAGTGTCAGAAAAGCTTTGATCAGTTGAAAGCCCTATTGACTGAGGCTCCAGTATTAGTACAACTAGAATCGGTAAAGAATTTATGATCTACAGTGATGCTTTGTTGAACGGTCTGGGTTGTGTTTTGATGCAGGAAGGCAAAGTTATAGCTTATGCCTCGAGACAGCTAAAACCGCACGAAAAAAAATTATCCGACGCATTGCCCTGAATTATCTGCGATTGTGTTCGCTTTGAAGATTTGACGTCATTATCTATTTGGTAAGAAATGTCATGTGTATTCAGATCATAAAAGTTTGAAATATTTGATGACTCAAAAATATTTGAATTTGCGACAGAGAAGATGGTTAGAATTGCTAAAATACTACGAGCTTATTATGGATTATCATCTAGGAAAAGTAAATGTTGTTGCTGATGCTTTGAGTCGAAAATCATTGTTTGCATTATGTGCCATGAATGCTTATTTAGTTTTGTCTGATGATGGTTCAGTTTTAGCAGAATTGAAAGTGAGACCTTTGTTCTTACAACAGATTATTAATGCTCAAAAGATTGATAATGTGATTTTAGCAAAACGAGCTCAGTGTAATATTAATTCTGATTCTGTATTTCGAGTTGATAATGATGATTGTTTAAGATTTCGAGGTCAGGTTTGTGTTTCGAGAGCTCGAAATCTAGAGTTAATTAAGATGATTTTGAATGAAGCTCATAGTAGTTGGTTATCTGTGCATCCGGGTAGTACGAAAATGTATAATGATCTGAAACAGCTTTATTGGTGGCATGGTATGAAAAGAGATATTTCAGAATTTTTTTCGAAACGTTTGATCTGTCAACAAGTTAAAGCTGAACATCATGTGTCATCCGGTTTGTTACAGTCGATTATGATTCCGGAATGGAAATGGGATAGAGTAACGATGGACTTTGTATCAGGTTTACCTCTGTCACCGAGTAAGAGAGATGCAATCTGGGTTGTTGTTGATAGATTGACTAAATCGGCTCATTTTTTCTTGGTTTATACAGATTAGTCACTTGATAAGCTTACTGAGTTGTACATTTCTCAGATTGTGAGATTGCACGGAGTACCTATTTTTGTTGTATCGCATAGAGATCCGAGGTTCACATCACAGTTTTGGAAGAAATTGCAAGATGCTTTAGGTACCAAATTACACTTTAGCACTGCTTTTCACCCACAGAAGGATAATCAATCTGAGCGGATTATTCAGATACTTGATGATATGTTGAGATGTTCTATTCTTGAGTTTGAAAGTACGTGGGAATGATATTTTCCACTGATTGAATTTTCATATAATAATAGCTTTCAACCGAGTATCAAAATGGCTCCTTAGAAAGCTTTGTACGGTCACAAATGTCGAACACCGCTGTATTGGACAAAGCTTGGTAAGAATAAAATTCACGGGGTTGATTTGATCAGAGAAACAGAAGAAAAAGTGAAAGTAATACGAGATAGTTTGAAAGCAGTTGCGGATTGTCAAAAATCGTACGTAGATTTAAAAAGAAAAGATATTGAATTTGAAATCGGTGACAAAGTATTTCTGAAAGTGTCTCCATGGAAGAAAATGCTTCGATTTGGCAAAAAGGCAAATTGAGTCCAAGGTTCATCGGGCCGTATGAGATTATAGAGCGTATTGGGCTAGTTGCTTATAGATTGTCATTGCATCCAGAGCTAGAAAAGATTCATGATGTGTTTCATGTATCAATGCTTCGAAGATACAGATCAGATCCTTCACAAGTCATTTCTCCGACTGAGGTTGAAATTCATTCAAATATGTCTTATGATAAAGAACCGATACAGATTTTAACTCGTGAGATCAAAGAGTTGAGAAATAAGAAAATTGCATTAGTGAAAGTGTTGTAGCATCGACACGGGGTTGAAGAAGCCACATGGGAGCCTGAAGATACTATGAGAAAACAATATCCAAACCTATTCACTGGTAAGATTTTCGGGGACGAAAATCCCTAAGGGGAAAAGTTGTAACAGCCCGGTTCAGACCCTAGTCGAAATAGTGGTTTCAGGACCACAAATCTAATTCAAAAAATATTTTAATATTATTTTCAGTGTTTACAGTATGTGTTAAAACATGTTTGAAAGTTTCGTGTGAAAATTTTATCATTTGTGTTCTTAATTTGATAAAAAGACCTAATCGCGTAAATTGTAAAATTGGCCTTCTAATTGTTAAAGTGCCTATTTGCTATGTCTCCTTAATTTTGAGGTCCTTATGTGGTTATTTGACGATGGATTTTATTAAATGACATAAATGGACATTAGTTGGTGGAATTTTAATGATATTAATAAGGTTATTTAAGTAAAATGTATATTAATGTTATTAGATTAATTAGACAAACATGAAAATTAAGCCATTACCATCATCTTGTTGCCAAAATTCAAAGAAAAAGAAAATAAAAAGAGATAGTTGGGGTTTGGGTAGTTCAAGCATCAATTAAGGTTTGAGTTTTGTTCCGTTTTTAATAATTTCTATGTTTTTATAATCGTTGCTTAAAGTTCTATCAAGCCCATGCCTCAATATCTTAAATTGATTATGATTTTAAGGTGTGTCATTGTTGATAATATGAGTTTTATGAAGCTTAATGATAGTAAATGGAAGATAGGCGTTAGATTACTAAGTTTTGTCTTTGAATTTTTGACTAATTTGAGTAATTTGGACTAAATTGTAAAAAGGAGATTTTGAGGGACTAAAATGTGAAATAAATTATAAATATGGGTTGATGAGGACCAGAGGAAAATTCGGCTAAGGCATGGTTTTGATGAATTTTGTATATTTAGTGTTTTGCATAATAAGGACTACAATGTCAAAATGTGTAATTTTAGGGGCTAAAGTGCAAAAATGGCCAAAGATGTGTTTGTGTATTAAATTAAATGTGTTGGTGATTAAATGATTTAATTTTGAATACATATAGATCAAGAAAGGAGAAATTTAGACCTAGATCGAGGCAAAAACAAAGTGCTCGATTGATCGACTAATATCATCATTTTTACGTCTGAGGTAAGTTCGTGTATAATACATATTGTTTGTATAATATTTGTATGTGATGAAATAAACAGAAATGAGATTGAGAAGTTGGAGTATGTGAAATGTGAATTGAACTTGAGGCACTAAGTGTGCAAGAAATGATATAGCTACGGCTATTAAAAATGGCACTATGTGTGCGATACCGATATAAGTTCGGTGTAATGAAATGGCACTAAGTGTGTGATATTATTATAGCTTCGGCTAATTAATTAGCACTAAGTGTGCGAGTTTATTGAATGTTCAAGTATGATCGAATGAAGTAGTGCATCAAGCATCGAAGTGATAAATGTGATAGACAAAAAACGTGATTATACAGGTATGTACGGAACCTATGTGGTTGATGATATTGAGTATGAAGTAGATGAAAGGTTATGTAAATGAAGGATGAGATAAGTTGCATTAAGAGTTAGCTAATTGATAGAATTATATTTTAATTGATGAGTTAAATGTGTTGTATCATGAACTTACTAAGCTTTAAAACTTACTGTGTGAAATGTTCTCTGTTTTATAGTGTTATAAAGATAGCTCGAATTCAGGAATCGTCAACTCACGCACACTATCAGACATCTATTTTGGTACCATTTTGAGAGTTGTATATTTGGTATATGGCATGTATAAGCTAGAGGTATTTTGGTATATTTTGTGATGTGAATATCTAGCCATGAGATTTGGCTTATAAATATTGGTATGTATGGCCTTTTAAATTGGCCGAAATGATGTGTTTGATAGGTAAGTTATATGATGTATATAATGCTTATGTGATGGTTTGAATATGGAATGTTTAATTGGTAAGTTTTGTGGCACGAAGTATGTGACAAAATGATGAGTTAATGCACTTTGAATTTATATAAGTTATAATGATTTTGGTATACTTTGGTTGTGAAGTTGAGTAGTGAATTGGATGGTATTTGAATAGCATGAAATATATAAAAATTGGTTGATTTGGTTGCCTATGAATGTATGCAAATGATGTTATAATGTTGTGGTTTTAATGCTTGTAGGTATGACCCAAAATGGATGGCAAATTGGCTTTTCAAATAGTTTATTTTTGTCTACACGGGCGGAGACACGGGCATGTGCCTCAGTCGTGTGGGTCACATGGTTATGTTACACGGCCATATGTCCCCTAGGGTAGTCCTCCAATTTAAAGTCAGTCTCAAGCACGGCCAAGGCACACGGGCGTATGGCTAGCCATGTGTCCCAAGTCAGTTTCAACCGTGTCATGTGGTTGTGTGGATAAGTCAGTATGTATGCCTTGTTTTGCCACGACCTAGAAACACGGGCATGTCTAAAGCCGTGCGAGGCACACGGGTGTGTGACCTGTACAACTTTGAAAAATGTTTAAGTTTTGAAAAATTTTGTATGAGCTCGGATTAGTTCCGACCCTTTTCTAATGCATGTTTAAGGTCTCCATGACCTATATAAGGGACTTTATGGTGATATTTTACTATGATTGTGGATGATGTATATGAATTGTGTGTAAAATGTTCTGATTTGTCTGGTAACACCTTTAATCCTAGTCCATCGACGGATACGGGTTAGGGGTGTTACAATTTCTTTCAATTATTCTTTTCTAGTCTATTAATAACAAAATGTATTCTTCCAATGTATAAAATTAAAATTCCAATGGCTTTTGCTACTCTAACCATCTCGACCACAATTTTTTCTTTTTTCTAGGCATTTCATTTTGCCTTGAAATAAGAAATTGTATTGATACTAGGTATAAAAAAATCATATTAACTAAAATAAAGGAGTAAATAGAAATGGATAAATAAATAAATAGTGGGTTCCATTGTTTCTATGGTTACTTCTTAAACGGTGAGGTCCTCTCTATACATCAGAGCTCATTCTTTCATTTAATTAGTAACTTGTATAGTTCACACTCTTCGGCTCCACTGATAAATTTTCAAGTAATAGATCTTTCACAACGACATCTATCCTATACAGTAACGATATGTAAGGATGAGGATTACTTGGGCGGCTGACTCGGTTAGTCCGTTCTTTACAAGAGTCGAAGCATAATCTTTTAGCTTTTTAAATAGGATTTTTCCCACTTAATGGATAAGCATTTGCTACCAATGGATAATTTTTTCTCATTTTAAATTCCAAGATTGGATTTGTGCCAATGGAAACCATAAATTTCATACACAATAGAAGGTTATGGCAGATCTATCTTTTTTAAAAAGTGAATGGAAGAACCTCGTTCTATTCACTACTACAGATTGTTGATACTGAAAAGGTTGTTTCTTTTTTTCTAATCCCATGATCTAAACAAGTCGCACATACACCCTAGTACATGTTCCTCGGGGCTAAGGACATCCCCTAAGAGTAGGGGATTTCATGACATTTCTAATCGGTTGTCTTGAATTTCTAATAAGTTGTTTTATAGTTGGCATATTAAATCATATACGTAATAGACTGGTTAAGATCGATCTTAACCAGATGATTTTGAATTACTTTTTTTTATATTTAAGAGATTAATAAAATATTAACCCCTTAAGCTTAAGTTAAGAATGAAAGGAAGAAAGGGATTAAATCAATCTTGATTGAATTATGGATTGGTGTTAAATTGTTTCTATTGCTATTTTTTATTTAACTTATTTAACCACTACAAGTTCCACAATTCCATGAGCTTGGGATTTTTTTGCTGACATAAAAACATCTCTTTCCATGTGTTTAGATACAACCCATAGGGGCTTGCCCGTTCTTTGTACATAAACCCTTGTGAGGCTTTCGCAAAGTTTCAGTAGTTTTTTCACTTCCAAGATAAATTCTCTTGTGTGTACCTCATAAAAAGAACTAATAGGTTGATGGATCATTACCCTGATGATATAACATAATAAAAGGATCTTTTAACTCACATAATAAGGCAAGAAGAATAGTTAAAAATAGCTAAAGAATAGAAATAAGAAAGAAAAAAAGATAGAACTGAACAACCGTATAGGCATTTTTTGTGCACTGCATACGAATTTACAATGGAATTCTATTTTTTCTTTCATCAAAAACAGAAAAAGAGAAAATATAGAGTGTGTCTATTAGACCCAAGTCACTAAATAATCCAATTATCACCCTTATTTTTTCGTAAAAGTTCAAAAATACTATGATGGCTCCGTTTCTTTATATATTTATTTTGTCTGTGATTTATCAATCCCAAAGTTTCTTTTCTTTTTGAAAAAAAAAGAAAGAAAAAATAGTCTTTTTTTTGTACTCTTTTATTTTATAACATAAATATTGTTAATAGCCTCTCGTGTGAAAAGAAAAAAAGTTTGTGATGCTGAAATGGGCCCACGACAACTAAGATAAAATTGGAAATGCTCTTTCTCTCATACTCTCTTTCGATATATAATCTAACATTTTGAAAAAAAATAGAAATAAAAAAAAATTTCGTATTGAATTCGAAGTGTCATGCTATTATTACTTACTAATTCATATTTCATATGGTGAAGGCATAGTCATATTTCAAATGGTGAAGGCATGTCTTCTTTTTTCTTTCCATCAAATAAAAAAAAAACTCATTGGCGCCGAGCATGAGGGAATGCTAAACGTTTGGTAATTTCTCCTCTGACCAGGAGAAAAGATCTGTAACAACCCGTTTTCAATGAAATCAGAATAGTGGTTTCGGGACCACAAATTCGAAGTCAGAAGAAAAATTATTTTAATATTATTTTATGGTCTACTGTATGATAGGAATATTGTATGAAAATTTCGTTAAGAAAGTTTCCTGATTACATGTCTAATTTGATAAAAAGGACTAAATTGCATAAAGTGCAAAAGTTGAATTCTAGTAGCTAAAGGTATCAAATAGCTATAGAATTTAAATTTAGAGGTCCTTATATGGCAAATAAACCATTTAGAGGAGTTAGAAGATAAGGATGATTATTCATCATTGGAATTTAGTAAATTATTAAAGTTAATTTTGGAAAATAAATGACAAAATGATGATAAATAAATAATATAAAACGAATTGTCATCTTTTTCATCATCTTTCCTAAAATAAAAAATGGAAACCCTAGCCATGGAAGCTTGAAGATAGACAAGCTTATTTTGCTTAATTAGGTGAGTATTCTTGTCCCGTTTTTAATGATTTTTATTGTTTCGAGATTGTAATAACTTAATCTAGCTATCTCGGGGATTAATTTGCAAAACTATTAAAGTATTAGGGTTTTGCCATGAATGAATATAATTTAATTTTCAAGTTTTAAGGTAGAAAATGAAAGGTTATTGTTAGATAAACAACTTTTGTAAAGAGAATTTTGATGAAATTATGAATTAATGACTAAAATGAAAAGATGATAAATTTATGGAAAAATTCTAAATTTTTGTGAAATACATGGGCAGCTGTTGATATGTATGAAAATTCGGCTAGGTTTGAATAAAAATTAAATTGTATGGATTTCATTTTTCGAGCCTAGGGACTAAATTGTAATTAATTAAAAGTATAGGGGAAAATAGAAATTTTACCAAAATATGTGTGTTGGATTGAATTAAATATGTATTTTATTAAATTGAGTTAAATTCAATCGTATAGATCCAGATAGACCTTGTACGAAATTGGATTGAGGAAAAGAAAAAGTATCGGATTAGTAGCTTACAAATCTATGTATACTTGTTGAGGTAAGTTCATGTAACTAAATTGTATATTTTTATGTTTTGAATTGAATATTGTTATGTATATGAAATGTGTAATTTCCATGTAAAATACTGATCACATATCCGACAAGTACGAAGTCCCGTTTGAATTTTAAAAATTGGATGGATACAAATGACATGTCATTAACGGCTCCCGATTGGTTGTTGTCCTGCATGTGTTGCAGATACACCACAGCTCTTACGAGCTTTCCGTTATTTAGCTCTTATAAGCATCCCAATATTTGGCTCTCTTGAGCTTTCCGATAAATGGCTCGTAAGAGCTTCCTGTTATACAGCTCACATGAGTTTCCCGTTATATGGCTTCAAAAGAGCTTCCCGTTTACATGCTCGTATGAGCATTCCTAAATATGAATTGATGGATTATAGTGTTGTACACTTTGTGTGTACTTCCCGTGTATCCAACGATATTTTAAATGTTTCAACGGGCCCAGTTCTGTTACGAGATTATATAAGAATGACATGAACTATTACTGGAATTTATGTGAAATACATGGAAATGATCTTACATGATATATTGAAACATGAAATGGAATGATACATGTATATGGAACTTGCTTGGTGATTATGTTCACCTATGTTTATGGAATATTACATGAGAATCACATGCCTAACATGTTGAGGATATGTGTATAGGCTTTTGGCCAAATTGGTTTGGATATGTTATGAATGCTTACCTTAAATGTGAATAAATGGTAAGTTAAATTCCATGTTATACGAAATTACTAAGCTTAAATGCTTACTCTATTTTATTTTCCATGTTTTATAGTAATTCGGAAGCTTTATTTTGTTGGAAGTTGGTCGGAGCTACTTCACACTATCCATCAGCCTTTTTGGTACATATAGTAAACTAATTTTGGTTATAATAGCATGTATAGGTTAATTTGACCAATGATGGCATACAAATATTTTATTGATATTAGCCATTTGTATGACTTGTATTTGGTATATTTTGATGTATATATACTTGTGGCCTTATCATGTTTGATGTATGCTTGAGGTGGTTGAATGATGGATAATTTATAAGCATATTTATGATTGGTATGAGATAGTATATTTGGTAAAAATATGCATATTTATGTATTTGGTCAATTTGGTAAGTTTGAATACTTGGATATATGTGGTGATATGTTCTAACAGCCCATTTTTAGTGAAATCTGAATAGTGGTTTCGGGACCACAAATTTGAGTCCTAAAAGAAAATTTATTTTAATAATATTGCATGGTCTACGTTATGATAGTAATTCGTATAAAAATTGTAACACCCCTTACCCGTAACCGACACCGAAACAGGGTACGAAGCATTACCGGACTTACATCGAATCATTCAGTCACATTTCACAAAAAAAAACTTGCATACAATTTAAAAACTTTTATACACTCATCTACATTGTCCCTTATAAGGTTCTATGGTACCTTAAAACATGCTTAAAAGGGGTTCGGGACTAAACCGATAACTCGAGAAAACTTTACAAAACTTAGAAAATTTTCTTCACTGCATGAGTCACACGCCCGTGTGAACAGACCGTATGTCTCACACGGTCTCAGACACACCCGTGTTTCTAAACTGTGGTCAAATAGGGCATACATACTGACTTGATTACATGGCCAGACCATGTGACAGCCCTAATTTGGCCCTAGCCGGAAAGTGATTTCGGGACCATAAAACCGATTCATAAAAATAATTAACCGTTATAATCTATGCTTACTATATGTGTACATGCACGTGTGAAAGTTTCATGTTTTAATTTGGTCAATTGTATGTGAAATTATTAAATAGGACTTATGTAAGAAAATTTTGAAATGTGATAGGTTAATTTTAAAATGGTCTATTAATGCATGTAATCAAAAAGGTGGACTTGCATGTCAAATTCCCCACTTTAATAGTAGTGGCCGGCCATGATAATGATGATAAGCAATATGTGTTATGTAATAATATTATAAAATGGTAATGGATTAATTTATGGAATAAAAAAATTAGTAAATTAAAAAGATATTAGAAAAACAAAAGAAAAACAAAAGGCTTGTATCATCTTCTTCCTTAGTAGCCGAATATTAGAGAAAGAAAAGGGAGGAAATAGCATTCGGTCACTTTGAGCTTGAAATAAGGTATGTTAATGTGATTTTTATGTAATTGTTTATGAAATTAAATTGGTAAGTGCTTAGTATAGTTAACCCATGGTTTAAATTCATGAATCATTGAATATATATGCATTTGGCAAGTTGCTAAATTTGTGTTATTTTGATAAGTTTTTGGAAGGTGTTATTTAGATGTTAAAGTAGCTTAAATGATGGTTGAAGAAGTTGAATTCATTGTTGAGAGGTATGAATTGAAGTTGCCGTATGTATATATATGCATTTTGGAAAGAAAATTTTGTTGTTATTTGAGTTTTTATATATATGCACATTCGGTCATGGGGGATTTAAGATGAATTTAATTGTTATAGATTGTTTTTAAGGTTTGTTAAATTGTTGTGGTCATTGCCGAATATATGTTTAGTTAAAGAAAATTTTTAAATTTGTTTAGTTAATTAGTAGGTTAATGGTGTGTGCATAAATTATTTGAAATATAAACTTTGTATGAGTATTAAAAGTTGTATATGAATTTGACCTTGGGAGAAATGTTAGTATAAAAACACTTGAAAGTTAAATAGGTGATTGCTTTAATGACCAAATGTGCCAAAGAATAATGCATGATCTAGTTGACCAATATGTGTTAAGGGAACATGAATAAATATATTTTGATGAGCTATACATTTGGTTATAGTATGAAATGCAATGTTAATACTTAGTTGCTAGTATGTATATGTGTGCTAGCCGAATTTGAACTTGAATAATGATTTGAACACGATGTATTGTATTGAGATTATGCTTAAGTGAAATTATAGAATTGTGATGAAATTGATTGGTGATAAACATGTTTTAATAATATGAATGCAAAGAGTTGTGAAAGAGTAAATTGTAGTAAATCTGCTTGGGACAGCAGCTGTAACGTGAATTTGGAAAATCACCATAAATTGTGGGAGTGGAGTTAGAAGATGAATAAATTATGTAATTAAATATTAATGAATCTAGTTTCTAATGAAATCAACGAGAACATATTTTGACTTCTGTACAATTAGAAATTTGATTCGTAGTAAAGGGTGATCAGACTAGTCAAGCAGTGAAACAGGGGAAACTTTAAGAAAAATCTGGTATTGATTGGCCAAACTAAAAATTCTGAAAATTTTATGGATAAAAGATATATGAGTCTATTTTCAGGGAAATTTTACGGTAATTGATTTGGAGTTTCCTAGCTCCGGTTATAAATAATTTAGTGACTATTGCTCTGGAAGACAGCTTATTGTGAATTTGTGATTATGAGGTAATCATTGATAAAAATTTGTTAAGGAGTTGCTTAATGTTTTCTTATAAACTTACTATGATCTATGTGTGTGAAAGTCGAATATATATATTATATTTCTGAAGAAATGCTTGAATAGTCGAATAATGACTAGTTTAAAATTTTTGAATTTAAGTTCAAGAGCAAAGAGGGTCGAAGTTGGATAGGGGAAAAGAGAAAGTAATCGAGTAGCCTTTTCGCAACCGTTCAAGTATATCCGAAGTAAGTTTTGAATAGTCACATTTAGTACGTAATTGATAATGTCTTGATATGTGTATGATAACTGTACTGCAGTCTATTGATTCTATTTGAATATAGTTGAGTGACAAATAATTTATGTTTAAGGCTTAAAGCCGAATAAACATTTAAAGTTAAGCTTGGAAAGTAAATGGACATATATTCTTATGTATGTTATTGAGCCAAAAGTTATATGAATGGTGCCCATGTTATGCTATTATTCGAATGGAATAAATGAACTATGATTGTAAGATGTTATGTGAATTGAATTTTCTTGCGAATAAGTATGCATGACATTCAGTGATGTATATCCGGACTTAGGGTCCGCAGGCTATGTGCTGGAATTATATCCGGACTTAAGGTCCGCAGGCTACGTGCTGGAAATATGTCCGGGCTAAAGTCCCGCAGGCTTCGAGCTAGTATTATACCGGGTTTAAATTCCCGCAGGCTTGTGCTGGTAATTGGTTTCAAATCCTAAGACCTATCAGGCTTAATGCCAATAAGTTAAGTAAGATTACGATATTGAATGTTCGCAGTAAACCATCGTCAAGTAAATACTATACATTTAAAATGTTCAGGTACGTATTACTTACTCATCGGTGAATTGATTTCGAAGTGAATCATTAGCATCAAAGAAGAATATATATAAATATGATTGATGGTTATATTTGTGAATATGAGAATGATTTAATCGGTCATGGTATATTTGTATATGAATTATGTGTTAAAAATTTCTTTATGTACTAAAGAATGATACTTAAGTGTGAATGAATGTTTCGATTTTCGATAAGTCTTTAATTGTTTGTGATGCTTAAAACTTACTAAGCTTTGAAAGCTTACGCTATTCTTTATTTCTCTGTTTTATAGATTGTTGATTTTGGCCACCGACTCGGGGATCGTCAGCAGTTCATCACACTATCGATCTTTTTGGTATAGTTATATTTTGGACTCGATATGGCATGTATAGGTTAGGCTGATGATAACTATGTTTTGAAATTGTAAATATTTTGGCCATACGAAAATGGCGTATAACTTAAATATCAGTATGTATTTCAACTCGATCTCTGTTTATGTTTATTGACACTGTGAATGAGATAATTAAATGTTTAGTTCGGTAATACCTCTTAGCCTTAATCCGGTGTTCGGATTCAGGTTAGGGGTGTTACAGACCACACGCCCGTGAATCTAGCCCGTGTTCCCTTCACACGCTCGTGTCCAGGCCGTGTGCTAGGCTGTGTCAAAACTGGAGGGTATACTGACTTTAATTCGAAGGGCTACCCCAGGGGACACACAGCCGTGTACTAAGGCCATGTGTCACAAACGGTCAACCCACACACCCGTGTGGAGTGAAAATAGGCTTGGTTTAAGCCACATTTCTTACCCTCCATAAGCATACCTAAACCACATCATCTCATACCATTTCAATGCATTCAAAGGCAGCCATAACATGTTAATCCATACACATATCATGCCATCTAACCACAACCATTTCAACTACTAAATTCCATATTCAAAACATGCCAAATCATTATACCAGAATCATCATAAACTTACTTAACATCCTATTTCATTTTCTCACCTTTCCATCAACTAAATCATGCTTCTCTAACATATCAATTCATCATTTATACCTCATACCAAAATATGCCAACACAAAAGCATTATATACACCACATTTATCATTTATCAAACACATACGTTAGGCCAACTTAAATGGCCAATACACATCAACATTTACAAGCCCCAAAGTGTAAAAATACCATAAATCAATAACTGGATAGTGTGATACGATCTCCGTTGACTTCCAACCCGAGCAAACATTTGAAACACTACAAAACATAGAAAATAACCCAAAATAAGCTTCACGGCTTAGTAAGTTCGTATATGAGCCTAAAATGATCATAACATTCATATAAAAGTTTTGAATTAGATAAATCTTTAACACTTAAAGCATCAATTCATGAACTAATTTCAAATTATTCATGTCCTCATTCGTAAATTCTCAATTTCATATAACTCGATACTTAAGTAGTTTTCCATACACAACTGTACTGATACTTTCTATTTATCACACATACACTTATCAAACCTTTCTAATTTATAAGTACTTATGATACAAATTCATCGATTTTTCGATGCCATAGTCCAACTATGGTCTTAATCAAATATTGCCAAGGCCCTGCCGTGGTCTTTCTTTTATGTGCCATAAGTATATTTAGTTAAATCAACTATAATTCATATCTCACATAACGTTCAATACATACTTCATTATAGTCAAATAAACATATTTTGACATGAAACATATCTATACACAATTCATGCTTATAATATACATAATACAATATGAACTCACCAATTTACTTTCATTCAATTCTCACATAGGTTTTGTACGTACCTGCATTGCTTAATTCATTTAAACTTTCTTTCTCGACTTGACTTTGCCCGTTGAACCATTCAGAATCGTTAAGGATACTCGATAATCATATATAGCTCGTATAATGTCATATCCTAGATATGGTCTTACATGTAATCACATATAGATGCCACTGTCTCACACATGGTCTTACACGAAGTCGATTAACGATGCCAATGTCCCACACATGGTCTTACACGTAATCGCAATGCAATGCCACTGTCCCATACAGGGTCTTACATGTAATCACATATTGATAACCTAATGTCATGACATTTGTATCCTATACTATTCCTAAGGTTCGTACGGGGTTTCTAAACGTTGTGACTCTGTCGAATTCAGCTCGTAATCATGACCATCTAGCATTCAATTCAATTCAATAATAAATACCAAAGTTCAGGGGCATTTTGGTAATTTTCCTATTTTCCTCGATTTTCCACCCGATCTTGATCTAAATTAATAATTTTATTTAATATATTAATTTAGACAGTAAAACACTTCATTTCATACAATTTGGTCATTTTTGTCATTTTTACAAAACTGCCTCTGAAGTTTTACTTTTATTCATTTTAGTCCCTGAGCTCAAAACATGCAAATTAACCATTTTTAACCATAATTAAGCTTAGTTGAATGTTCATGGTATCAAAAACGTCCATAATTCACTTTATGGCAAAATTATAGTTTTGCCCCTAATATTACAACTTATTTACAATTTAGTCCTTATATCATAAAAATGCAAATTCATGAAATTGAGTAAAATCCTACTATAGCCGAATATCACTAGTGTCTCTAGCAACCCACACATTTCATTTATTTCACATTTTAACCACAGTTTTCACATTTATCAATTTAGCCCTTAATTGTCAATTTCACAAAAATTCACTTAACAAAAAGTGTTTACCTATCAACAAGGACTCATATTCTTCCATTAAACTTCAAAGCCCTATTATACTAGAGGTGTGCATGGGCCGGGCCATCCAACCTAGCTCGAAGGTCGCCCGAAATGTGAGAGGGTTTCGACAAAAATATAGGCCCGAAAAATGGGCTTGGGCAAAAAAATAAGGCCCGTTTAAAAAATAGGTCGGACCTCGGGTAAGATATTTTTGGCTCGGCCCGGCCTGAATTCACTAAATGACAAAAAAAATCTATTTTTTAAAATATTATTTTCTTATTATTTTATCCCTTTTTTGCTACTATTTTACTATTATGTTGCTACTATTTTGTTGTTATTGTTTGGATATTGTATAAAACTTATTTTATTGTTAATTTTTTTATTATTTTAAAGAAATTTGCTAATTTTGTTATTATTTTAGAGGCATTTTCTTGTTAAATTAAATCTATTTTAATGTTATTTAAGTATACATATTTTTTAAAATTTATTTTCAAATTGTTGAGAAATATTTATTTTGATGTTTTTAGTATTTTTGATGGTTTATATATATTTTAAAATTATATAAAAATAATATAAAAATTAATATGGGCGGGTTGGGTCGGGCTCGGGTTTTAACATTTTTATTCGGGCCAGGTTGGGCAAAATTTTAGGCCCATTTTTCAGGCTAGGCCGAGCCTGGGCCTAGCAAATGGGCCTAAATTTTTAGTTGGGTCCAGCCCATACACACCTCTATATTATACTCATCAATGGAAAATATCAAACTATTCAATGGATTTGCAAAATAGCCCCCTCATTAGATAGATTAAGCAACAATGATCCTGAAAATATAAAAATAATTAAAAACGGGACTAGAAATGCCTACCATGCATTTTATTATTTTATTCATTTTATTATTTTTTTAACCAATTTAAAAATATTAACCTTTATACACTTTATTTATTACACCAAATGCCAAGCCATCATATCCCACTATCTCTTTAATGGGCTAATTACCAAATAAAGACTTCCACTTTAAAGTTCTATAACTATTTAATACCTTTAGCTTATAGAACACAACTTTTGCACTTTACACGATTTAGTCCTTTTTGCTTAATTAACTATCGAAATGATAAAATTTTTCAACGAAACTTTAATACCATCTTATTGCCACTCTGTAAATATTTATAAAAATATTTACGATTCGGTTTATAGAAATAAGGTCCCGATACCTCATTTTCTAAACCCACTTGATCTTTAGGGTCATACTACTTGAACTTAATAAATCGCTTATAAAACAAAAATCACAATATCAAAAACATTTTTTTAAAATCACAATTAACTCGTAAATATTAAATATAATATTTACAAACCTACTCGTCGGATTTGGTGGCCCCGAAACCACTGTTCTATTAACCCTAAAAACGGGCTGTTGCAAAAATTTCGTTAAGAAAATTTTACCAATAACATGTTTAATTGATAAAAGGACCAAATTGCATAAAATGTAAAAGTTGAGTTCTAGTAGCTATAAGTATCAAATAGCTATGGAATTCAAAATTGGAGGTCCTTATATGGAAAATAGACCATTAAGAGAAGTTAGTAGATAAGTATGATGATTCATCCATGGAAAATTAATTAAAGAAAAGGACTAAATTAGAAAGTAAAAATAATAAAAGATGATAAGTAATTAAATGATGAAAAATCATATTTTTCATCATCTTTCCCAATTTTTTTTATGGAAACCCTAGCTAAGAGAAGAGAACTCAAGCAAGCTTATTTGGCTTAATTGGGTAAGCATTCAAGTCCTGTTTTTAATGGTTTTTATGTTTTCAAGATTGTAATAGTTTAATCTAGCTATCTCCGGGATTAATTTGAAAAGTTATCAAGGTACTAGGGTTTTGCCATTGATGAATATGCATGAATTATGAAGTTTTATGGTAGAAAATGAAAGGTTGTTGATAGATAAACAACTTTTGTAAAGTGAATTTTGATGAAATTATTATTTAGGGACTAAATTGAGAAGTTGTAAAAGTCATAGAAAAATTCTAATTTTTATGAAATACATGGGGTGTAAATGTTATATGTAAAAATCGGTTAGGCTTGGAATAAGGATTAAATCGCATGAATTTCATCTTCGAGCCTGATGTGAATTGAATTGAATTGAATATTAATTGTATTAAATTGAGCTAAATTTACTTGTATAGATCCGGATAGATCAAATATGAAGCTAGATTGAGGTAAAGAAAAAGTAACGGATTAGTAGCATATAAGTTTATGAACATTGTCGAGGTAAGTTTGTGTAACTAAATTATGTATATTTATATGTTTGAATTAGATGTTGTATATGTAAATTGTATAAATGTCGTATGTATGAAATTGATCACATATTCGATAATACCTGATAAATAATAAGTCCCGTTTGGATAAATGAGATTCGATGGATACAGGGTTCTCGAATTGATTGTGGTCTTGCATATGTTGCGGACACACCATAGCTCAAAAGAGTGTCCCGTTATTAGCTCTCATGAGTATCCTGATATTTGGCCCTCTCGAGTTTCCTATTATATAGTTATTAAGCGCTTTCCGTTAATAACTCTTCGGAGCATCCCGATTGGTTGTGATTCTGCATGTATTGTGGGTACACCACAGCTTTTATGAGCATTCCGATATATGGCTCTTCGTGAGCTTCTCGAGTAAAGGCTCTTTGTGAGCTTCCTGATTAATGGCTCTTCGGAGCTACTTGATATGGCTTGCTCGATATTCCTGATATATGGCTATTTGGGGCTTTCCGATTAATGGCTCTTCAGAGCTACCTGTTATTGGCTCGCATGAGCTTCCTGATTATGGCTTTTATAAGCTTTCCGTTATACTGCCCAGATAAGCTTCCCGTTACATGACTTACATAAGTTTTCTGTTATATGGCTCGAGAGAGGGCTTCCTAATTATGTGCTCTAATGAGCACCCCGAATATGAATTGACAGATTTCAGATTTGTACACTTTAAGTGTACTACCCTTGTATCCATTGATATTTTAAATGATTCAATGGGTAAAGTTCCGACATGAGATGATATGAATTCTAGATGAATTACTATGAGAAATATTTGAAATGATAAATACATGTATGTGGAAATTGAATATTGATGAGCTCATACATGTTTCTTGATATTCATGTGAATTACATGACTAACATGCTTGATAAGGATATGTGTTTAGGCAAGTGACCAATTTACTTTGGATGTATTTTGTATACTTACCGTAAATGTAAATGAATGGTAAGTTAAATTCCCATTATACAAACTTACTAAACTTTAAAGCTTACTTTGTTTATTTTTCCTATTATATAGTATTCGAAAGCTTATAAAGGTTGGAAGTTGGCCGGAGCTACGTTACATTATCCTTCAGCTCATTTCAGTATAAATAGTAAAATTTCTTTTAGTTATAATGAAATGTATAGGTTAAGTTTGGCCAAATGATGGCAAATTTGTGTTGGTTGTGATTTTTTATTGGTATGGTTTATGTGAACATATTTTGAAGTAAATATATATGTGTGCGATTTTATCATGTTTGACATGTGTTTGGTATAATTAAGCAAATATGAGTTTTGATCATCATAGTAAATGTGAATGCTAAGATATATGTGATAAAATGACTTATTTAAGACTTGGTTTGGTTTGATTTGAGTGTTTGGTATTGCCTTGTGAATGTATTTATGTGTTGAAGTAGGTGTGAGGCAAGTTGAGTGAGAAATAAGGCTTAAAAATGACCTTATTTTGTCCACACAGGTGTGTGTCTTAGTTATGTGTGACACACGGCCTATCACTTAGACATGTGTTTTGGGAATGTGTCCTCTACATCTTTAAAATTTAAAATAGAATGCTCAGGATTTTTCACACGGCCTGGCACACAGGTGTGTTGCTTCGCCGTGTGAACTCTACACCTACGTTAGAGAGTTACACAGGTACGGACACAGGCTAGGACACGACCATGTGCTCTATTTCGAATGTCCACATGGCCTAAGCACAAGGGCGTGTGTCCCCTACACATTGAAAAAATTTTAGGATTTTGCAAAAAAAGTTCTTTGAGTACCCAGTTTAGTCCTGACCTATTTCTAATGTATGTTTTGGGCCACGATCATTTATTGATATCAGAGCCACGGTTTAACCAATTCTTAGACTAACGTAGCATGTACAAGTCTAGCTATACATGCCATTATATGTAACCTGTAATAGTGTAATATCTCATGACCATTTTAAATATGTTTTTCATATAGTAACGTCATCCAACCGAGTTGAATCTGAAGAAGCTAAGAGCAATGCTCAAGCTTTAGTTCAAAAAGTGGCTTCAAGTAGTAGAAGGCTCGTATCTGAGGGCCGAGGAGGAAAGGCTAAAGAAGCCTTCTTCCAAATGATGAATGAATGGTTTACCGAATATATAAGAACAAATCTGGCTGTGCAACAACCTCTACCCCCTCTTGTTTATCATACCAGTTCCTGATATGTCACAAGGTACAAAACTTGATAGAGCTAGTAAGCCTCTTGTAGATAAAATTCGCAAATATGGGGCAGAAGAATTTAGAGCTATAGTTGAAGATGATCCGAAAAGGGCTAAAGTTTGGTTGGAAAATACTATCAGGGTTCTGGATGAATTGTCTTGTACACCAACTAAATGTCTGAAATGTGTTGTATCCCTGTTAAAAGACTCAACTTACCAGTGGTGGAATACACTATTTTTGTTGTACTGAAAGAGATGGTCACTTGGGAATTTTTCCAAATTGAGTTCAAAAAGAAGTATATTAGTAAGAGATTCCTAGATAAGAAACAGAAGGAATTTTTGGAGCTTAAACAGGGGCATATGACTATATCTGAATATGAACTAGAATTTGTTCGACTGAGTAAATATGCCAAAGAGTGTATCCCGACTAAATTGCAATGTGTAAACGGTTTGAAGAGGGACTAAACGAAGACATAAAGTTGTTAGTTGGGATTCTCGAGTTGAAAGAATTTGTTGTACTGGTTGATCGAGCTCATAAAGCCGAAGAGCTGAGTAAAGAAAAGAGACAAGCTGAGATGGAAGCTCGAACTTTGAGTAAAATATTTACAGAGAAGTCATACCAGTCAGCTTCAAAGAAATAAAAAAGTGAAAGACTCATATGTACCAAAAACAGACTTCAGAACCAGATACGGGTATTATGAATTTCTAGTAATGCCATTTGGCTTGACTAATGCACCTGCAGTATTTATGGATTTAATGAATAGAATTTTCAAACAGTATCTAGATAAATTTGTGGTGTTATTTATTGATGATATTCTGGTATATTCCCGAGATGAAACCGAACATGTTGATTATTTAAGAATTGTTCTGCAAACACTGCGTGAGAAACAGTTGTATGCTAAATTCAGTAAATGTGAATTATGGCTTCGGAAAGTTGGTTTTCTTGGACATAAAGTATCTGCTGAAGGCATCAGAGTTGATCCAAATAAAATTTTAGCAATTGTTAACTGAAAACCACCAAAAAATTTGTCTGAAGTTAGAAGTTTTTTGGGATTATCCGGTTATTATCGAATATTTGTACAAGGGTTTTCGATGATAGCTTTGCCAATGACATGGCTATTATAGAAATATGTGAAATTTGAATGGACCGACAAATGCCAGTAAAGCTTTGATCGGTTGAAAACCTTGTTGACCGAAGCACCAGTTCTTGTCCAGCCTGAATCGGGTAAGGAATTTGTAATTTACAGTGATGCATCATTGAATGGTTTAGGCTATGTATTGATGAAAGAAGGGAAAGTAGTAGCTTATGCATCTAGACAACTAAAACCACATGAAAAAAATTACCCGATACATGACCTGGAATTAGCAGCTATTGCATTTTCTTTGAAAATTTGGCGAAACTATTTGTTTGGTGAAAACTGTCACATTCTAAAGCATTTTGAAACCATAGGGAGAAGAAAGAAACATAGGTGATAGTGGAATGAAAGAAAATTTCATTCTCATTCTCATGCATTTCGAAACCATAAGGAGAAGAAAGAAAGCTCGGACGGCCAAAAGGGTTTTTAAACATTCAAGCTTCAATTGGTTAGTCATTTTAGTTTATTTTCTTGTAATTTTTACTTTTTTAGAATCCCGGTACTTAGAGCTAGTCGACCCATATTATAATTTTTAGTATTTTTCAAGATTGATGAAGTTACTGTAGCGATGTAAAAATTTTAGCTTGGTCGCTAATTGTGGCGATTTAGTGAAAACTTGACAAACTAAAATTTGATTTTAAAATAAAGAGGGGAGTCGCCACCGATCTTTTTTCGAGGTGTGATTGGACACCTAGTGAATCATCTTCTTTTGAAAGGACATTCATTTTTTAAATAAAAAGAAGGTCGAGTTTAGGTCTACGTCAAAAGCCAGAGAAAAATTAGGGTTCGGGAGTCAGTTACGCGCGAGGAAGGTATTAGCACCCTCACGACGCCCAAAATTGGTATCTTGTAAAACATGTGTTGTCTTGATTTTCAAAAATATGAGTTCAATGTAAGATTTAACCGTGATCCGATTGAAACACAAGAATTTTCAATTTTTTAAGTTTTGAGAAGGACATACCATCTTAACACGAGTCACTTGATATTCACCCAACATAGCGATGAAATCGATGACATAGTGTTTATATCGGTACGTTGCCTTGCGTATTGAAATAAATAAAAACACGAATAAACATTTTAAAATAATGAACAACGAGGTAATATATAAAAATGGGAGGGAAACGAAAGATAATAGTTGGAAATACATCAAGGCGCATAATACATACGACAATAATATTAAAGACAATGACAATACACGCAATATTAAATGTAACAATAGTATCAAATACGAGATATAAAACAATGAATAAATATATATAATAATAATAATGATATTAACAATATGTATGCCAAAAATATATATAAATATATAAATGGTAATAGTGTCAGGAATATACTATATATGATAATAAAAACATAACTTGTAATGTTAAAATATTTACATAATATAAAATAAATATTGAAAAATGCATGCACATAAGAAATATATACACCAATATATAATAATATAAATAAAAGGAACAAACAATACAAAATATTGAAATGAAATGATGAAAACTACTATATATACATATACATGTATATAATAATAGTATTAATAACAATAATAAGGATTATATAAAAATACATACATGAGATAGCGTGAGAAATATACACTTAAATTAGTATATAAAACTAACTAATAGAGTATAGACATATACATATATAATATAAAAAATGTATGTACATAATATATAAAAGGGAATATATGCGTGTAAATATATATACATAAGATCGTATAAAAATATATAACAATGATACTAAAGTGTATATGATATATATATATGAAAACATAACATAATATTAGAAATATACATGCATAATATGGGATTATTTACATAATATAAAAACATATATAATGTAGTATTAAAATATATGCGCAATATATACATATTAAGGATAAAAAGAACTATTGATACTACTTCACAAATATATATACATATACTAAAATATACATAATAATATATAAAATATAATACTAAAAAACACATGTATATTATATATGAAAAATATATATAATATAATATTAATAAAAATACATATATATGTAATACATATTAAAAGAATACATATAATATACATATATTTCAAAAAAGATAATAATAATATTAAAAGAGTAGCTATTAATTATGTTACATAAAGTATATATACATAAATAATAATGATGCTAGGAATATACTATAATAGTATAAAGATACATAAATATTAATGCATGTTCATAATAATAAAATACGGTATTAAAAGCTTATATACATAATAGTATATATACATACATATAATATAGTGGTAAGATAGTTATGTAATACGTACATAATAATAAAAATATATACTTAACATAGTATAAAAATTTGTATATATACAATATATATATTATGAATAAGAGTGTTATTAAAAAAACTATAAATATATAAAAGTGTACATATATATATGTGAATATTAATTGAAACTAAAATAATGTTAATTATAGTAGAAATATACTTAATAATAATAAGAATAATAGTAATAATATAATAATAATAATAAATATATAAAAAACAGAATGATGAAATTAATTATTAAAGTACCAAAATAATAAAAAAGGACTAAATCGAAAACAAAATATAAAGCACAAGATAGATTCTAAAATAAAAACAAAAGAGAAGGACTTATTTGAACACGCGCAAAAAAAGGGGGATCAAAAGTGCAATATTCTCAGTTATTAAAACGCTGCACATTGAAAGGGACCAATTTATAAAACCGATTAAATTTCAGGGCCGATCTGTAATCCAAAGATAACTTGATTGCGAAAGATAAAATTGCAGAAGGACCAATTGCATAAATATACCATTGAGTTAAATAAACGCGGATCCTGAAGCGGGTTCGGGTCGAAAGGGTTGGGCATGGTGAAACGACATCATTTTGGGGCTTAAGTACAGCCCCCAAAACAGCGTCGTTTTGGAGGGCTATAAATAGGCCCATTTTCAGAAAAAAAATCATTTGTGAAGGGAGAAAAAAAAAGAAAAGAAGGTAAAATTTACATTTTTTTATTTTATTTTTTTTACTTAATATATTTTATGTGTATTTTGATGGAAAATAAAGGGATATGTACGTGTGTAAGCAAAAATAAAAAATAAAAATAAAAACAATACCCTTTTTGCCCGTTTGCTTTACTTTTCCTTCGAATATTGCTTCTGTATTTTTGAGATTGTTTAAGTCTCAATCTATGCTGCTTGTGAACATTGGTGGTTGCTGTTTCTTATCTTTTTTATTGTTGAATGCTTTTTTATTTTCTGATTTTGAAATCCCCCCACATTACAATCTTTCATTTGGGTTTTTATAACCCTTCCTCATTTATTTTTTTATTATTACTACTTCTATTGTATTCTGTTTGCAGAAGCAGTTGAATGGTGGAGGTGACAGACGGCATGGGGGCGCAGAGGGCAGGTGGCCGGTGCTGTAGGCTTTGGTGACAGAGGTCGGTGGTGGATGGGACGTTGCGGCGCGAGCAGGTTAGGGTTTCAGAAACTGAAACCCTAAGTCAGAACTTGGGTCAAGGACTTGGGCCTCTTGTGTTTGGGCTTCTGTGTATTGGGTAGGTTTAGTTTTGGGGTTATTAAATGGGTAGTTTGGGTTGATTGGTTGTAATAGGGCTAAAGGGATAATTGGGTTTTGTAATGGGCCAACCGGGTTTGGGTCTTGGGGGTTTGATGTAATGTATTTGGCTGATGGGTTATTTTGCTTTGGGTTTTATTGGTTTAATGTAAATGGGTCACGGGTAAAATTGGGCTATAACAGTTACCATTGTTGATTTGTTAGAGTTTCAAGGGTTTAATTTGATATATTTTAAAGTTAGATGTGAAAAAGGACTAAATAGTGAAATTAATTGTTGATTGAGCAATAGGGACTAAATTGTAAAAATTTTGAAATTAAGGGGTAGAATTGAAATTAGAGAGCTAAATTTAGCTTATAGTGAACGTAGTATAAAAATTAGAGGTTAAATGTGAAGATTTAATTAATCTCGATTTAGGGACTAAATTGAAGATTAAGCAAAATGTAGTATAAAATTTGAAATTTAATGAAAATTTAGTTGTGTATTATTGATATATTTTAATTATTTTATTTCGTAACGAACATCGTTCTAGAATCTTCGAGTAAAAATGGGAAAGACAAGGTCGACATCGAGTAGCTCGAAATATACAGTTTGTATTTCTATAATCCAAAACAAATTATAAATTATTACATATTGAATTGTTTGCATATGATAAGTATTTGAGTGAGCATTCTTGTACTTTGGGTTGAATTGAATTGATTGATTATTAGAATGAATTAATTATGAATATTAAGAAATGTAATGTTTTTATGAATATTGAATGGAATACGTGTATTAAGAAAAGTTGGTTGCTATCAAATTGAATATATTTTTATACGTGAGAATCTACATATATGAAAATGAGACATTGGTTATTTTGAAAAGTGAAATGAAACCCTATTTATTGTTTCGGGTTAAGTCAGATATAAATGGCATGCCATAGGACAGGAAGAGTTCAGGGAGTTCTCCGACTTCGAGTCGATGAGGCATTGGGTGCCAATTTGCTTCGGTTTAACCGATGAGGCACTGGGTGTCAATCTATTATAATGCTGAGCGTATTCATTTCTTCTGATTTATCCGATGAGGCACTGGGTGTCAAACTGGTGTGTTGTTTGGATCCGTATATCCGTCCAAGTCTGAGTCACATTGATAGGGAAAATAAATTATAACAATCGATGAGCTAGATATTGAAATAACAAAGGATGAGAAATTAAAATGAGATGTGAAATGGTAAATTTTGTTATGAATATTGATAAATTATGATTGATGAACTCATGGATTGGAAATGGAAATAAATAATGTCATTATATGAGTTGATTTATCAATTGAGTAATGAATAATATTATTGTTATGTTGTAACATCCCCACTTTTAAGAAAGAGAGAGAGAGAGAGAAGAAGAAGGATGTTTATGGTAGAAGCCCTTGAATAAGTTATTTATAAAGAAATAGTAGTATAAGAAATAATGATCGTTTTTAAAGAAAACTATCAAACATAAAAACACAGAGGACTTTTAGTAGGAGCATGTGGTTAAGTTAAAAATTTGGTATTGAGTTCAAGGATTAAATTGAATAAGTTAGAAAAGTATAAAGACTAAAGTGCAATTATCCTATTTAATTTTGATGGAAATGACTTAACGGCAATTTTACCATTACTTAAAAAAAATCAATGGTTTCCTGATGGCTTTTAAAATTTTTTTATTAAGTAATAATATTTTAATAATTAATATTAGAATATATAAAAAAAATAAAGAGAGAAAGAGAGAAAAATGTTCATCTTTCTTTCTTTTTCACGTCAAACAAAAGGGGGAAAGAAAAAAAATTGCTTCTATTATTTTCCTTCAAATTCAAGTATGAGGTATGATTTTTCTTCAAACTTTTCTTAGATTTTGAAACTTTGAAGCTTGCTTTACATATATATACCAACAGTTTTTTATTTTATCAAGTATTTTGAAAGTTTTCATTAAATGAAATTGATGGAAACTTAGAAAACTTAAGTGAAGTAGGTAAGTTTTTGGATAGGAAATAATTAGAAGATGAATTCTAACTTGTTAGAAGTGTGAAAAAGAAATAAAAATAGATGGAAAGTTTATTTGGTATATTTTTCCATGTTAAAAGGGAAGTAGAGAACATTGGTCATTTTGTGTAATATTTGTGCTAAATGATAGCTTGAGAAGTAGTGAGTACTCTGGTGAAGACGGAATTGAAAATGGATAATCGAGCCGAAAGATATGCGAATTTCGGACTAGAAAACTTAAGTTGCCAATATGAATAATCATGCATATTTAAGTTTGTTTTTATTAGTTTTAGTTTTAGAATGGATAAATGATGTTGTTTAGTATTGAATTGCTTCTATTGTAGCTAAAAACAAAGCGAACATCTTGAAGGAGAAAGGCAAAGAAAAAGAGTGAAGCGATTAAAACTTCGGTTTGTGCTAATATCTTATTTTCATTACATAAAGCTTTAGAATATATAGTTTATTATGACTAGTTATATTTATTTTATTTTATTTTTATGAGTTTTGGATGAGTTTGAATGATTTAGTTAATATTTATAAAATTATGTTTCGAGATAAATCCTATGTTTTTCATATGATCAAATTAGCAAATTCATGGTTATGATTTGGATTTGAGTATTATGATTTTAGATGATTGAGCAAGAAAATGATTAATATTTTTTGAATTGGAAGCCTAATCTTACATTAGGCGATATGTGATTTGAATATGAAACGGAATTGAAATGAGAATTATATGAAAATGGATTTGAAATGGATCATGAAACTTGTGATTTTGTAACAGCCCCAAATTCTTGAGTCAACGTTCGAGTGTTGACTTGGGTTGGCCATGGATAAATTTATTTTGGAATTGAGTTTTATTGAAATTAATTTGGATGAATTTTAGACCTTTTTATAAGAAATTAAGGATGTTGAGAAGCTTGTGTAAAGTAAGGGGAAGATAAATGACTAATATGGTGATTTTACCATTTTTTAATAAAATTCTTCTCCCAATTAATGGGAAAATATGGTTTGGAAAATTGAGGTATGGGATAAAGTGGATTTCTCTCCATTTTTCTTATATTATAATCACCCTATTTGTTCTCTTCTTTCTACATTTCTTTATTTTTTGTTTTCTCCATCTATTTTTCTTAGCAAACCTATAGAGGGAGAGAGATTTGAGTGAGTTCTCACCATTTTTCATCCTCCAAATCTCAAAGAAGGAAAGAGTCTTGATCTAGTTTTTTTTTTTAGGTTCTATGGAAAAAAGTATCTATGTTCTTCAAGGATGAAGGTGGAGATTATTAGGTGTTTGGGAGGGTTTGAGTTTGAAGAAGTCTCTACCTATCTGCTCATATTTTATTTATTTATTTAAAGCATGTGTTTTTACATCCCATCGACTTTTATTTTTTTGGGAAATCTTGTGTGTTACATGGTTATTAGTTAAAGAGGGTGGTGAATCTTCTAAAGCTAAGGGTAAAGGCAAAGTGGTGGAGAGCTATGCAAGAAACTTTGTTGGTGTTCTTCCATCAAGATGGTACCTTCTAACTCTCTTATGCTTTTTGATAAGTCATAAATATGATGCTTGTGTGATAATGCATGCATGTTATATGTCTTTGGTTGGAAATCATGTTTGGATGATTAAAATGAAGCTAAAAACTTAGTTATGAAATCTGCCAGAAACAAATTATTACATGAATAGTAAGTTTGAAAATTCGCCATAAATTTTGTAAAAATAATTAAGAAGAGATCTATATATTGTTGTAACCGTGAGTCAGTCTTGTTTCATTTAAAACAAACAGAAATCGATTTCAATTTGTATTTTAAAAGATATGAATTTTTTAGTGTTGAAAGGTCATAAAAATCTGGCAGCAGAATTCTTATAAAACATATTTAGTAGTGACTTTAAAAAATCACCAAAAATTTCACAAGATAAAATAGGAAGTGTGTCTTATATCTCTATAACCGTACAGAAGTCTAGTTTCATTTAAAACAAACGATGCTCGATCTAGAGTTATATATTAAGAGTTGTTAATTTTTGAATGAGAAAAGGTCAGAATGTCAAGGTAGCAAACTGTCACATCTCATTAGTTAATATTTTAGCTAGAATGATAAGCATGTTGAAACGAGTATGAGACTCGAATTTCATGGTTGTATTTTTATGGTTATATGTTTGATGATTTGTTTGTGCTCAGCATTCGGGCTCTATCCTAACTAGCGGCCATGAGTGGCGCTCGAGATAACCCTATGGACACCCGTGATTATTTGACAAGCAGCCATAAGTGGCACAAGACTATCCAGATGCCCAATTATTTGAGCAGTATGTGCAATCTAACAAGTTTTGCAAGTTTGATATGCGAGTGATTTGGTTATGTAGATTTAATGACTCATGATTTAATTATTCGATACTCATGTCATGTTTCTATGTATACATTTGATTTGCATGCTTATACTTATGAATTGCTTGAAGTATGGTAGATTTGTTGTGTACCACTGAGCCTGTAAAGCTCAGCCTTCGAATTTTCTTCATGTTCAGATTTGTATACTTTTGTTCGTGTTTGAGGAACATCATTGACGAGAGACTTCTAGCATCATGTATTCAGAGTACAGTACCTTATCTATTAGTAGGCATTGTATTCCTAAGGCCTTACTTGTATTTTTTGTAGGTCTGTAACTCATTTATCATTTTTGTTATTTTGACTATTTTGATATACGATGATATTGGAGCTCCACATATTTTGTATAACTATTTTTATTACTATTTTCAGTGTAACTATGTATGGTATTTTCTCTTATATAAAATGTATTTCAATGTTTTAAATTATTTGAAAATTTTTCTGGGTTGCTCCGGTGACCTGATGTAGCGCCTTAGTATTCGAGTACTTCGTATTCGGGATTAGGATGTTACAGGTTTTTACCTCGTTTCATTAAGTTAGACTAAATCAGATATAGTTGGTATGTCATAGAGTCTTTATATAAGAAAATTTAGATCTCCCAAATTCCCAGAGAATCGTGGGTAGTCTCAATTCCCAGAGGGTCGTGGGGTAGTCCCAATTCCCAAAAGGCCGTGGGCAGTCCCAATTCCCAAAGGTTCATAGACTACTTTAATAGCCATTGTTGCCGAACAACTCGAGGTGACGGATTTGTGTATTTGGTTATGAGTCTAAACTTTAGTATGAGGTCTAAAATGAAAGAGAAACAAAAACAAACTTAAATTTATTTGAATTTCCATATTGTGCAAATTAAATTAATTATGCGATTTTAAATTTAATTGAAAAGCTTAATTTTTAATCAATTTGTCAATATCAAAATATAAAAGGCGATTAATATTAGAATTTTCTTTTATTTTTATGTTATTAATGATATTTATAATCATGTTTTAGTTTATTTTTATCAATTAATTTTTATTCAATACTTATGTAATGATTTATATGATATTAGAACCACTGAGCATAAAAATTGCTCAGTATACGGTTTGTCTATTTTTTCGTTGCAGGTAGTTAGATTCTCTAGATCATTCAGCAACATCCGAAGAATCAAAGTTCAGCTCGAACAATGTTGGTGAAGAGTTTGCTTTATAGTTGATATAAATGGCATGTACCTGGCCTTGTATATATATAATATTATGTCGTAAACTGAATTTAAATATTTTCATTATGTTTTCTTTGCTAGTATTTTATAACTAATGTTTTGAATGAAATAGTAAACCGTAGAAATCTACTTTATTGGTATATTTTGAGATATCAAAGTGTGGGCAATTGATTTGGGAGATGAATTGAATGTGATTACATTGTGAAATTTTTTTTTTGCAGGGGGTTTTACGTAAAATAGACAAAAATGTTGCCGAAATTTTTATTAATTAATTTTATCACTACGTTTCATTTTCAAACAAAAATGGAAAAGTGAGTTGCTTAGGCAACAAAATGTGACATTTTATATTCGGATCCAACAACTAGGTCGGGTATAAGGTGTCACATTTGTATTGGAAATTTCAAGATTTGTTGAATGTGAACAAGAATGAATAAATTAGCATAATGAATTTGATATACTATATGACATTACTTAATTGCATCTTACATCTTAATTATTTACATTTAGTTTCAATTGTTTGGATTATAAAAATACCACTGAGTTATACTCAGTATAGGGTTTGGTTTTCCATGTGCAGGTTAGGTATTGTAGACTCATCATCCAACAACGATCCCGGACTCAAGTATGAAGATGTTTTACTTTGTAATGGCATGTACCTAGGTGATATTTTGGTTGATGGTTATTTTGTTAATGTGATGATATTTTGAGTCCCAAGTGTAATTGTATTTATATGTTCATATGGTTGAGGTTAAAGCTATGTCTTGGTAGGTTAGTCAAACTTAATATTTTGCATATGATTTGCTTTAACTTGTTAGCCTAAATAATTAGAACATTAGTTAAATCTTAATAATTTGGTATAAATGTGTGTGTTGAATGGTTGATGTTTTACTAATGTGTTGACAAATGTAAAATGTGGTACCAATGATGGTACATTGGTTAGGCACTTAAGATGGATGTTTTGGCATGTGTTAAGCATGTTTAATTGTGTTTTGAGTAGGTTAAACGGTTGGTAAATGAGCTGCTTAATATTTTAGTAAGCATGATTTGGAAAACTCTAGTATTAAGGTACATTTAGGCACACACGACCTAAGACACGGTCTGTCACATAGGCATGTGACACACACGGCCTAGCCATACAGGTGTGTGACACGCATGGTCTGGCCACATGGGCCTGAGTCTTGCTAATTTAATTGTAGATTTCACATGGTCTGGCACACGGCCTGTGACACGATTGTGTTTCTAAAGTCAATGACTTACATGAGCAGAGACACGGCCCTGTGTCCCCTGTTTCTGAAATTTTTGAAATTTACTCGAAACCCTTTTGAGTTGTTTCAAATTAGTCCCTGTTTGTTTTTTAATTATATTTAGGGTCTCGTAAACTCGTATTAAAGACTGTAAAAGTATTATTATGCTAATTTTAAATGAAGTGGCGAACCTTAATTGGGTGAAGTAGGTCACACTACTAATATCACTGAAAGTAAATAGTCAGAGTATAATTCAATACTCTGATGCTAATAATTGGAATAGTCTTGTTAGGTATCCAATTTCTAGCTTTCAAGAGGGGATAAATAATGATAAAATTGTAAACAGTGGAAGACCAAGTTTAGTATTACATTGCATATCTCATCACTCATTTGTTTAAAATTGTAATATGGAAAATATTAAATTAGCATGCACTGCTCTCTATATAATATGAATCTTAATAGTCAGCTTGCACATTTGCTTATGTTGTAATTAGATGTTCTGATTGGTTAGTAATGTCTGTGGCCTTAATTCGACGACGGAGGTGGGTTAATGGTGTTAAATTTAATGATATTAGAGCTGCAGGTTTAGCCGATTGTAACACCTCAAACACGGCCTAGACGTTATGGCTTAATCCGAAAGTGTTACAAAGAAGGGTTTTGAAACTGACAATACTTCAATAAAACCATGTTTAGTTATTTTGATAAAACGTCCAAGTTTTATAAAACATATTCATTTATATTCATATATTACTGAAATCGTTCTATGTTATCCTTTAAAGTTAACCATTTATTTTGCAGCTAAAGTTTGAAAAAATCATTTAAAAAAAACCAAGGTCGTGTTTCCAAAAACCATTTGTTAAAACCATTTGTTTGCATAAAATGTTGTTGTCAACGTTGTCGAAAAGAAAGCAAAACAAAATCCAAATCCAAAAGTTAAAACCATACAATCCAAAGAGTCCCAAAAATTATAAACTCTAAAAAAAACCAAATTTTAAAATAAAATCGTTAATACTAAATAAAAACAGTTCTCTATCGAGTGGTTGCAGCTGAGTTTTCATCACACCGACCCGTCTAAGTCTGTGGATTACCTGAACAGAATAGACAAATAGATGTGAGTTTTCACAATTCAATGTGTAACCCAACAGAGATAGTCATGTAACATATACAGAATTTCATATACAGTCAGATACAGATTTGAACCTAAGTCCATAGCAGAAACAGATATCAGAATTAGATAATAGATCAGACGTACAGAATCCTACCCCATCCTCTACACACCATCTCCGTCCCCCCATCACACCATGTAAGGTTAAAAACACCCACCCATCCCTACACACCATATAGTATTGATGCGACACATAATAGATATTATGCAGTTAAGCTACCAGAATATAGGCGATAGTTCTCCGTACAAATCACTTCCTTCACATATACAAATCCCACCCTAAATAAAAATACAGAATACAGATATAAAAATAACAGAACAAACATGCTTAACATGCTCATATACAGATAATTATATACTTAACAGTACAGTCAGGCATACAAATCAGTTTTCTACTCAAATCAAACTATCAAAGTATTAGATCATATGAAATAGGGTTTGGTTAGCCCTTATTAACCCTACGATAAGTTCACAGTTGATCGGAACGACCCGTGCGACCTTAGGAAAAATTTCAGAATTCTAGGTTTCACATGTCCGTGTGGGCCCACACACCCTGAATGGCCTAGTCCGTGTGCCCTACACGCCCAACCTAGCCTAGTTCGTGTGGCCTACAAGGCCACACTCACATCATCACACGGCCGTGTCAAGTGCACAGCCACACATTCCTTAGTTACACGGTCGTGTCTCACATAAGGCCAGCTACACGATCAGCCACAAGCCCGTTTGGCGTCGACAAACCCAATTTTTTTCTTTCGTCGAACCTCATTTTCTCACCTTAACAGTATATACTTAATTCGATTTTGACACATAAGCAATCCCGAGCCTACCAAAACCAACAAATGATATTACATGTTCCCAAAATCAATTTTTAATCCACAATTAAAACGAACCAATGAAACCTTCAATAGTTAAATTCAAACACTCATTACTCACCCAACTTCATGAAAAAACCCGACTACGATTTTGCAGGAGAAGAATTTCGTTCCTCACGATTCACTGCCAAACAACCCAAAATCACATTACCAAAAGGACCAGAATTGGTATAGAACAGTTAAAACAACTACCTGTAATTCGAACAAAACTCACTACCCTCACTTACCAGACACACGAAGAGTTCAAAATTTGTATCACTGTAATTTTGGAAGAACAATTTTGACAGATCAAAGAAAAAGAAAAGAAATTTTATTGAGAAGAAAACATAAAACGGTTAAACCAAATCCCACTACATCTACATGCATAACCACCCACTAACTCAGAATCCCACTACCACCGAACCACTATCAACCACCATTGACAAAATTTAACACCCACGCTCACGCGGGAATTCGAACACAGGACCTCAGCAAGCTAACTCCTTACCACTCGAACCAGCAGGCTCATTCTGATATAATTTTACTAACAAGAAAATATAACCCAACCCACCAACGATATGGCTAGGGTATAAAATAACAAAATTTTCCAAAAGTGGGACTTGAACCTAAGACCTCACACACATACCTAAAACACTTAACTACTGAAGTATATACACATTTATTATCAGATTTCACAAATATAGAGTTAAATTATTTAGGACGTTACACCAATTCTCGGACTAAATCAAGCTCAAATTTGAGTCTAGAGGTACATGCCAAAGTTGAGTCGAGTTTGAGTCGGGATTTGGATGCTGATTATAATTGTTTTTGTTTTAAAGTTGAACGATGTCTGATGAATATAATAATGAAGTTGACCCAGAGATGTATATTGGTGATGATGTTTCTAATGAGTTAGATAGAACTAAATCAGTGACACCAAGTGCTAACCTAGTTGGTGCTTAACAACCTAATGCTGAAAAGGGTAATAATGATAGATTAGGTATTCAAATTTACTTCGAGCTATCGTTGATGCTCTTCAACGTGTTGCGTGAACTACTTTTGCAACAATACCTACATCTACCACTCGACGGGCTCCGATAAAAGAATTGCGAAGATATGGTGCGATAGAATTTTTGGGGTTGAAAGAAGTTAACCCCTCAATAGCTAAAGTTTGGATTGAATCTACTAAATGTGTCTTACAACAACTTGAATGCGACCCTCGTGAGAGAGTAATTTGTAATGTTTCTCTACTACAAGGAAAAACATATACTTGGTGGTAGACAGTAACGCAGCACGTATCTATAGAATGGACTGATTGAGAGTTCTTCCAAAAGGAATTCCAAAAGAAATACGTTGGAGAATTGCATCTCGAAGATAAAAAATAAGAGTTTTTACTGTTAAAGTAGAATGAGATGACAATGGCTGATTATGAACAAGAGTTTTTACGACTAAGTAAATATACTATTAAATTTGTGTCATCTGAAGCTGAAATTTGCAAATGATTTCAGCGTAAGTTAAGTAATGAGCTCCGAGTACAACTGGTATCACATCGAATCTCAGAGTTTGCTGATTTAGTTGAATGAGAAAAAATGGTAGAACAAGCTTTGGGTCTTGATAAAAAGGCTGAGATTACTCGCGCTGTTGGGAAGTGGTTAGGAGCTGCTAGTTTACATCCACAATCTAAGCAAACTAAAAATTTTCGTGGTAGTTAGAAATCGACCTTTAAGTCTGAAAGATCTTATAGAAATCGAGATCGACAACCGACTATATCCATGAGTAGTGTACGAGTCTATCTTAATATATTGAAATTTCAAACTGTGATCACTGTGGGAAAAAGCATCGAGGTGAATGCTGAAAACTAACATGAGCTTATTTTTGTTATGGATTTGAAGGAGCACTTCGCTTGAGAGTGTCCAAAAAATGATAATGATACCCCTGTTTCTTCTCAGAGGTCTGTACCAGCATCTAGGGGTCGTGGAACAAGCCGTGGTGGTTTTATTACCAGAGTTGATGTTAAAAAGGGGAACGATGCTAGTACTCATTAGTTAGAGGTCAGAGTGCCAACTCGAGCATATATTGTATGGACATGTGAGGAAGGTGACGCTACCAATATTGCAGGTATCTTGTCATTACATTCAGAGTCTGTTTACCCTTTGATAGATCCAAGATCTTCACACTTTTATATTAATGCTGAGTTAGTCAAATCAAGAACTTTAAAATCTGAGACGTCTAGAGTATCTATGGTTGTGCCAAGTCCTTTAGGGCAGTCTGTATTAGTTGACCAAGTATGTAGTTGATGTTCACTAGAAATTCAAAACGTATCTTTCCTTGTTGATTTGTTGATAATGCCATTTGGTGATTTTGATCTGATTTTGGGTATGGATTGGCTTACAGAACACGAAGTGATTCTTGACTACCGTAAAAAGAAGTTTGTGGTTTAGAGTGCAGACGGTAGCATGATTAAGGTGAATGGTGTTCGAACGAGTGGTTTAATCGTATCATTTCAGTAATTTGAGTTAATAAACTTCTCAATCGAGGTTGTAAAGATTTTCTGGCCTATGTCATTAACTCGAATTCTGATGGTGATCAGAGCAGTAAGATTTATACTGTTTGTAAATTCCTTGATGTGTTTCCTAAAAAATTATTGGGATTACCACCAGATTGAGAGGTTGAATTCACAATTAAAGTATTTTCTAGTGCAGCTCTAGTGTTAATGTCTCCTTATCTTATGGCACCCATAGAGTTGAAAGAATTGAAGGTCCAATTGCAATATTTACTGGATTGAGACTTTATACGCCCTAGTATATCTCCTTAGGAAGCTCTAGTGTTAATATCATTTCAGAAAGAAGGCTCGATGCAACTTTGTATAGACTATCAGTAATTGAAAAAGTTGACAATTAATAATCGTTACCCCCTACCTTGTATCGATGACTTGTTTGATCAACTAAAAGGAGCTTCTATCTTTTCTAAAATCAATTTGAGATATGGTTACTATCAGCTAAAAGTAAAAGATAGCGACGCATCTAAGATGATGTTTCGTAAGCGTTATGGCCATTATAAATTTTTGGTTATGTCTTTTAGGTTAACTAATGCCCCAATGATATTCATAGATCTCATGAACCGTATCTTCCAACCTTATTTGGATCAATTTGTGGTAGTTTTCATTGTCGACATCTTGATCTACTCGAAATCTGAATCCGAGCATGAACAACACCTTAGAATCGTTTTGTTATCGAAAGTTGTGTTTCTGGGGTATGTTATCTCGACGAATAGAGTTAGAGTTAATTCGAAAAAGATTAAGGCCATTGTTTTGTGGAAAGTACCGAGAAATGTATTAGAAGTCCGTAGTTTTCTTGGTTTAGCTGGTTATTACTGAAGATTCATTAATGGATTTTCAAAGATGCTTTGCTGATGAAAAAGCTGTTACAAAAGAACGTTCAGTTCATTTGGAGCAAATAGTGCCAAGAAAGTTTCGAGAAATTGAAACAGATGTTGACTGAAGCGTCGGTTCTAACTTTACTAAAATCGACAAAATATTTCATTGTCTATAGTGATGCTTCATTGAGTGGTCTCAGTTGTGTTTTGATGCAAGATGAGAAAGCAATCGCGTATATACCTTGTCAACTAAAAATGCATGAACGTAATTATCCGATGCATGATTTAGAGCTAACTGTTGTGGTTTGTGCTTTAAAGATCTGGAGGCACTGTTTGTAGGGTGAAAAATGTTAGAGTTTCAAATGTTGACTAAAAATGCATGAACGTAATTATCCAATGCATGTTGTTACCATTGTTGATTTGTTAGAGTTTCAAGGGTTAATTTGATAGATTTTAAAGTTAGAAGTGAAAAAGGACTAAACAGTGAAATTAATTGTTGATTTTGAGCAATAAGGACTAAATTGTGAAAATTTTAAAATTAAGGGTTAGAATTGAAAATAGGGAGCCAAATTTAACTTAGAGTGAAATTTGTATAAAAATTGGAGGTTAAATGTGAACTTTTGGGACTAAATTGAAGATTAAACAAAATGTAGTATAAAATTTGAAATTTAATGAAAATTTAGTTGTGTATTATTGATATATTTTAATTATTTTATTTCGTAATGAATGTCGTCCTAGAATCCTCGAGTAAGAAAAGGAAAAAAAAGGTCGACGTCGAGTAACTCGAAATATATGGTTTGTATTTCTATAATCCGAAACAAATTATAAATTATTGTAAATTGAATTGTTTGCATATGATAAGTATTTGAGGTGAGCATACTTGTACTTTGGGTTGAATTGAATCGATTGATTATTAGAATGAATTAATTATGAATATTAAGAAATGTGGTGTTTTTATGAATATTGAATGGAATATGTGTATTGAGAAAAGTTGGTTGCTATCAAATTGAATATATGCTTGTATGTGAGAATGTACATATATGAAAATGAGACATTGGTTATTTAAAAAAGTAAAATGAAACCCTATTAACTGTTTCGGGCTAAGTCAGATATAGATGGCATGTAATAGGATGGGAAGAGTTCAAGGATTTCTTCGACTTCAAGTCGATGAGGCATTGGGTTCCAATTTGTTTCGGTTTAACCGATGAGACACCAGATGTCAATCTATTATAGTGTTAAGCGTAATTATTTCTTCCGATTTATCTGATGAGGCACTGGGTGCCAAACTGGTGTGTTGGTTGGATCTATGTATTCGTCCGAGTTTGAGTCGTGTTAATAAGGGAAAATAAATAATAACAATCGATGAGCTGGATATTGAAATAACAAAAGATGAGACATTAAAACGATATGTGAAATGAAATATGAAATGGTAGATTTTGTTGTGAATATTGATAAATTATGATTGATGAACTCATGGATTGAAAATGCATATGAATAATGCCATTATATGAGTTGATTTATCAAATGCCTTATGAAATGTTATTGTTATGTATTGGAATTTGCAAGATTTGTGAATGTGAACAAGAATGAATAAATTAGCATGATGAATTTGATATACTATATGACATTACTTAATTGCATCTTACATTGTAATTATTTACATCAATTTTTAATTGTTCGGATTATAGAAATACCACTGAGGTATACTTAGCGTAGGATTTGGTTTTCCATTTGCAGGTTAAGTATTTTTCAAAGTATCGTCGACTCATCATCCAACAGCAATCCCAGACTCAAGTGTGGTGATGTTCTATTTTGTAATGACATGTACCTAGATGGTCTTTTGTTTGCTGGTTATTTTGTTAATGTGATGATATTTTGAGTCCCAAGTGTAATTGTATTTATATGTTCATATGGTTGAGGTTAAAACTATGTCTTGGTAGGTTAGTCAAGCTTAATGTTTTGCATATGATTTGCTTTAACTTGTTAGCCTAAATCTTGATAATTTGGTATGAATGTGTGTGTTGAATGGTTGATGTTTTACTAGTATGTTTGCAAATATAAAATGTGGTACCAATGATGGTACATTGGATAGGCACTTAAGATGGATGTTTTGACATGTTTTAAGCATGTTTAATTATGTTTTTAGTAGGTTAAATGGTTGGTAAATGAGTTACTTAGTAATTTAGTAAGCATGATTTGGAAAACTTGAGTATTAAGGTACATTTAGGCACATACGGCTTGAGACACGATTTGTCACACAACCGCATAACACACTCAGCTTGGCCACACGGGCGTGTGTCTTGTTAATTTAAGTGCAGATTTCACACAGTCTGGCACACGGCCTGCGACACGGCCGTGTGTCTCAAGCCAGTGAGTTACATGGATAGAGACACGGGCTAGGACACGACTGTGCGTCCTAACTTCGAAAGCCACACGGCCTAGCCACAAGGCCGTATGACCATTGTTTCTAATTTTTTTTGAAATTTTCCCAAACCCTTTTGAGTTATTTCAAATTAGTCCCTGTTTGTTTTCTAATTATATTTAGGATCATGTAAACTCGTATCAAAGACTGTAAGAGTATTTTTACTCTAATTTTAAATGAAATGACGAACTTAATTGGGTGAAATAGGTCATACTACTAATATCACTAAAAGTAGATAGCCAAAGTATAATCCAATACTCTGATACTATTAATTGGAATATTCTTGTTAGGTATCCAACTTCTAGCTTTCAAGATGAGATAAATAGAAATAAGATTGTAAACAGTGGAAGACCAAGTTTAGTATTCCATTGCATATCTCATCACTCAGTTGTTCAAAATAGTAATATGGAAAATATTAAATTAGCATGCTTTGCTCTATGTATAATATGAATGTTAATAGTTAGCTTGCACCTTTGTTTATGTTGTAATTAAATATTTTGACTGGTTAGTAATGCTCGTGGCCCTAATCCAACGACGGAGGTAGGTTAGGGGTGTTATAATAAACCTCGCATAAATGTATTTCTTTTTCCAGAGAATAGACATGACTTGTTTTTCAATTACTAAATAAATGTCAATGAAAATTGTGATACAAGTTCCCGAAATTTAAACTTTGATTGGACGATGCAAGTAAGGTAGAAAATTTTATGGAGTGATGTTGTCAGTGCAATGTATTTTGGCTTCTAATTGTGACAGTAACATGGATTTGGTGAAGTTTATATGTATTTGACTATTCTCTCATTTTCCATTTGATGGTAACTATGAAGTATCTTGGCTTTCAACTATAACACCTGAAAGCGAGAAAAAGGTTGTTATAAAAATGAATTGAAAAAAAACAAACATTTAAATTTATTGATTTATCTTATTTTAAAGTAATACTTAAAACAATTTAAGCATTTAAATTCATTGTCACATCTGCTCACTTGGTACAATCATTCATACATAAACTTGTACCCAGAAGCATTCATGTTATTATCACTGTCGTACTTATATATCACCATCATAGGTCACAGAACTCACAACTCACCCCTCTAATGGGTATTCATCACCAATTTTAATCCCCTGAAGACATCCTATTTGCTTAATTGTGTAAACCAATTTACCTAATACCTTAAGAATGTTGGTTTCTCTGCCATCAAGCGCTAAGACACGACATCTCCCGAAGCCCCTTGTTCTTCAGTAACTCTTTGTATCATCTGCAGAAAATCTGTCATCTATGTAATGTGCCTAGATTGAATCATGTATGGTCTGAAACAATTTCCAACTTCATGGGGACTCGCAATTTTTGATTTGCAAATGATGTTGCCTGTTCCCCGTGTTCATGTTACTTATGTTTCTTTAAATACAAGATGGATACTTCCAGGAGAAATTCATTCAACACAAGGAAATGGACCAACATCCTTCTAGCTATTACTGTCTTGTAAGTTTTCCGTGATTAACAAAACATTGAATTGTTTTTGAAAAAAAGAAAATGAAAACTAAATTATACTATTTGCAGAATTTATGTTGCACAACTGGCAACACAGGGGAAGCTTTTGCTTTGGGGAGCTAAGGTGAGATTCGGATCGATTCATGAAGGAAATTTCGGAGTCCTATCTGCTTTGGTTTCATTGTAGTTTTGGAAAATATGGGTTAATCTTAGATTACTGGTTATGCATATTGCATAAAGATTAATAGTCTTATTGAGAAAGGACAGATTTGGAGGCTGGCCACATATTCTCTTTTGCATGCAAATATAAGGCACCTTATGGTTTGGTTTAGGATTTCTCAACAAGGAAGTTTATTTCTCTATATGATTGATTAGCATTTGTTGTTTTCAGGTCAATTGTTATTCTTTGAATTCTGTTGGACCTACTGTGGAGAATTTAAGTGGTCCAAGGAGATTTCTTGCAGTTTACTTGACATCTGCTATTTCAAGTAACAACTCGTAAACTTATTACAGTAGATGATACATTGCTTGCCTGCTATTACAATTTTGACTCAATCAGTTGAAAGAAATCTAGGTGCCGCTACAAGTTACTGGTTCTGCAAAGCACCCGCAGTTGGCGCATCAGGCGCAATCTTTGGATTGGTAAGTCCTCGCAAACTTATTCACGGAATAAGATAAATGTTCGTATGAAGCTATTCCATCTAATTTTTGTATGCCTTGAAATACTTGGCTTTTATTTATTCCAGAACCTCAATTTTCTCATTTTGTAAATCTTTTGGTTGTCTAGGTTGGTTCTGTTGCTGTGTTTGTCATGAGACATAGAGGTATGATCAGAGATGCCAAAGAAGATCTGCAACACATAGCACAAGTTATTTTCCTAAACATGGTATGATTCAAAGCTTTTGCTACTCAATGTATGGGAACCCTAAACAGCCTATCAAATGCATTAAAAAAAAAGAGTTTCTGCTATGTTACTGCTTGATACAATGATTACCTAGAAGGAATTGTAGCATCAAATGCTTTTGCTCTTATTTTTTCCGAGCTCAGTGGAGATGAATGCGGATCCTGCAGGTTATTAGACTAATGTCAAGTGGCATTGATGATTGGGATCATGTAAGTCTTAAATACTGTCCCTCTTACACGTGTACTTGTAGTATACCTGTATTTAAAGTTTTACTACCGAGATTGCTTAAAATCTTAACTTGCAATTTCAGCTAGGAGGCTTGCTTGGAGGAGCAAGAGTGTCTTGGCTTATAGGACCTGCATGGAAGTACGAATCTATGGCCAGTGATAGCCCAAGAATATTCTCAGACCGACCACCACTTTTTTACCTTACTGACAGAAAACGGAAACCTAGATGAACCAGTGTCAGTATTGAAAATTGTGACACAAGCTCTGATGTAAATTGATTCTAGACATACTATACTATATGCAAAGTATAGTAGGGGGCTTTAGAAGGTAAAAGTGAATTCCAATCGAATCAATGATTTACCAAAAAGTAATCGAAGGGTAAATGGTGATTTCCTTACCTATTTACTGATACATCACTGGCCGTTCAGAGTTCACCACCATTTTTGTATTGCATTTTACCAAAACAATCTATTTTCTGATATCTGTAGTGTAGTGATGTTTGAAGTGAAGATGGCCCTTTTTGTTATAATGAAGCTAGTTAAATCTTGACCGTTCATTTATGTTTCTTACACTTCATCATATCCGTTGAAAAAAAAAGGAAACCTAATTAATGCTAACATTTATAAAATATCCTTATATGGCAGTATGCATATCCACCATCCACCATTAACCTTGGATTATCCTTTAGTGTTGGTGAAACAGAAGAAAAAAAATAGAATTCAGTTTTCATATACTTTAAATCATTTGCCAATGAGGCATTGGTTCTTTGGTTTAATGGCAAGGAAGAGATTTCGAAATTCAAAATTTTAAGATTTCAAGTTCAATTTTTTCCGAGAGAGAGTTAGCGAACTTTAAGGTTTTGTTGTTCAAATGTATTTTGATGAGTTATTTTTTGGTTTGTGACTTGGAGCAGTAAACAACTTGAGATAAGCATAAGCAATTCTAAGCTGTCACCATGCCAATCTATAGAATTTCAGTTAAGCTGGGTTGGATGAGACTAGTCCTTATAAAAATAGATAATTTAAATAGAAATTAAGGCTCTGTCTGTTTACTTGTAAAAAAATTTAAGAAAAACATTTTCATTGTTTTCTCATGTTTGTTTGGTGAAAAATGAATTCTTCACGGGAAAATTAATTCCACAATTAAGCATTGAAATTGAGTTGTCAATGTAGATTTTAAGTTATGAACTCTTACTGTTGACCGGTTCTATTGTATGTCTCAGAGCAAGCTATTCCTCACCAAAGTCCTAAATTTTCTAGGCAGACAATCATTAGTTGGAACAGGTTCTTATGAACATTAATCTTATTTTGCGAATAAGTTCGAGATGACTTACTCATCCAATTATTACGCCTGATGTACCAACTGCGGGTGCTTTGAAGAACCAGTAACTTGTAGCGGCACCTAGTTTTCTTTGACTGAGTCAAATCGTACTTCCATGCAGGTCCTATAAGCCAAGACACTACTGCTCCTCCAAGAAGCCACATAGCTAAAATTGTAAGATTAGATTTTGATCAATCTCAGAAGTAAAACCGTAACTGTCTATATCAACGAAGAAGTATTGTGATTCTTATAGTACATAACTGTTACTTTAAATAGGGGTATACTACAAGCACACGTGTAATAGTTAAAACTTGTGTGTCCCCAATTATCAATGCCTCTAGACATTAGCCTAATAACCTGCATGATAAACATTCATTACCACTAACATGCGCAATGCATGTGCAAAAGCATTGATGCATTAAGAAAAGTCCACATGAGGGCGATAGAGACTACAACTTTTTTCAGGGTAGTCATTATATCACACCAGTAACATAACAGAAACTTGGATAAATCTAGACTTACTAAGGCATCAACTATAGGGGTTGCATTTGGTATATATGAGCCCGGTTTATTGACATGTCTTTTACGGTTCCTCCAAATCTCAAACATTGAATTGCAAAAACTTTGAATCATACCGTGTTTGGGAAAATAACTTGTGCCATTTGCTGCAGATCTTCTTTGGCATCTCTGATCAAACCTCTGTCTCAAGACAAACACAGCAACAAAACCAACTTAAACAGCCAAGAGATTGTCAAATGAGAAGAAGACCGGCGATAAAAGCAAACAATCAATTTCCCAAGCAAAAAAAAACCTAGATTTTAAAAGCGGACAATCATTAGTTGGAAAAGGTTCTTAGCAACATTAATCTTATTTTGCGAATAAGTTTGAGATGACTTACTAATCCAGAGATTGCACCTAATGCACCAATAGCAGGTGCTTTGCACAACCGACAATTTATAAGATACTGTAATGAGTTTAAGAGTTGTTACTTGAAAGAGCAGAGGTGAAGTAAACTGCAAGGGATCTTCTTAGACCGCTTAAATTCTCCATAGTAGGTCCAACAGAATTCAAAGAATAACAATTTACCTGAAAACAACAAATTCTATTAAATCAAATATAGAAATAAACTTCCTAGTTGAGAAATTTGAAATCATCTAATTCGAAACCATACCATAAGGTTTCAATATTAGCATGTAAAAGAGAAGATGTGGCCAACATCCAAATCTCTCTTTTGTTAATAAGACAATTGAACCCCTAACAATGTAAGGCATTTTTCCCATGGCGGAGTTTTATCCTTCTGAATTTGCTGAGAGCCCGACTGCTTTAAGACGCCTGCTGTAGGCGTGGATTCATAGAGTCGAAAGCACCTCGGTTGACGGAGATATGACCTGCAAAACTCACTGGAGAGGTGCCGCTATAGTGTCTAACGTTAATTATGGAAATCATTTATGTGTGAGGAGGCTTGAAGCACCAACCTAAGTTATATGGGCAATCTACTTGCAAGTATGATACCACTTGAGCCTCCCTGCATGTAGTTCAAGTTGTATTTTTGTAGGAATATTCTGTAAATATTTTAGGAATATTTTGTAGATATTTTTTTTATTAAAATCCCTTATTTTAAGGGATCATATCTCCTATTTAGTATCTTTCCTAACTTAGAGTTTCCTAAAGTAGTGTCATAGGTTGCATATAAAAACTCTGATTTATGTTCTATTTAGTATAAAATACTCTGATTTCTACATTGTATCAGAGCTTAGGTTACGATTTCTTTTTCAACCTAGACCATGTCCGAAACTCCTTCTCCTACTTCGGAGATTACTTCAAATCCAGAAAATTTTTCTGGTTCCGATGCTTCATCAGATTCGTCTAGTCTGACTATCACCTGCCATCGATTGAATGGCAACAATTTTCTTGAATGGTCCCAATTGGTTAAGATTTTTCTCTTGGGCAGAGAAAGATTGGACTACGTTACTGGTGAAATCAAAAAGCCTACTGTGACTGATGCTGGTTTTGCTAAGTGGATGAGTGACAATGGTCAGGTTATGACTTGGCTCCTTAATTCCGTGACCCCGAGTATAAGCAGAAACTTTCTTCTTTACACCACAGCCGCTGAAATTTGGAGTGCAGTCCGCGAAACCTAATCTAGCACGGATAACATTGCTAAATTATATCATGTTGAAGATCAAGCAGCCACCCTTAAACAAGGAACCATGCATGTTACTCTCTACTACAATACCCTTACTGCTCTTTGGCAACAATTAAATTTGTATGCACATTATGATTGGATAGATCCAAGAGATGCTGCTCTTTATCAGTAAATTGTTACTCAACGAAGACTTTTTCAATTTCTCCAAGGCTTAAATAAGGACCTGGACGAGGTTCGCGGCAGGGTCCTGGCTATTTCTCCTCTTCCCTCCCTTCGAGAGGCTTTCTCTATGGTCAAGAAAGAAGAAAGCCGAAGGTGTGTGATGCTGTCTGATAAACCATATTCCACTTTTGAAAGATCTGCCTTACTGACCCATCAATCATCTCCCTCTTCCAAACGGGGGAGACCTTGGTGTGATCATTGCAAAAAGCCCGGCCACTCTAAGAAGAAGTGTTGGAAGCTTCATGGTAAGCCTCAGGACTGGAAGTCCAAGCACTCTCGAGATAATAAATCAAGCCTTGTTGCCACCTCTGTCACTAGTTTCACTAAAGAACAGATTGCTGAACTTCAAAAACTATTTGGAAAGTTTCAAGGGTCTTGTGAGGGTAATCTGGTCATAAAAGATCCAGAAGGTAACCTTTCTTCTACTGCATTTTTCTCCTCCCAGTTGACTCCTAATTGGATCTTCGATTCTGGTGCTATGGATCATATGACTGGTAACAAGGTATTGTTTCACAATTTTTTCTATACCTTTGGTAAAGCTGTCAAAACGGCTGATGGTACCTTGCGCAAAATAGAGGGACATGGCACTGTTATTCTCAATAAACAGATTGCACTTAAAAATGTTCTCTTTGTACCAAATCTGGCGTGCAATCTCATCTCTGTTAGTAAATTGTCCACAGACTTGCACTGCTCTGTAATTTTTAATGATCGTGATTGTACTTTGCAGGCACTGAACTCGAAGAAGATGATTGGTAAGGCCAGCTTATATAATGGTCTCTACATCCTCCCTACCTCTCCTAAAATCGAGATCTCCAAGTCATTTACCGCTTTAGGAAAAGTTGATACTGTTATGTTATGGCACTTTCGTTTAGGCCATCCTAGTTTCCAATACCTTGCAAAATTGTTTCATGATCTATTCATTAATAAAAGGCCTAATTCTTTTCCTTGCAAAGTTTGCTCTCTTGCCAAACATACTAAATCATCTTATTTTCCTTCTACATACAAGCCTTCTTACTCTTTTGCTTTGATCCATAGTGATATTTGGGGCCCTTCTCGGGTGAAGAATGCTGATAATTGTAAGTGGTTTATCACTTTTATTGATGATCATAGTAGGATAACTTGGACTTATTTGCTGAAAGATAAATCTGAAACTGCTAGTGTTTTTGTACAATTTTATAACATGGTTCTCACTCAATTTGGGTCTAAAATCCAGCTCTTTAAATCTGATAATGGCAGTGAATTTTTTGCTAGGTCTTTAGGTGATTTTTTTAAGGAAAAGGGCATAGTTCAGATTAGTTCTTGTGTTGGAACCCCACAGCAAAACGGCATTGCCGAAAGAAAAAATAGGCACCTTCTTGAAGTTACTCGTTCTCTTCTATTTACCACTAATGTTCCTAAATATTTATGGGGGAAGCCTTATTAACTGCCACATATTTAATTAACCGGATGCCTAGTAAGGTTTTAAAATTTCAAACGCCTCAATCTATATTTTTGCAGCACTTTCCTCATTTTAAGCCTATCTCCTCCATTCTGCCACTTAAAATTTTTGGCTGCACTGTTTTTATCCAAAATATTGCTCCTAATAAGTCCAAGTTAGATCCTAAGTCTTTAAAATGTGTATTGGTTGGGTATTCTTCACTTAAGAAGGGTTATAAATGCTATCATCCTCCTTCTAAACGATTTTTCACCACTATGGATATAACATTTTATGAGCAGGATTCCTATTTCACTCAGGCTGAAATTCAGGGGGAAACATGGAGTGATTTTCAGCCACAACAGGTATCTCCTCCTAATCTTCATTCTCAACCTTCAGAACTGCCATCTTGTTCGCCATTACCTGCAGATCTGTCACCTGTGAATGCTCCCAATTCTCCTGTAGTACCTATGACTAATTCACCTACACCCACTTTAAACACTCTTCCTGAAAATACACCTACTCTAATTGACAGTCTTCAAAAAACACCACCACCCAAACAGCTTCGTGTCTACACAAGAAAAAGAAGACATATCCCTGAGACTATTTTGCAATCTGATTTGGATTTGGGTCCAGCTGCCGAAATGGAAGAAGAAATCAGTAAGTCCACTACTATAGATGAATTTCCTATTGCTATTAGAAAAGGGGTTAGACAGTGCACTAAGCATCCTATTGAAAAATTTACTGGTTATAATTCATTGATGCCGTCTTTTCAAGCATTTACAGCAACTTTGGATAAAGAACAGGTTCCCACAAGCATAGCTGAAGCTCTAAAGTATCCAAAATGGAGAAGGGCTGTTGAAGAGGAAATTTGTGCACTAGAGAAAAATGCTACTTGGACCATTACAGACCTTCCTCAAGGAAAAAGGCTGTCGGCTGTAAATGGATCTTTGCTGTAAAGTATAACTCCAATGGCAGTATCCAACGATACAAAGCTAGACTAGTGGCTAGAGGTTTCACGCAAACATATGGGATAGACTTCACAGAAACTTTTTCACCTGTGGCAAAGCTTAACACTATTCGAGTACTCCTAAGTTTGGCTGTAAATTGCGATTGGAAATTACACCAACTTGATGTAAAAATGCATTTCTTAATGGCAAGCTTGAGGAAGAAGTCTATATGCAATTGCCACCTGGCTCAAAGTCTATTGAAGGTAGCAACAAGGTTTGCAAGCTCAACAAGTCTCTATACGGGTTAAAACAATCACCCAGAGCTTGGTTCGAGAGGTTCACTAAAGTCATTCTTCAAAATGGCTACAAGCAATCCCTTACCGATCATACGCTTTTCATCAAGGTAACTTCTACAAATAAGAAAGCTATCCTAATTATGTATGTGGATGACATCATTCTTACTAGAGATGATGAGGAAGAGATTAGCAGTTTGAAGAAGTTGTTAAACAGGGAATTCGAAACCAAGGACTTGGGAAAGCTAAGGTATTTCCTAGGAATGGAGGTGGCAAGATCAAAAGAAGAACTTGTGATCAACCAGAGAAAGTATTACTTGATTTACTCAAAGAAACTGGTTTTCTTGGCTGTAAGCCGGCTGATACACCAATAGAGGCAAACTTGAGATTTAATAAAGAAGATGAGTCCTTAGTAGACAGAGAGAAATTTCAAAGGTTAGTTGAGAAACTAATCTACTTATCCTTAACAAGGCCAGATATAGCTTTTCCCGTAAATGTGATAAGTCAACACATGACTAATCCTACTGAAGAGCATATGGCAGCAGCAAATAGAATTCTCAAGTACTTAAAGAAAACTCTAGGACACGGCTTAATGTTTAAGAAGACACAAGACAGAACTGTTAAGATTTTTACAGACTCTAGTTGGGCTGGAGATCTCACTAAAAAAAGATCCACTAGTGGGTACTGCACTTTTGTTTGGGGTAACCTTACAACTTGGAGAAGTAAGAAACAATCTGTTGTTTCAAGAAGTAGTGTTGAAGCTGAATTTAGAGCACTAGCTTTGGGGATATGCGAAGGAATTTGGCTACTTAAATTACTAAAAGAACTTGGCACAAATCAGGAGGATCACTTTGAAGTTTTGTGTGATAATCAATCAGCCATTTAGATTGCCAAGAACCCAGTTCAACATGACCGAACAAAGCATGTTGAAATTGATAGGCATTTTATTGCTGATCAAGTCAACAAAAAGACAGCCACTCTTTCTTACATTCCTTCAGAAGGACAGATTGCAGACATTCTTACGAAGGCTTTGCCAAAACCTGTGTTCAATAAATTCCTATTCAAGCTGGGATTATACAATGTATATTCTCCAGCTTGAGGGGGAGTGTAGGAATATTCTGTAAATATTTTAGGAATATTTTGTAGATATTTTTTTTATTAAAATCCCTTATTTTAAGGGATCATATCTCCTATTTAGTATCTTTCCTAACTTAGAGTTTCCTAAAGTAGTGTCATAGGTTGTATATGAAAACTCTGATTTATGTTCTATTTAGTATAAAATACTCTGATTTCTACGATTTTCTAAAAAATCTACTATAATTCCATAATTTTATTGTCTACGATTAACTCATGCACCAATCTCGGTTATATTTTTTTTGTATTAGTAAAGATAAACATAAACTTCTATTTCACTAACACTAAATAATAATCTAAAGTGGTAGGTGGTGGATATGCATAATGCCATATAAGGAGTTTTTATAAATGCTAGCATTAATTAAGTTTCCCATTTTTTAACGGATATGATTAAGTGTAATAATCATAAATCAATGGTCAAGATTCAACGAGCTTCAATATAAAAAAAGGGCCATCTTCACTTCAAACTTCACTACACTACAGATATCAGAAACCAGATTGTTTTGCTAAAATACAATACAGAAATGGTGGTGAACTCTGAACCGTCAGTGATATATCAGAATATAGCTAGGGAAATCACCATCATCCCTTGTAACAGCCCAAAATTGACCCTAGTCGGGAAGTGGTTTCGGGACCACAAAACCGAGTCATAAAAATAATTAATTTCCATATTCTATGCTTATTATGTGTGTACATGAGTATGTGGAAGTTTCATTCTCCAATTTTGCCAATTGTATGAGAAATTATTAAATAGGGATCGATATGAGACATGGTGAAAATATGATAGGCTAATTTAAAACGGTCTATTAATGCATGTTGTGAAAATGATGGGTTTGCATGTCAAATTACCCAAAATTTGAGCTAGTGGTTGGCCATGCTATGGGTGGAAACATGTTGGGAACATGTTGGCCTAGTGAGGTATGTAGGAAAAAAATAAAATAAGGAGTATGGGTAATAAAGAAAGGAAAAACAAAAAAATGAGTGGTTGTTTCCCCCCCCCCCATTGCCGTGAGCTAAAGAAAGGAAAAGAAAAAACTTGTTCATCCTTTTTCATCCTCTTTTGACCGAAAATTCTAAGGGAGGAGGAAGGAGTTCTTGCTTCATGTTTGGTTTGGAAGAGAATTAAGAGGAAGTTTGGCCATGCATGTAACTAGATTGAGGTATGTTTGATATTATTCTTTGAGATTCATGTATATTTTAAGTTGTAAGTTTGAAAGCTACCTAGCCATGGTTCAAACTTTGTTAAATGATGGAGATGATATTCGGCCATGCATGTTACATTCTTGGTTGGTATTTTGATGTTTGATGTTGTGGTGATGAGGCATGAAGATGAGTTAAGATTCGGCCTAGGTGGAGTTTGTGTTAATGCCATTGCATGCTAAATATGAAGCTTGCTAATGATGCATGTGATGGTGGATTGATGATTCTTGAATCTCTTTTTTTTTAGCATTTTTGAGTGAGCACATATGTGCATTGGTTGCTAGATGGGGAAGAATCGGCTAGCAAGTTGTGTGCTAAGGCCGAATATAATTTTTGTAGGTTAATGAGTAATGCATGTGCTAAATTGATGGAAAGGGAGAGGATGCTTTACTAGTGTATAAATGATATAAAGATTTTAGAAATTATTTTTGCTTAGGTGTATGTATGATTAGGTATATTCGGCCATATGAGTAAATATATAGATGATGTTAAATTTGATTATGTATAATGGGCCATATTGGGTACACATTGTGATATTAACTTTTATTCTCCATAATTGATCAAGTGGGTGATTAGTAAGGGTGATTGCCGAATATACTAACATACATATGCATGTGTCATTGGATTGTAAATATTTAGCAAGGCGGTTAAACTAGTTGATTTATTGATTAAGCTCAAGGAGTTAAAGGAGGAGAATCGAGCAAAGGCAAAGAAAAGATCATCGAGTAGCCGAGTTGGAACCATCTTACCCAACACAAGTAAGTCATTAAGCATATCTTTGGTATTGATTTAAAGGATCGTAATACCTATACCATTGTGTTTAATGAGATGAAATGTATACAAATGTATATGTAAGTAGAGATGAAATTTGTCGAATGTAAAAAGGAAGTGAAGCCTATTGAGTGGCTGGTTTTCGGCACTAAGTGTGCGGGCAATAAGTGTTCACGGTCATGAGATTGGCACTAAGTGTGCGGGTTTAAATTGTACAGCACTAAGTGTGCGAGTTTAAAGTACATGGCACTAAGTGTGCGTGGTTGATTATTAAGCACTATGTGTGCGAACCCAATATATATTTTCTATAAATTATTTACATTAAGGGTGCGACCTTACCGAGTCGATTTTGGACAGCGGAAAAGGTAAGTGTGCGAACTTGAAATGCATGGCACTAAGTGTGTGAGTTTAAAGTGCATGGCACTAAGTGTGCGCGGTTGATTATTAAGCACTATGTGTGCGAACCCAATATATATTTTCTATAAATTATTTACATGAAGGGTGCGACTTTACCGAGTCAATTTTGGACAGCGGAAAAGGTAAGTACCTTGAGTTCATGGCTAATAGGCGCTATGTTTATATTTGGAGTTGAGCTTGGTAAGTTTTGAACCTATGTGACGATTATAGTTGAAGTCACGTACATAAGGTTCATTGTGGAATAGGTGAAAGTTCGTTTAATTGTATGATTATAACGAAAATAAAATGATGTATGAAAGGCCAATGTAGGACTTGGTATGAGATTGAACCATAGGGTTTAAGGAACTATGGTATAGTTTGGTATGGATGGAGTACTTAACCTCATTTCATTGTTTCCTGTTGTGATAATTTTATTAATGGATGGTTGTGGAATGCTTATGGCTTACTGAGTTATATACTCATTCGGTGTTTGCTTGTCACCTATTCTAGGTTTCTTGGACTTGTCTCTTTTTGCGTGATCGTGCCGTCGTCGAAGTCATCACACCTGCTAGCAAGTTTTGGTACTTTCTTCTTAGTCGGCTTAGGAGAACATTTCGGCATGTATAGGCTATTATGTTGTGTTTGAACTTTGGTATGTAAACTTTTAGCCATGCGAAAATGGCATAAATGTTCGGTTGGGTTTGGTTTCATAACGTTAGGTCGTAAATCTTGATAATTCGACCTTTTTATGCCATATGTCATGGTTGATTATTTTGGTGTTAAAATTCATGATATGGAAATAGTGTAGTAGGGGGATGTTTGACAATGATTAGCCTTTGGCATGGCTAGTCATGATCATAATTTGTGATATGTATGACGAATTACTAGTTAGATCAAGGAGAAATCACGAAATGGGCATAGTTGCTTTCGTAACAGATGCTGGCAGCAGCAGTGACGTGAGATTGAAAAATCACTAAAAATAGTAGGAGTGGAATAAATTGATGAATAAATTATGTATTCGAAGCTCGATGAGTCTATTTTCATATAGAAGCAACGAAAAGATCATATGGACAGTATGTTAAGAGACATTCAGGTTCTCGTGAGACAGGGCCAGAACGGTTTCTGGATTCTCTGTTCCGACTTTGGAAATTCATTATAAATTAACCAGAGACAATTAGGAGTCATAAAATATATGGATAGATTCCTCTCTGAGTCTAGTTTCTATAGAAACAAACGGCATCAGTATTGAAGCTCTGTGCAGGGAGATATCCAGGTCGTAATGCGCAAAGGTCAGTGTAGTCGATCCCTGTAACATGGGAGAATTTGACTAATAAAATGTACTAATTGGCCTGACCAAAAATTCTAGAAAAAAATATGTAGATGGGCATATGAGTCTAGTTTCAGGGAAAAATCACGAAACTGATTTTTGAGTTGTGAAACTCAAGATATGATTTTTAAAACGACTAGTACGGAGATTGGCAGTGTCTGAGAAATATTTTTATAAAGGGTTTAAAGTCTATTAACATCTCGTGTTCGACTCCGGTGTCGGTCTCGGGTTCGGGGTGTTACATTTGATTGGTATCAGAGCTATGGTTTAGTCGGTTCTAGGACTACCATAGCACGTATGAGTCTAGCTATACATGCCGAATGTTAATGTTTAACTGTGTGATGACTTCTGACGGTTAAAATTTATGTTTTGATTAGTAAATGGATCCCGGTGTAGAGAGAACCTTGGCGGATGACATTGAAAGTGTAGCGGCTGCTCCTGCACAAGGGACACCGCTTGTTGAACCTCAGTCATCTGCGAATAATCAAGGTGAGGGGGCTAAACAAGCCTTCTTTACCATGATGAATGAGTGGGTCGCGCAGTATGCCCGAACCAATCCGGCTGTCCAACAATTCCCGAATTTGAATAATCTACCCCCGGAGCCAATAATGCCATCAGTTACTGATCCTGTGAGGCTGAGTAAGCCACCTGTAGACTTGATTAGGAAGCGCGGGGCTGAGGAGTTCAGGGCCATAGTTACTGATGATGCTGAAAGGGCCGAGTTCTGGCTTGATAACACCATTCGGGTGTTTGATGAACTGTCATGCACACCCGATGAATGTCTAAAGTGTGTTATATCCTTGTTGCGGGACTCAGCCTACTATTGGTGGAGGACCCTGATTTCCATAGTCCCAAACGAACGAGTAACTTGGGACTTCTTTCAGACGGAATTTCGAAAGAAATATATTAGTCAACGGTTCATTGATCAAAAGCGTAAGGAATTCTTGGAACTCAAGCAAGGCCGTATGACAGTATCTGAATACGAACATGAATTCGTAAGACTCAGTAGGTATGCCCGGGAGTGTGTAGCTGATGAGGTTGCTATGTGCAAAAGATTCGAAGAAGGATTGAATGAAGATTTAAAGCTACTAATGGGTATTTTGGAAATAAAAGAATTCGTAACACTAGTCGAACGAGCCTGCAAGGCGGAAGAACTTGGAAAGGAGAAGAAGAAGGCTGAATTTGAAGCTAGAGACTATCGTAAAAGATCGACGGGTAAAGCTCCGTTCTCAGCCGTAAAGAAGTTCAGGGAGGACACTAATAAGTCGAGGACGACTGCGGGAATTTCCATCAGAGCAAGACCATCGACGGACTCCCGAGCTACTTCGGTAGCTAGTGTGGGCAATAATCGTCTAGAGAAACCTGAATGTCCCCAATGTGGAAGACGACACATAGGTGAATGTTGGGGTAAGTCTATTAACAGGGCTTGTTACGGATGCGGTTCGAAGGACCACTTCATTAGAGATTGCACGGAGCTTGATGAGAAGAATAAGATTCAAGGTGCAAGACCTAGTGGAGTGACAACTAGAGGTAGACCACCGAGAATTTTAGGAGGTAGGGGTGGTAGTCAGAGAGGGACCTCTGATACGGCTGTTCGAGCCGAGAACCGTACTCCTGCTAGAGCATATGCCATTCGCGCACGAGAGGAGGCATCCTCCCCTGACGTCATCACTGGTACCTTCACTCTCTTTGATACTAATGTGATTGCATTGATTGACCCTGGCTCTACTCATTCATATGTATGCGAAACCTTAGCATCCAGTAAGACTCTACCTGTTGAGTCTACTGAGTTCGTAATTCGAGTGTCAAACCCTTTGGGTCAATGCGTACTTGTTGATAAAGTGTGTAAGAGATGCCCTCTAAAAATCCGAGAATCCTGTCTTCCGGCCGATTTGATGCTTTTGCCGTTTGACGAATTTGACGTTATTCTTGGTTTGGATTGGTTGACCGCGCATGATGCGGTTGTGAATTGCAAAAGCAAGACTTTTGATTTGAGGTGAGCAAATAACGAGATAATTCGAATTGAGTCTACGGACTTAAGAGGGTTGCCAGCTGTAATATCAGCAATGTTGGCCCAGAAATATGTAAGAAAAGGGTGTGAAGCATACCTTGCGTATGTACTTGATGACAAAGAGTCAGAAAAGAAACCCGAATTTGTGCCGGTGGTTTGTGAATACCCGGATGTTTTTCCTGAAGAATTACCGGGTTTACCACCTGTTCGGGAGGTAGAGTTTGGTATTGAGCTTGTACCTGGGACTACGCCGATTTCGATAGCTCCGTATCGTATGGCACCAACCGAGTTAAAAGAGTTAAAATCTCAGTTGCAAGAATTGACGGATAGAGGTTTTGCTCGACCAAGTTTCTCACCTTGGGGTGCACCAGTATTGTTCGTGAAAAAGAAGGACGGAACCATGAGGTTGTGCATTGACTATCGTCAACTGAATAAAGTGACGATAAAGAACAAATATCCGTTTCCGCGCATCGATGATTTGTTCGACCAACTGAAGGGAGCCTCAGTGTTCTCAAAAATAGATTTGAGATCGGGCTATTATCAGTTGCGAATTCGAGATTCGGACATACCCAAAACTGCTTTCAGAATGAGGTACGGTCACTACGAGTTCTTAGTGATGCCGTTTGGGCTCACTAATGCCCCTGCGGTATTTATGGATTTGATGAATCGAATCTTCAGACCATATTTGGATCGGTTCGTAGTTGTGTTCATTGATGACATCTTGGTCTATTCAAGAGATGAGATCGAACATGCTGAACACTTGAGATTAGTGTTGCAAGTTTTGCGGGATAAGAAGTTATATGCTAAGTTCAGTAAGTGTGAGTTCTGGTTAAGAGAGGTTAGCTTCTTGGTCATGTGGTATCCGCATCGGGTATTCGAGTTGACCCGAACAAAATCTCAGCCATACTTAACTGGAAACCTCCGAGAAATATTACTGAGGTTCGGAGCTTTTTGGACTCGCCGGTTATTACCGACGATTTGTCAAAGGTTTCTCGATGATAGCCACACCAATGACGAAGCTACTTCAAAAGGATGCTAAGTTCGAATGGACGGAGAAATGTCAGAAAGGCTTCGATCAACTGAAAACTCATTTAACTGAAACTCCAATTTTAGTGCAACCCGAATCAGGCAAAGAATTTGTCATTTATAGTGACGTATCCCTACTCGGGTTGGGTTGCGTATTGATGCAAGAAGGCCGAGTTGTGGCCTATGCGTCGAGACAATTGAAGCCACACGAGAGAAATTATCCAACCCATGATCTCGAACTAGCCGCCATCGTATTCGCTTTGAAATATGGCGACATTACTTGTTTGGTGAAAGTGCCATGTATTTTCGGATCACAAAAGTCTCAAATATTTGATGACTCAAAGAGACTTAAATCTGCGACAAAGACGTGGCTTGAGTTGTTCAAAGATTACGAGCTTGTCATTGATTACCACCCGGGAAAGGCTAATGTGGTTGCGGACGCCTTAAGCCGAAAATCGCTGTTTGCTTTACGAGCGATGAATGTGCACTTGTCTATTCTACCCGACAATGTGTTAGTAGCTGAATTAAAGGCCAAACCATCATTGATTCATCAAATTCGTGAAGCTCAGAAAGTCGACGATGAATTGGTTGCAAAACGGGCTGAATGTATTCCGAATATGGAATCCGAATTTCAAATTGATGATGACGATTGTTTGAGGTTCGAAGTCGGTTGTGTGTTCAGAAATTCGAACTCATTTCGATGATTCTGAACGAACTCATGT